>NC_137981.1:41646674-42029761 GCF_963924665.1 Micromys minutus | reverse complement strand
TAGATCTCTCTCTATTCTCCACACTTTTCCTAATTGGAAAAGTCATCTAAGTGATTTGAGAATTTTTTTGTTGATTATGTGAATAGCAAGCAAGTATTCTAGAAATGTTTTGATGTTTTATTTTTGCATTTTACTTTCATCCATGATTCATGTTTTCCTAAATAACATGTTTGTTTGTCTGCATGTATATATGTATATATGTATTTATGTGTATACATATGTACCTATTCATATATGTATGTATGTGTATGAATATTGTGGCTAAAACATATACTATAGCATAAATATTTTCTTCTTTTTTCCACCTCCTAGAAATGTCATTAGCAGAGAAAGCTAAAAGGCAAATGAAGATGTCTGGGGAAGCAAACTATCCTCGGATTCGAAGTTGAATAAATTATAAAACAAGGTTACTCTTCCAATTAAGTAATGTCTTGGGATATAAGCAACCATTCTCCAAATCAAAAGCACATTTGACTTCTAAAATGTTAGCTGTATAAAATGCAATGTCTTCTCCATCTCTGTTTGGGTTTAAGATGAAGCCGATATGGGAGTAGAAAATAGTCTTCATCCAACCTAAAAAAGTTTGTAGTGGTAACTACAGGTATACAACAAGAAGGACACACACACACACACACACACACACACACACACACACACACACACACACACACAGACATACGCACACAGACACACACACACATACCACTTTAAAATATTTTCCTTTGATCATTTTATTGCTGTCATTATATATACTGATTTCCTTCAATGTTCTTTTATGCATCTGAGATTAGTCATAACTTTCTATTAATTCATACATTTGAGAGAAAAATGATTTAGTGTGAGAATCTTATGAGGTTCTGTCCTTTGGCTGGATGAAGAAGATATTTTGGGGGCTATAAATTTCTAACTGCCTTATCATCTAATCTTTTCTGAAGCATATCCTCTCCCAGTAAGCATTTAATTAAACAGAAAAAAACATTTTTAAAATTTCAGCAACTGAGTTCTAATTATAGTACATATACTTGAATTAGTATATATAAAAAAAACTCTAAACAAACAAGGAACTTAACTTCTTTTATTCCAAACTTTTCTTCCCATACCTTTTGTTACTTCAATGAATAAAAAACTCTAAAACTAATTTTATTTTAATGTAATTTCTGGAAATGCTTACAGTTTTTAGTAATATAAATAATAGTCTTCATTTAGTCTGAACCACTGGCTTAGGAAGATGGAATATGGTATTGAACTGTGTAAAAATAAAATGACTTCACTATGAAATAAGGCTTTTGCAGTATCAGCCCCACAGAAACATATTGGTTATGGCTAAAATGTATGCCTTTGCTTACCCTCAAACATACCGACATTATAAAGCTGCATATTGGTTTCAGTAAGAACGTATGCTTTCCAATGGATTCATGTGGCTTTTAGCAAGAATGTATTGATTCCATTAAAATGTGCTCCTCGAGATAAACAAAAATTCAGTTAAAATGCATTGGTTTCTGTTAAAGTTCATTGACTGAAGTGCAGAACATTACCCTGTTATTGGGTAGCCTCGGGGCTTGCTAAGTACTGAACAGAGGAGCATACATAAGTAATAATAAAGGCTGGGGAAAACAAAGATGTTATAAACCATACAAAGATATAAATATTCAACAGGCATTATTAGATTGAATTTTCTTCAAGCTTTAAGAGTTGACTCAGGTACTTTCCACAAAGTCACCTTAGCCTATTGTGAACTCACAGGAATTCAAGTAACTTTATGGTCAGAAATTGTGTTCTTGGCTGTGAGGTGCATATGAAATGTTGGCCACATATTCATGCTAAGTGCCTTGTCATTAGTGTGTGACACTAATTAATGGGACTTTTAGAAGATAGGCATTAGCTGGAGGAAAACACTACTGGGGGGGTGTCTTTGAAGATTACACTAATTCTAAATATGTGGCCAGCTTGACATGGCATGTTCTGCTTAAAGTCTTGCTTTTCTGGATGGGCATTATGAAACCACTGAAAATGTAAACTCAGTTTCTTTCCTCTTTCCCTGCCCCATTCCCAGATATTTTGGGCACAGTGATGAAAAGTCTAGTACAGAAATGTGGCATTAGATTGTGATTGTTGCTATGACTTTAGCCAAGAAATGTAGCGCAGGGTCTTTAGGTATGTTCTGGCTGGAGAATTGGGAGAATTTCATGATAACAGAGGCAAGAAGCCTAGAGTACAGTAAGTGACCCATCAGAAATGTAGACTTTAAGTGCGCTACTTCAAATATTCGAGATCAGACATAAACAATATGCAACAAGTTGAATTAAGGCCACGAGGATTAGTGTTATATTGCCTGCACTATATTGTGAACTCTTGGTCCATACCCTAGCATTTTGTTGGCACTGAGCTTAATGCTGACATTAATTAAACAGATAGACTCAAGGCAGCAACGCCTTCAGGCTGTGGTACAGTTAGTTGTAGCTTCTTTTAGCTAGGCTTATGGTTGCTGCTGATGGAATAAAGTAGAGCAAAGGGATTCAACAGGCTTGTAGTTTGGTTAGAAATACACAGAATTGGGGAAGAGAAATATATGACTGTTAAAGACGTTTTGGCCATTAGGGATAATTTCAATACTTTGCACTGAGATAGTTCAATTGATATCTCAAGGGCATGTCAGGAAATGGCTAGCTTCTTTGCATTTCGGGCACCAGTCTATAGAGTATAAATGTTTTTGAAAGACTTTACCTTGAGAAATAGTGGCTTTTGAGTATCATGTTGGCATGAAAGTGGTTCTCTGTGTTAGGTTGTCCAGACAGGTTATTTGGTTACTTCCAGAACTGAGAACTGATAGAAGACAGAGACGTTGTTCAGGTGATGTTCACTTTATACGCAACTCAATGTGAGAGTTAGAGAGTCATGAGTGCTGTTCAAGTTTTCAAGGAATGTATGAAAGTCCAGACAATGTGGGATGATGTTAGAATCCCTGACCAAAATCCCAGTGAGGGTGAAGTATGACATGATAACTTGATCCTGAAAACAGAGTGAAGACCACAAGATGTTAGATATGCCAGAAATATAGAATGTCTGCCAAGAACAGAAATCACTGGTATCAATAGAAGGGCCAAGTTAGCTAAAAAAGATAAGCTGTAGAAATCTTTTTTTAAACTATTGGTTATTTTATTTATTTACACTTAAAATGTTATCACCCTTCCCAGTTTTTCCTCCACAAGCCCCCTATGCCATCCTCCCTCTCCCTGCCTCTATGAGGGTGCTTTTCCAACCACCCACCCACTTCTGCCTTAGCAGTCAATTAATCCCCTATTCTGGGTCATTCGGCCTTCACAAAACCAACAGGCTCTTTTCCAAGTGATGCTAGAAAAGGCAGTCCTCTGCTACATATGCAGCTGCAGCCATGGGTACCCCCTGTGTATTCTTTGGTTGGTGTTTGAGTCCTTGGGAGCTTTGGGGGATATGGTTGGTTGATCCTATTATTTTTGCTCCTATGTGGTTGAAAACCCCTTCAGCTCCTACAGTCTTTGCCCTTACTTCCCCATTGGGGTCCTCATAAGAGCTAACAACATGTCCCTATACAGACCAATGCCTACCATAAGTCTATGTGATGTAAAATTTGCTTGTTGACTTGTAATTTAGCTTTAGACTACTGTGCTTTCTCTGTTTCTGTCCCTCTTTTCTGGATGGCATGCTTACTCTGTCGCTATAATGTCTTAGAAGAATAAAAATTGTTTTTTTTTTTTAATTTTATAGGATACTACAGCTAAGACATTGGTCTGGATTCTTAGAAGTGACTTTGCAGTTGGTCTCTTGGATGATGTTACAGCTGAGACTTTGGGAGCTTTGCTATTGGTCTGGATATACTTTACATTATGAGATGTCCATAAGTCTTTAGGGGTGAGGGATAGAGTGTTATGACTTGAATTTAAAATACTTCCTATGAGTCACACATCAAACACTTATTTCAACCTGGTTCTGCTACTTTTGGAGGTGATGGAGACTGCAGGAAGAAAGAGAAAGTTTCCCTCTCCCTCCCCTTTCCTCTCTTCCTTGTCCCTCCCTCTTTCTCTTCCCTTCCTCTTCTTCTCCCCTCCTCTCTCCCTTTCTAACTCTTATCTCTATTCTGTATTTCTGCCTTTGCTTCTAATGCCTATCCCTGTCCCTTTCCCTATCTCTGTCCCTACCTTATCTTCCTCTCTGTCCTTCTTGGCCACCATGATCTGATTTTCTCCGCTGCACTGCATATTCCTTTCTAAGATAGACTGAAACCATATGCAAAGAAAACACTAGATAGTTTCCGGTGTTCTTCTACTTAGCTCCAGGTATTACCATGATACCTTCTACAGTTATCTGAGAAAGTCTCAGTCCAGTATCATTTTTACCAAACTGGCCTGTGAGCATGTTAATAGAGCATTTATTTGATTGCTAACTGTTACAATATGAGAGCTCACTTTTCTAAGGTAATGTTCCTCTGCAGCAGGTGGTCCAGGGTTACAAAGGAGATCTGAGTGAACAGGCCAAGAAACAGTGTTCTGCCACAATTCCTGCTCCACACCCCTGCCATAGTCCCTGTTTTGACTTCCTTAATTGAGGGACTGTATGGTATTTCTCATAGGAACAGAACACTATGTTCTAGTTTTTCCGTTTAAATGTCTGCCTTGGAGGATGCTAAAGTCCTAAAAAGGTTTTTCAAGTCTTGTAAAGTCGAAAACTGTTGCAGAGGTCTATGCTTCAAAGCTAAGCTGACACACTGCACCACATCATAGCACCCACACGCATGTCACATCATTGGCTTTTGATGTAATTCCACAGATTCAAGAAAAAAAAGAATTCCTTCATTTCTCAAAGCAATATTTTATGCAGAAACCCCTACTGCAGGCTTACACATAATTTATTTTGTTCAATTCTTGAATTGTTTTATTTTCAATACTTTAAAAAATGATACGTAGGAAGGTCTGTTTTTCTTTGGTACATGCAAAAATAATCTCAACAGTACATGAAACCATTTGTTAATTATTGTAGCTTATCTTTCGATTTCAAACGTTATTATATCAGCTGAACGTAGTAGTGCTATTTCTCCCTTTTACATCTTTCCATCTTTACAATTACATTTATTACACAGAAATACTGATGTAGACACTTATATTTTTCTATCATCCACTCTGTTTTTGAACCTGAGTGATGATGGGGAACAAACCTTTTACATCATATGTAATGAAGATGGATTTTGTACCTTTTAAGGATACCATTTATCAGATTAAGGAATGTCTCTCTTATTGTTAATTTGAGTGGAGATAACTTTAAACTGTGAGGAATGTTGGATTATATTCAATTACTTTCTCATGCAATGTAAAAATGTTATTTTTCTTCTTTAGTCTATAAATGTAGTCAAGTAAAATGATTCATTTTCACATATGGATATCTCTCACTGCACTACACACACACACACACACACACACACACACCTTTCAGATAGTCACATCCTCTCACATACTGATATGTCATTAAGTATACTATTATTCTTTAGGAACATGTTTCCAAGGACAGACCTTTGGGTCAGAAGATTTACATGTTAAAGGGACAGAAAAGGATAATAGAAGTTTTCTAATGCAAATGCTCTAAGGAAAGGGAGACAGGTCAGGGACAACTGTCAGAAACAGCCTGTCTAGGGTTTAGTAAAGCTGTGCTGGGTTTAAATTGCAGTGAGGACCACAGAGTGATGCCAGGCAGGGCTAGAATTCAGTTGGCAAGAAACCTGCCTCCCTCTTTTAAATGATGTATCTTTCTACTCCAGTAAAAAGAAAAAAAAAACCTTCAACTAAAGAGACTCTTCTAAAATGATGCTAATGAAATATATGATTAAGATATAATTTACAGTAGAAGCTCAAGCGGATGCTTGGGAGTCGGTCACCACATCAGTTCCATTTCCTCCTGCTCACAAAGTGTGTACTCAAATCAGAAGACTTTACATGAGAAGTGTTGCCTTTAAAATCAACACTGGAGACAAAATCTGGACTCTGTGAACTGGGAGGCTTTCTTGCTTAGAGTTACTGGTCTGGAATCTGCACTTTCTTTTAGGAACTTTTCAGCATACAAAAGCTGGGCCTATTTATTGTCAGCTCTGTGCTACAAGACATCTTAGGGCAAGTTCCTTAGACAAGAGGAGGTAAGCTTACACACAGGAATGAAGAAACTACAGACCTCCCTTCATGAATCACCTTTTACTTACTACTGAAATCTTACAATTTATAATTTGGTAAAATAGCATCTGAATCATGGGTTGTTTGCAATATGTAGAGGTAAGACATGTGGCAATAATAGCACAGAGATTGACAGAAGTAATATATTGGTATCTTCTGTAAGGTTTTCTTGGTTGCATCTAGAATTTGATATTTAACAATGTATAATTTTAAGTTTCTGAAGAAACTTCAAAAATAAAAAGATACATAATCAGGGTAAACATCACTATGTTAGAAATAAAGTTATAGAGAAAAAAGGGAGACCACTGGAGACAGTTAAAATAGAGGATTTAAGCTTAATTATCAATTAAGTATAACAAAACCATGTTCAAATGTCTAAATATACCATGTATAAGGTAATAATGCTCACAGCACAGTTGAAAGAGATCCCACAAACCACTAGCATGCTGCCAGCTAGTAGCAGTTTTCAAATAGAAAAATGCAGATGCTTAAAGATAGAAGAATGGGAAGATGTCGACCTAGCTGACACTGATTGAAAGAAGGTGACAGTAACTCTATTAATAGCAGTCTGTATTTACTCCAAGTCACATCTGCAGATTCAGAGTTAGAGAACACAAATGAAAATGACCTGGTGGCATTTGTCTTTCTAGATATGGGCTACTTCTTTCAGAATCATATCTTCTAGTTCTATCTGTTTACTCTCAAATACTTCATTTCAGTTTCCTTCAAACCCCTAAAATTATATATATATATATATATATATATGCAACACTAAATGAAGTCAGCAGATTATATTTACATTTCAACATATATACATATATATACATATACATACATGTGTACACATGTAACAATAATTTTAAGAAAGAAAATTTGAGAGACAGAAGAAAGGATGTGGGTTGAGTTAGAGAGGCAATGGATTGGAGAATATATAAACATACATATTTAAACATCTCTTTTAAAAAAGAGAGAAGGAAGAAACTACCCTGGACATTGCATATTAATTTCAAGACTAAATAAATGGTTGATACATAAATGAAAGCATGTACAAATTCTCTGACTCAACACAATACCCATTCCACAGTGTATCATATTTTTCTTTTATGAGTTTCTTATTTTAAAAAATATTATGGGGGCAGGGAAAATGTTATGAGATACAGCATGGACAAAAAATAATATAAATCTGTACTACCACACTAAATCTGAAATTAACACTATGTTATGCAGTTCATAATCCCTTTTAAAATATGAGTATATGATAATAAATAACGTAAAATGATCTTGCTCTCTTTTTGTTATTTTGTTGTTAACTTTTTGTAGTGTATGACATTGGATACAGGGCTTTGCAAATGCCATGCAGTTGTTCTATGACTGAACCACATCCCCAAACTTTCTCATATTTTTTTAAACACAGATTTTTACTTGATACAATAAATGCATTTTTCTATGTGAAAAATTTTGACATATTATGGTAACATGTTTACTTATTTTTGTCTTACTTCCTCTTACAAGTAAATGACTTAGTCTCTGCTATACTTAGGTATAACTATACAACTTAATTAAAAATAATTACATATCTAGGAAGACAAGAAGGCTGCCTGGTCAGAAGTAACTGTTGTGACACAGTAAACTGGATGCACCATTTACAGGAACCACTGGAGAACAAAGTTATGCCTTAATTATATACTTGGAATCAAAAGTTATTATTCTCCAGACCTTTGACATTTAATTGAAAGTAAATTTGTTTTATGTTAACTGATTTTTTTTGTTCACATATCTGTATTTATTTGGGTTAGTGCATGATATGCAAAATTCTAAAGTTTCCCTATTCGGTCTGTGCAGTTTAGACACTTCCAGTGCAACTCATGGTCTAGCAAATAGTTGTATATCTCTCTTAAGTACTATTCTCTACTTTGTTAAATGTCGAGAGTTTTTCACCTGGTCATCTTCGGCTGAGCAGCCTTCTGTTGTCATGGAAATCTGTGCATGACAAATAGAGCACCTCTGCTTTGCTGACAATGGCTTATATGAGACTCCATTTACCCACTGACTTATAAATGGCTTGTTGACACGTGTTGACTTCTGCCCACACTTTGCTGTGAAATTCAGCAATTGGCTGTGTGTGTGTGTGTGTGTGTGTGTGTGTGTGTGTGTGTGTGTGTGTGTGTGTGTTGAAGAGAAGAACATTTAGGCAGGGTGTTGAAAGCTCTGTGCACAGTGGGTGTGGGAGAGCTCTGTGCAACCATCTCAACAACCACAGCCTCAAAGAACCTTTATTGTGTGCACTGGCAATCCAGCAGGAAGTTCATCGAGGACACGAGTACTAGAAACCCTGAATTAATGTCTCTAGGACAGGAGCATGAGCGACAACCAGAAAGGGCACAGGAGACTAATGGGGGTTCAAGCAGTGTGTTTGAAAATCTCCTCTTGCTTCTGTTTATGCGCTGAACTATGGACCGAGAGGCATGTTTCCACGAAAGGCCATTTTTGTTGTAAAATTTCATCAGAATTTAAAGCCTTTTGATGCTGATCCACTTGCAGTTCTCTGCTAAGTCCCAGTCTCTCATTTGACAGTTAATTACAGTAAGCCTGAACTGTTGAACTGCCTTGCAGACTGCCTCAAATGTTCCAACAAGATAAATTTAGTCTCACTTCATCTGAATTAAAATGTGGAGGCTCTCATCAAGACACTGGGCCCTGCCCCCTGCTTTTGAAAATGAAGCATGCTTTTGAGGCATTATTTTCTATTTTGGATATCCAAGAGCTACAACAATGAAAAGAAAGCAGAAAACATCCACGTGAAAGCAAAAGTGGGCACTAATTACTTAATTATATGTTTCAGAGCTCCGATTCTGAGAAAAATTTGCAGCCAATATTCCAAATAGGAAATGAACTAACTTAGAGCATGGCCAGGACTATGTGTTTGCCATTTGTATTGGGAGCTCTTGACCTCACAGGTACAGAGAGGCCTGGGAAGGCAACGGGCTGGTGCTGTTGTTCCTACTCAGGTGCTGTGCTTTCTCTGGGTCTTTAATTGCAGATCCTTTGCATGAAGAATTCCTTTTGAAGGTAATGAGCATGCTGTTGGTAATGAGACTGATGGGAATCCAGAGGAAGCTAATGAAAGAGAGTTGGGAAATCTCTTTCAAGGATGTCTTAATTATGAGAGTCTCCTTTCAAGGGAAAAGGAACAAACATTTATAATTGAAGACCTACTGCATGCTAGGTTTGGTGCTTTGTGCTTCTTAGTCTTCGAGCAACTTTGAAAATGTAAACGAGGCCACCTTCTGTCCCCACTCAAGCTGGACAGCCTTTTCTACATTATAAACGCATAAGCACCAAAGCCTGTGTTCAAAATTTCTTCTCCGTTACATTCCTGGAACTGTTTGGGAGCTGATTCCCAATCCCTTGTATTTCCACTGTCACAGTGCAGGGTGTCTGTTCTCTTAACTCCCGTGGATGAGCGAAGAACCCACTTCCGTTATAGAGCTTTTCATTCTTTGGCAAGTGGACCAATCAGACCCAACCAATCAGGGTTATGCACCCACCCTCTCAGCACCCCCCTTGCCACATGTTGATCCAATTTCAATCACAGTTGTTCTTGCTGGAGAAAGTGGACCAATAGGCTAGGCCTTCCATCACCTACTTCCTGTCCTTTCCTGGGTCTTGACTGGGAATGCGTGTGACCAACTGTCACTCGCGCCATACCGTTTTCTCTGCCATGTGGGACTATGCTCTTTCTTATGCTATAATGTAAAAATAGATCTGCCACCTTTAAATCCTTATCAGGAACAAGAAGAGCAACAAATACTAAATGATAGAGAAGAAGCACAGGCGGGAAACCACGCACAGCCTAAGCTGAGAGAGTTACTACAACTCAAAGGCATTATTATATATGTAGTCTTTTTCCTCCCATTGATGGACGGTCTAAACATTACATTTTCCCCGACATGCTTCTGAAACAGGAAAGCACCATGCCATCTAAACGGGGTGATACGGATGTCCTATAGCTTCACTTGGAAGCTGATTGTTGGAGTTGGCAGGGCTAGGTGGGTAAATGTGGTGGAAGAAGGTACTACTGAAGGCCGAAAGCCAGTCTCTGGAAGTGTCTCCTTTGACTACTGCGGTAGCTCTGCATCCTTCCTCTTGGAAGATCCCAGGCCTCTCTAATGCATACAAACTCTGATGCTTAGGCTCTGGGCTTGGCTTTTGATATAAAGAAAGATAGTCAAAATCAAGATGGAACATTCATCAGATTGCAATGGTTCAGCTATTGCAAGTTTATTATATTATATTATATTATATTATATTATATTATATTATATTATATTATATTATATTATATTATATTATATTATATTATATTATTGTATTAGCAAGTCTAATACTAAAATCCATGGAGACTCATTCTTTTGCCTAGTACAAAATGGCTCTCACTAACTCTCATCATCTTGGTTTCTTAACTTTCATTCATCCCCCTTTTCTCATTATTTTTTCAGGTTACTATATTATTATCCAATTTCCTCATTTCCTTTTCCTCCTCATTCTGTCTGTGCTTCTCTTTCAAATTCATGGCATCTCTTTTTAAAATTAATTTTGGTGACATGAACTTATGCATGTATATATCAAATCACAAATATACCCTGCTCAGTCTGCTTAATGTTACTCATGTACATTGTCAGGACTGACCATTTGGTCAGCATCCCTTACTTTTACATTTCAACTTTGATTTTCTTCCTGAACTCAGATACTTGGCTTTCCCCTAAAATTCTCCACACATGATTTTTGTATCTTCCCTTCCAGCAGTAACTCAATAAATGTGCAGTGAGGATGGATCACACCAATGATTTCTTGCTTCAGACAGAGTGGGCAGAGTGGTTTTAGTGGGAGGGATATGGTCTTTCACATACCAGGTTTAACCTCTGCACAGCAAGGCTAGCACTTACAAAGCAAGTTTTTACATGATGGATGCTCATGGGCCTCATGGACCAAGCATCCGCATCCTTGTTTCTAATTTATCTTCCTTAATGCAGGTCTCAGTACACACAGGCAAGTAATAGCATGAAATATTTAAATGAAATTTCCAGTAGCAAAATTCTTTCTCGTTTCTCTAAGTCTGATCATTTGAATATTTTCTTCTTTGTTCAGACAAATGAGGTTTTTTTTTTTTTTTAATATAAAATGTGTTCGTCAGAGCCAATAAGGTCTTTTAATTTTTTGTACTTGCAAAGCATTGTGTGCATGTGTGTGGAATATGCACTTTCTTCAGGCATGGGTGTGTGAGGATCTGTGTGAACACACCTATGGAGACTCAGTTGATTTCCAGAACCCTGAACTGTTCTTCATTATGAACTGATGTGGGATCTCTTGGACAATCTCAGAACTTAGTGGTATGTCCCACTTTGTCACCCTGCTTGGCTTCTGTCAACCAGGAATAGAGTTGTAGACCGGCTGCCATGCTTAGCTTCTGGGAATCAGAGCTCCAGGTTTCATGCTTTGGCTGCAAGTGATAGAACCTCTAAGACATCTTTGCAGCACCAGCAAGGTCTTGCTGCTCTTACAGGGCAGTTATTGCCATCAGCCTACTGCCTAAAATATGATTTGTAGATAATTATTACTTTATATTCCAGAAGTTTCCCCTCAGCATTAAAACAAAAAGCCAACTCCAAACCTAAAACCTAAAATCAGCTCTCCACAGCATCAAATTAATTCAGGAGACAGCACAAAGGTTAAAGCAATTGCTTTTACATTTTAAAACTGTAGACTCCAAAGTAAAGAGCAAAACAAAACAAAAATCAAAAACAACAACAACAAAAAAGCCAGCCATAGCTTATTTAGTCTAGATTTTCCTTTATACATTTAAATTTTTTAATTAGTACTTTAATTCAAGGGAATTGACCTCGTCAAAATCACAGAATGCATTATGTTCATATCAGGGTAAAGGTAAAATTTTGTCTTTTCTCCTTTTATCACTATTGAAATGCTGAAAATACTATTCAGAAGGAAGAGAAAAGGAGGAGAAAGGCAAAGGCAGGAACATGACCTCACACTAAAAAATCATGTACTGTGTACTTGTGAGCATTTAGATTTTTCATGCTGGGCTGGAGAAAAAACTTAGTCATTAAAGGGCTTGTCACGTATGCACAAGGATCTGAATTAAGATCCGTGACACCAACAGAAAAAGCTGGGTGCAATGAGGCACCAGTAATCCCAGCACTGAGGAGCTGGAGACAACCCTCACCCCCTTGCAGGCTAGTTGGTGTGTGCAAGTTCTTTTTTTTTTTCAAACTTTTGTTTTTATTATTATTTTTTTAATTTTTATTGGATATTTTCTTTATTTACATTTTAAATGTTATCCTCTTTCCCTGTTTTCCCTCTGGAAATACCATCTCATCATGCCTATATGAGGGTGCTCCACTCCCCCCCCCCCCCAACTCACTCTTGCCTCCCCTACCGGACATTTTCCTACACAGGGACATCAAACCTTCATAGGACCAAGGGTCTCTCCTCCCACTGATACCCAACACAGTCATTCTCTGCTACATATGCACCTGGAGCCATGGGTCTTTCTGTGTGTGCTCTTTGGTCGGTGGTTTAATCCCTGGGAGCTCTAGGGAATTTGCTTGGTTGGTAATTGTCATTCCCTGTGTGGGTTGCAAATATCTTCAGTTCCTTCAGTCCTTTCTCTAGCTCCTCCATTGAGGACTCTATTCTCAGTCCAATGGTTGGCTGCCAGAATTTGCCTCTTTATTTGTCAGGCTCTGCCAGAGCCTTTTGGGGGACAGCTGTATCAGGTGCCCGTGCCTGTAAGATCTTATCTTAAAGTGGAGAATACTTGAGAAAGACACCCCATGTCAATCTCTGGCCTCTGCATATGCACATACACTCACAACACTTGTGCATAGAGAAAAATACATACACACATATTCCACACATAGATACCATAAATAAATTTGCATTCCCTTATTTATATATTGTTTAGTACTGCATTTACAAACAACTACTTCCTTAACAGACTTGAATAGCATCCTTGCTCATCCCTGGCTCTTCCAGAGGGAGAAAAAAGTCACTGAGCATATCTCAGACTTTCAACCTAGAAGAGATAGTTATTTCTTTTATCCTGTGATTTTTGTTAGATTTTTATAGAAATAACTAGATTTCTATTATCAATAAGCCTGTAGTTTTGAATAATTGTTTTCAGAGGTTTCTTCCAACATATAAGTCTAAGTGAACAGAATTTATGATGATTTGATACTCATTGACAGATGGTTTTCAGTTTAGGCTAAAACCTGTATCTCAGTGATAACAGTGAACATGCCTAAGGGCTAAAGTCATCATCCTTTGTAAAGCTGGCAGCTCTCACTGTAGTAGGTGGATATGTCTGCCTTCAATAAATTCTACTCCATCTTGGTGATCGCCTATGACCACCCATTTTATATAAAAAGATGACTTTAAATAACCACAATGATTAGACATAATAAAGTTTAGATGAAAAGTTAAAAAAAAATGAGTAAAGTGTTATCACCAAAAGTCTCTAGAAAAATAACATTTAAAATATTTTTAAATAAATGGTTGTCTTGGAATAAAGGAATGTGTTACTAAAAGGCTTAGTTTATAAACACTAATTTTCATGGAAGAAATTCAATCAATTTAATTGTTTTTAATTAGATATTTTATTTATTTACTTTTTGAATGTTATCCCATTTCCAGGTTTCCCCTCTGGAAACATCCTATACCACCTATACTCCCCTTGCTTTTATGGGGTGATTCCCCTACCTACCCACCCACTCCCTCCTGCCTCTCTGCTCTGGCATTTTTCTACACTGGAGCATAGAGCCTTCACAGAACCAAGGGCTTCTATCACTGATTCCTGGCAAGTCTATTCTCTGTTATATTTGAGGTTAAAGCCATGGGTTGGTTGGTGGTTTGGAGATTGGGGGAAGAGGGAAGGATCTGGTTGGTTGATATTTTTCTTTCTATGTGGTTGCCAATCACTTCACCTCCTGTTCTCAGTCCAATAGTTGGCTGCAAGCATCTGCTCCTGTATTTGTCATGATCTGGCAAAGCCTCTCAGGAGACAGCTATATCAGGCTCCTGCCAGCATGCACTTCTTAGCATCCACAAGAGTGTCTGGATTTGGTGTCTGTATATGGGATGGGTCCCCAGGTGGGGCAGTCTCTGGATGGCCTTTGCTTCAGTCTCTGCTCTATACTTTGTCTTTGTATTTCTTTCTGTGAGTAGGTTGCCCCCCCCCCCATCTAAGAAGGACTGAAGCATCCACATTTAGTCTTCCTTCTTCTTGAGCTTCATGCTGTTTGTGAATTGTGTCTTGGGTATTCCAAACTTTTGGGCTAATATCAATGAGTACACAGCTTGTGTGTTCTTTTATAATTGGGTTGCCTCTCTCAGGATAATACTTGTTTACAATATGGAAGGCTCTGTGCTAGCATCTTTGAGAAATAAAAGTCAAATAGATGTGACTAGTGTTTCTAGCCATAAAGCATTTCCATGCCATTCTGGTAATCGGCTATTACCTGTGGAGGACTGAGTTTCTAGACTGAGGTAGAGCTTGGAAACAGGTCACAAGCTCAGTGTGTACAGGGCCCTGACATTTCTCTTCTGCGTGGGGGAAGCATGCAGAACAAGTTGGTAGCAGGTTGTAAATATGGCTGATGCTGAGGACAGTTTCATATTTATTTATGTATATGAGTAAAATGCTATATTTACTTGGAGCAGTTAACATTATAATGGTCAACATCAATACAAAATACAAATGTATCATCAGAACTAGAAGAGACTAATCATTAATACAAACACAAATACATAAAGTTAGGTTTCCTGTTTTTGCTTTTATGTGTCTTATTGACTTGAAATGGACTTATCTTGGGGTTACACTATAGTGCAGTATTGTATTTAAGGAATCATTGCAAAATAACATTTCTGGATGATGAATTAAGATTACTAGTATCGAAAGAATCTTTTTACTCCTTCCTTCAATCCTTTTGAGCTGAAATTTGAAGAAAAGAGGCCATTGGATCCTTTGTTTCTTATTCAAAATTCCTGTTATTACTTTTGTGCTCAAATGTACACGAGTTTGTGGTATGTTGTTTTCATTCAGCCAGCAAAGCTCATTTCTTCATTCTCTAATCATGAAATTACAACTTGACTTCACTCTACCTCCACTCTTACTGTTATCTCTCCTTTTTAATGGAAGCACCTATTATAGTATCTTTTTATTTATATAAGCTTTTGACAACAGTATGCTATTTCTCTGTGCATGTAGTTTCAATGTACATAATTGCTTTTGAATTGCTTATCTATTTTTTTTTTTTTTTTTTTTTTTTGCTTCTTACCTCTTCTCTGAGGTTTATCTGCACTGCTAAATGCAAACTGTGCTGTTTCCCCTTTGCTCTGTAGTACCTATCCGGGTCTTCCATTCATATTTATTTATCTATTATTCTAGTAGCATACTCATGCTATCTCGTCTCTAACTCTATATAGTTCTAATAATGTTACAAAAATACCTTTACAGATGTATCCTTAAGAGTCTGTGAGACAAATCCCCTTGCACTATCCATCTGGGGACAGAGTGCCTGGGTCAGACTGTAGGCTTATACTGACTTTAACTAAATGTACAGACGGTTTTCACAGAAGCTGCAATGTCACACAGTCCCACTGGCCATGCTCCTGGACTCTATGTGTTGACAGTCCATCCATCTTCCAGCTTTGCAGGTTTTGGGAATCTATCAAGTGCAAAGTGATCCCTTCCAGCTGCATGGCTAGTGTTTCTAGTCGGTCCAAGTACTTCTTCATAGACTCCCACTTGGGAAATTTGAGTCTTTTCACTTACACATTTGCATTTTTTATTCATTGTGGATACTGCTACATTTTTGTGAATAAAAATGGGTCTTGTAAATAATATTTCTTTATTTATGATGCCCAAAGATATTCAATATTCAAATGCCTATTTTCTTTCATCATTCATTTTATCTATAACGTATTTTAATACAAATATTTAACTTGATATAACCAATTTTGTCATATAAAAGCTTTTAAATTTTAAATTTTGAATTTTTTTTCACAAATATGAGTATATATATATATATATATATATATATATATATATATATATTAGGATGTGTAAATATTTTAACACCTTAATAGCTTTATTACATATTTAGCTTTTAACTCATTTTTGTAAAGTATTAATTTTCATGTATATACAATAAGTTAGTGTAGGCATATTTTTTCTAACCTTCTTTAGTAAACATTTAACCTCCCCTGCAGCCCACCATCCACCAGAGGTAGTCAAAGAGAATAGTTGTGGGGGAAGTAAAACTGTTTATCAATAGTTCTTTTGGGGCAAGTCCACTCTTCACTGTCAGGGCATCAGCCATTCAGCCCTCTAGCCTACACCAAATAGGAACCAGAGGCTGCAGCTCAGTCCAAAGGAGACAACACGGTTTGCCTACCTGTCCATGCCAAGGAAGTGGAAAGAAGAAGCCGGAACCTCACAAGAAGTCCTTTGGTGAGTTTCTCTCTGGTGTCACCAGGAGTAGAGCTCAGCAAAACAATGTAAGGTGGACCACTATGTGCGTGTCGTTAGTGAATAACAGTGCGGAGCAGCAAAGCACACCAATGCTGGAACTGCCACTGTCCGTGGATCTTATTTAGAGTCCTTCATCGTGTGTCCTTTCACACGTCTGCTTTAGCAAAATATCCTTTCACCCCTGTGCCCCAGCAGAAGATCATTTGAAATAATTGACTTTCCAAACAAGCCAGATGTTCCCGCTTCAGGTTAGGTTTTCAAATACATCCTTTTAAATTGGTCACACATTCCTAGAGGATTTCCGCCGCCAAACCTCTGTCAGCTATCATGTGCCAATCCAGGAAGGTAAGTACACTCTGAGGCCTCTGCTCTCTTGATATTGGTGCATGTAACATTGCGATTTAGTTAATATTGTATTTTTTCTGGAAGACGTGTTCTCTTCACTCTTTCTTCTTGATCCCGAATCAATTTTTCATGAATATTACAGCTGTATGCTAAATTCACAAATTCCTCAGAAATTCCAAACACATTTCTGACTAAAATGTGTATTAGTTCCCTTGCTGCCTAAATAATTTACCACGAACTTCATGGCTTAAAACAACAACAGCTACAACAAAAGTGATTCTCTCTCTGGTTTGAAGGTTAAAAATTTTATGTCTCTGCAGAAGATGTCCACTGGGTTGCATTGAATTTTGGAGGCTTTCACAAATGCCATCTTGTCCTTTTAATCTCTTAGAAGAATGTCGTTCTTTAACTACTCTTTCTTCTTTAGAGCTGCCAGCATTGTCAAGTATCCCTCTGACCCCATCTGTGAAATGTTTTGGCAATTAAAGTGATTTGTAAAATGGGAATACTTGGTAAATAATGATAATCTCTCCATCTGAAAGTTGATAATTATAGAAGTTTTCTTATTATTTTGATAGGATGCTGGCCAGACACAACGTAAAACATGAAGAATTTATTCTGTCTCATGGTTTTAGAAATTTCAGTTTATTCTGGCTTATAATCATGTTCACAGCAGCAGGATTTTTCATGTCATGGGACATGAAGCAGAAGCAGATGAATTATTTCTATTGGCCAGCATTAATCCGCCAAATATTTCTTCACCTGGAGACAAAGCATTCAAAACCAAAGTCTGCAGGGGATATCTAGACTGATACTGTAATCTTAATCTTTATCATGATTTTCAAGTCTCTGCTGTTTTGGGGGAGAGGGAGCAGGAGAAACAGGGCCAGTAGACACACAGACAGACAGAACATACTCTTTTCTATTGAGGATTAGGAGTGCATTGCACTGGGAGTAAATTTTTCTTCTAAACATAGATCTGTATTGGACTTTAGAAGTTGGGGAAAGTGTTAAAGAGGCAAACATGTAATTTTTTTTTCATTCACTTTGTCTTATATGACAGCTAATCTTTTTCTGATGTTTCACTCATTGTCCCCTACATGTGTTAATATTTTTTTCCGCTTAGACCATATTATATATTATTTGTTTATTCTCAGAATCTAACTTTTGCTACTACTATAAACCATCTCTTTTTAAATTTTTATTTTTATTGGATAGTTTATGTATTTACATTTCAAATGTTATCCTATTTCCCAGGCACCCTCTCCCCTTCCTTATATGAGGATGCTACCTCTCCCACCTACCTACTCTTACCTCAACACCCTGGCATTCCCCTACACTGGGGAATCAAGTTTTTAAAGAACCAAGGGCCTCTCCCCTACTGATGCCAGACAATGCCATCCTCTGCTACATATGCAGCTGGAGCCATGGGTCTTTCTGTGTGTACTTTTTGGTTGGTGGGAGGAGTCTGGTTGGTTGATATTGTTGTTCTTATGAGGTTGCAAACCCTTTCAGCTCTTTCAGTCCTTCCTCTAACTCCTCCAATAGGGTCCCCTATAAACTGTAGCTTATATTAATTGCAGTCTGTCATTATTTACAATGTGCAGATATAGTGACTGTTTTCCTCGTTAGTTTGGTATTTGATAGGGTTGTTAAAATTTTCTGTCAATGCTAGCCAATGTTCCAACAGGAAACGGGAACATTTTACAAACTTTTATCCCGAGTTAAAGAGCTATAGACACTCAATGGCAGCTGAGAAAGAATAGTCATTTTTCTCTAGGACAAGAGTACACACACACACACACACAATCCCACTAGTAAAATAGAATTTTTTAATATCATAGCAGTGTCACAAAAGAAGCTTTAGGAGACAGAAAGACCGGTGAAAATAATTACTCATATTAAATTCTTTAACAAATCAAATTTTAATAAAATAATATCTTTCAATTTAATAGTGTCTCAATTTCTTAACTTTTTTTTTGTCTTTCTCATTTTTGTAAACAAGGTCCAATCAGCTAAAGCTCTAGTTTCAAATATAACCTGTGTCAGACTATTACAAATAAAGTTTTATTAAAACACCAACACACAGATTTGTTAACTTACTATATATAGCTATTTTTATCCTTCAGGGGCAGAGCTTACCAACTGTGATACAGACTACAAGTGGCTCATAGTCTAGAATATTTATTATTTAGCCCTTCATAGGCTGAGTTCTCAAGGGATGGTTTCAAAGAATTGTTTCTTCTTGTAGTTAAGCAAAGGGACATTAGTTGTATAATGCAATTTAAACCCTAGATGGCTTACTTCTGACTATTTTACAATCATCCAAGTTATATACAATAAGGGTCAACAAATCTTTTTAACAGTTCAATGTAGAGAGGCTCTAAAATGTTCTGTCCAGTCTCGGAATAGGCGTTAGGATGCTGGGAGAGTCTGAGACATTGGACAGAGGTGACTGTGACTCACAGTTGCTGGGAAAGTTCATAGGTGAGATCCCACTAAAATGGAAAATTAATCATCCAGTGATGATAATAGTTTTGCTACTATGTGCAAGAGTGCCTGTGCCTTTAATTTAAATCCACTAAACTGTGCTTTAAATTGCCTTGCTTGGGAAGAATGATAATAGTGCTAAAATTTTTCTAGTGAGAGACACTGCTTCAATAGCTGAAAACATCTCTTTTGTTTCTCAGTGTATTCCAAGGCAGAGGGCATACATAGACTCACTTCTTATAGCCTTGACCATCATAAAAGCTTTTTCAGTAAACAACTCAGTTTCATTTAGGGAGAACATAGAAAATAAACTATGGGATAAGGACGTAGAAACTCTTACTGAGGTTTTCATTTGAAGCTTGGAGGGAGCCATGGTACAAGCATTTCCCCCCACATCTGGTATGTCCCACAACCACTGCATTGCATATCTTGCCCAAGTCCAGGTCATGAATATGAAGACTCATATACTTGAGGTAAATTGAGAAGGTCATGTCTACCTCATTCCCAAGGAAATGTCTTTGGGTATGTATCAAAAAATATTAATCATTATATTGCCAAGATTCTGAAATGACTATTCAGAACAGACGGGTCCAGGTATTTTACTTCTTTTTGGATTCTCGTAGCTGTCAAAGTAACACAGTTACAGGAAGAAAGAAATATCAAATGCAAATGTGGTGGGATTGGTACATTTGATAAGACTGTTAATGTCCCCCAGTAGTCTTCCTCCCACCCATGTTTTGCCCTAGAATTCTCTGCAAACACTAAGGAAATCTGCAGACAGTTTAATCTATGTTCCATGGCTTGCAGAATTCATGTTAATCATCCTGTCTAATAGGATGACACCGGCCATGCTTTACCATAATGTAGAACGCCCAACCATCTGATGAAATACAAAGAAAAATAGTCCAGTGGAGTCTCACTTGACCAGAACATAAAACATGCTTGTTCTCTTCAGTTTAGCATTCAAAGTCTTCCTTATGTGTTCAAAACGTTCATCATTCCTGTCTGCAGCTGCACTGCTGGGCTGCACCCAGGCAAGCCTTTAAAACTTACATCTCTGAACTCCAACTCTAAACTTAGTGGACTGAAGGCCCGGGGATGTGATCCTAGTATTTATCTAAGAAGTTTTTCAATAAGTTCTTCTGGGTGAAGTCTTAGAAACTGCTCTAACACGTCCTTCATTATTTCTGTCCTGTCTATTGCTCCTCCTCACACAATGCTGCCTTTCAGAGGAAGAAACATTATTCATACTAACCTGTCTCTTGTATCCCATTTGAGAACAACTTCCTCATTGACCCTTTCTATGTTTTCTGAAGTGTGAAAGATGTGGGCCAAATAAATAGCTAGAGGGAGCAGCTCCCAATAAGACAGGACTTGGCTCTGACATCAAATGTAAGTTGAAGGTATCCCCAGATCACCAAGTTAGGTAACCTTTCATAGCCTCTCTGCTCATGATTATAGGCCATTATTACAAAGAAGGAAATGATCCTCAGTGAGAAAAAAAGTTCATAAGGAACCAGAGGGCGTCTGAGTATCACCGTTTAGTTATCCCCTCTATGTGGTGTCAAGGTTTGCCTGCTACCATCATGACCCTAGAGTATGAGAGTAAACAGAGAATGTTGCAAATCAGGTAAGACTTTACTGTGCAGAAATGTGTCCTGATGATCACATACCTGCTCTGTGGCTGTACTTTGACTCCACTTCTCATCTGGTTCTTTGGAAGTAAGAGCTTTCATGGCCTGGCATTAAGTTTGGAGTGTCTGCTGGCTAAAGTCCCCAGGCAAAACAAAGGTCCTCTCCTCAGGCTGGGGAACAAGATCTCTTCCAATAGCCGAGTACAAAGGGCCGATCTCTTCACAGAGGGTTAATTCTTCAGGACAAAGAAGCACCAGGCTGTTTCTCTTCATCCAGCCTGAGGTCCCCCCCGCCCCCCCCCCATCATTTCTAGACCATATGATTTCTATGGAACAGGTCTGTTTTCTCAGTAACTGTTGGCAGCAGTTAGAAAACAATAGGCAGAGACTGGCAAGAAGAGAATGGATATTAACAAAGATGCTGAGCCCCAGATGCTTCCTGCAGGCATGTGTGATTTAACCTTAACAGCCATCTTTAAAAGAAAGTAAAATGTTCTTTATATGTGGGATAAAAGAATCAAACCTCATAGTGATCACAAGGACGGGAAAGGAGTTAGAATTTGAAGCTAAGCCTTGCTAGCTCTGAAGCCCACACTCTTTTCTCGGCATCACACAGATAATCCAAGTTATTGTTTTGATTTCCCTTCACTCTGAGTGTGTATCTCAGGGCAAAGGGTACTTACAAATTCTCAGTGGGATGAGGAAAAGGAGGGTTTTGGGTCAGCAGAAGGTCACGAAAGCCAGATATTTGGTGTGTTTAATATCTACCCTGGCTATAATGAACTCCATTTTCTTATCTAATCCCCAGTATACTATACATAAAAAGCCTGAGAGATCATCCAAAAAGCTTTGCTTATATGTTTATATGCAGTGTTTACTAGAAAGAAGTTAGATAAATAACTATTGCTTAAATTTACTCAATGCCCGTATATATGTCTATATGTTTATAAGTATATATGTATACATGTGTATATGTATATGGGTATATGTGTATATGTGTGTATGTATATATATGTATGTGTGTGTGTGTGTGTGTGTGTGTGTGTGTGTTGTTAGCCACTATTACAATGCATCTTGAATTAGCCCTGATTCTTTTCAATTTTGCCCATGAGAAAACTTTTTGAAAGTATTGAAAGCCTGGTGAGGAGTACAGCTGGAATCTAGGAGAGCCTGCCTGTCTCCCACACTCCTGTCTTTACCCCCATACTGCCTGGCTTTGCCATCACACCTTAAGATCTCATCAAGCAGAGGTTATTACATTTAGCAGAAGTAACCTTCCTGCTTTCTGTCATTTAAATGGAGATATATGTTCCCAGGAATGTGCATTATTGCTCTATTTTATAAATGAGCTTCGTTAAGTTTTTGAAGACAGTGAAGCCATTTTCATTGTGTTACAAGTTCATTCGGACTTTGATCTATTCTGGTTACACACACACTCACACACACATACACCCACACACACACATACACACGAGAGAGGAGAGAGAGAATGAGAGAGAGAGAGAGAGTGAGAGAGAGAGAGAGAGAGTGAGAGAGAGAGAGAGAGAGAGAGAGAGAGAGAGAGAGAGAGAGAGAGAGAGAGAAACATGTGAGTGCTGGAGTTGACTGATGAAAGATTTAAGATAAGATACCATTTTTCATAAATAATATAATTTTAAATTATAATAATGATATTACTTTGCTTCTGTTTCTGCACCTCTCTTTGTATTTACCATTAAAATTTGAATTTGATACCTCCTTTAAAACACTTTAAAATCCATATGAAAATTATTTTGAGATTCAAAAGAGTAATGCATTAAAAAAAATTCTTATCAAGTCTGTGGGCTCAGAGCCTGGAAAGGGACCAATGCATTAATCTGAATTCTGGATATGAAACTTGGTTAGTTCACACCGATGTTCTCCAATCCATCATCCATTGCCCCAAGAGAAGGGAAAAACAGGCAGATATTATATTTGGTAGACTCTAGACTTGTGAGTAAATGACAGAAAGAGAAAATAGGAGACAAGGGAACTATGGATAAGCCTGACTCAGCAAGATTCATACAGAGCACTTGTGGAATGTTAAGTCGCTCTTTGTTTGGGAGTAAAAAGTAATTTTAGTTCATAAGGCTCCTAAAGTTTGTTTTCTTGGGATCAGGTTAGCTTTAATTGAGAGAATAATCAGGAGATCAGTGGTAAAGTATGTTTTAACCACAAAGCAAAGTTTAAAGAGAAATTCTATCAGGTGGCCAAAAAGAGCTTTGTTTTTAGAGAGACACATTTGCTTTCATATTGATTTAAAAATATATATATTTCCAACAATTTATGTAATTTTGAGAAAGGATTTCCTGAAACCCATCCCCTTTATAATTTTAGCCTTCAAGGGTCTCTCATAGGAACAAAGACATAAGAAAAATGTTTCAAATGTTTATAAGTGACAATTCATTAATTTTATAATTACTCATATTGTAGTAACAATCACGTTGGTGATAGCTTACCGAAGATGCTTGAGATTTCAGATTTGTTTGTCTCTTTTTATAATCTGGAATACATAGTCTTGGGGCTAAGATTCAAATCTAAATGTAGGTTTCCTTTGTTTTTATATGTATTCTATGTGCATCGCTTGAAGGAGTTGCACACGTTTTAGTGTGCTAACATTTTAATTTATCACACTAGGCTCTTACATGTGTACTTCCTACTGGTCTTCTTTGGTGAGTGTTTTCATGTTTTGTGGCATTTCAGATTTTCCGCTTAAGGACACTCATCTCATGCCGCTTTTGTTGATTAATAAATTCACATAAGGTACTTGCCATTGGAAAGACTATAAATAGGTTGATATCAGTAGTAGTTTAATAATAAATACTGTCTTTGGAAACCCAATGTGGAAAAACAAGAGTTTCAACTTGCATTGAGAAGTATATAGAGAATTGTGCCCCTCAGTGTAAAACTAAGTGTGCCTTGTGTTTAGATGTTTAGGATGCCTGATTCTAGTTCTCTGGAGACCATGCTTTTCTCCTTGCCTTGGGTCTAAGTCACAGCAGAATAAACTGCAGATAAATGAAGGCAAGAACAATAATTCTTGTCTACAGATATATTACAAAATCTTACTGGTGATCCAGTGGTCTTTTTCTTTATTAAAAACTAGACTCATCTCTATTTGTAAATCCATTTTTATGTTTCTCTATGCCAGGATTTTATGCTAGAGCTGATTTTATGAATGGATATAAGAACTTTATAGCTTCCTTCATTAATTTGATTATAAACAATATTTACACAGTATGAGAGTCATGACTTTATCTTATATTTGAAAATTATCCATTAGTGGGCAGCTCTTGAGGGTTGTCCCTTGCTACACAGGGACAATTGTCTTTCTTTACTGTTTGCATGTTGAATTATACTTATTGTTCCTTCTCCTTTAACACACTCAGACACTGCTGTGATTTTTATCTACTAGCTTACTATTTACCCGTTCACAGGTAGATTTAAGGCTCCCTCGTGGTACTTTACTTTTTCTTCAAAGACATTAGCATTTAGGATGTACCACACTCTTATCTGGTGTTACTTGTTTATTTATTGGTTTTGATTCTTTATGCAAATGTACCAAAGGGAAGGCTCATTTTTCTGATGGCACCTCAGCATATGGCGCATCACAGCGTGGCTGTGTTAACATCTACTTCGTAACAGTGAATAGATAAATGCTAAGCATGAGGGCAGCAGATGATCCTTACAGCACACTTCGACCAAACTAAATCCAAGGACGTTTTCATCCGTTGCTTCAAAATTAAGACGTACTAAGAATGAAAATGTATTTACTTCTTCCAATAGACATTCTATGCTCCAGCAATTATGCTAAAAATTATTTGAACAGAATATGTTTAAGGGTAATCACAGAGTTATTCATAAAACAGGAAATATAAAGTCATTTTAAGTTCATTGATTAGTTTATTCAGTTAAGTTTCATAATTTACAGTTTATGAAATCAAAGTATGATCTCCTTGATGTGCTAAGTGGGAAATATTACTAGAAAGAACATCGAGAATAGAAAGATGGGTCAGACATTAAGAGCATATTCTGCTCTTACAGAATTTACTAAATTTCTTTACTAAACTTCTAAGTTTAGTTTCCAGCATTCATGGCCCAGAGGCACCTCTAATTTTAGTTTCCAGGTCCTGATACTCATGAGCACACAGCATTACCCAAACACACATCTGTACATGTAACCAAAATAAATATTTAAAAATCAATGTGGAACAGCAGGCTACTCTATGATTACAGGCATGTTTTCAGACATACAAAACGAGTCTGTAAAACTGCATCTATACATAGTGACATGGGTCTCATAACAACACCCAGGAAGCAGAAGCAGAAGAACTAAGTCCAAAGGGTGACTAGACCTATTTGCTGAGATTACATGTCAATGAAAGAACAACAAATCCCCAACTGAATAAGTTGGAAAATAGGACACAAAATGACTTAGACTCATTTAATTTTTTTCTTCTTTTCTACAATTATCATAAATGGCTTTTGGCATAAAAGGTCCATTTTTATCTTGAAAAGGTAAAAAATAATTTCTGTTCTAATTTTTCATTGTAGAGATAAAGGGGTCTCAAGATCAAAGATGTATGTGCATGTCTGTTTAAGCATTAAGCATATAATACCAGAAATAAATCTAATATGATCATCTATAAAGGTAGAACAGGTTTGGTTTACCGTAAAGTTGGGAGTAATTTTTTTTTATGTTCCAAATAGTTAATTTTTTTATGACACTCAAACTTAGCTGTCAAACTGGCTTTTGGTGAGACACTTGGATCAGAGCTATGTGTGTTCCACAGATACACTAAAGCCATCACTGGCTGCTAATACAGCAAAATTAAATCCCATAAGCTCTCCAGGTAGATTCCAATGAAGCATCTTCTTCATTTCATTGTAATAAATTCATTTTAAAATAAAGCAAAAACTGGGCTATTTAAGTACCTGGTTAGACTGGAAGAATATCTTTTTAAAATACAGTTCTCAAGCATCAAGGCATAGCTTAGGAATATAGGAAAACATTACCAATTTGAATGAACAAAGAGGAAATTATTGAACAAAGGAGAAAAATGTATTGAAAGAGAAAATGCCATGAAGATAACATTAATCACTCCTTGTCTTGTATATTCGAAATGAAAACCAGTGATGGGTTGGAAAACCTAAATGGCTTTTATGTAACAGAATCATGCAAATCTCACATTTAGAGAGTTTTAGTAGTTTCTGATAAATCTATTTTTTACAAATCCTAGCCATGAAATATGCCTCTCATTCAGGTGAGAAATGTGTTGGCTACTGAATGTCTGAGCCAACTGAGCAAGGACAATAAGACACTGTGGCCAATGGACATGGGCCCGTGGAAGTGATCACTGTATGTGTGCTAGTGGCAGAGGCCATGGATAGATGTAGAAAACTTGTGCACGAGCCCCTGGCATCCTGCAGGGGTGAAACCCAACTTAACCACCACCTTCCTATCATATATGAACCAACTGCATTGTCAAATGCCTTTAAAATTCTACTCTGTCTTACTTTCTTGACACAACTTTATATTTTTGTATCTCTTTCCTACAGACTCTTTTCTTCACAGTCAGTTTCTGTAAGTCTTATTTTATTCTTTGCTATTTAAACTTCTCCTTTCTTTAATTTTTACCCTCTTTTCAAAATTCTTCTCCCTGATGTAACCCAGTCACAAAAGAAAACTCATGGTATGTATTCACTTATAAGCAGATAATAGTCCCCCCAACTCCCAAAAGAGCTCAGGATACCCGAGAAACCATCCATAGAACTTACAAAGCTCAAAAAGAAGGAAGAACAGAATGTGGATGCCTCGGACTTTCTTAGAAGCGAGAACAAAATGGGGGAGGAAATACAAGGCCAAATAGAGGAGCAGGGATTTAAGAAAAGATCCACAGAGACTGCCTCACGTAGAAAAGCACCACATATGCAGCCACCAAACCCAATCATTATTGCTAATGCCAAGAAGTGTTTACTGGCAGGAACCAGTCACGGATGTCTTCTTAGAGGCTCTGCCAGAGTCATACAGATACAGATGAGGATGCTTGCAGCTAAACATCAGACTGACCATGGGGACCTTAATGAAAGAGCTAGAGAAAGGACTGAAATAGCTGAAGGGTTTGCACCCTTACAGAAAGAACATCATAATCAGCCAAGGCACAGAGATGGAGAGGGTGATTGGGAGAGGGAGCACCTTCATGGAAGCAAGTTGAGGGGGAGGTGGGAAGGGAGTGGGGGAATGAGTATAACATTTGTAATGTAAATACAGAGAATATTCAATAAAATTGGAAAAAAATTCTTTAACCTTTGCAGAAAATACTTAGCTTTATGCAAAATTATAACAAGTCAATTATCATTAATTTATTAAAGTTTAACTTGGTGATGTTATTGCAATTTTAATGTGCTGTATAGAACTTTTTATAGTCTGTAATTTCCTGTTAATTTTACATTTATCAGCATTAACCATCTATTTGATCTTTATCACCCTGTTTATTTTTTTATTTTCTGCTTTTCTACCTATACCGATATCTCTGCGTTTCCTTTTAATATAATTTTAAAAGCTCTATGATGTTTTGCCAGAGAAGTGGTTATAATGGAGACCTTAATGCAGACCTTCCTTACCACAGACAGGAGCCCTAAGGCACTCAGTTCCAGCACTGTCTGGACATTTTCCTAGTAGGCCTCCCAAATGAATTTCTTGCTCCGCTTTGCTAGCCTTTTAAAAAAACCTCAGCACGATACCCCCTAACTTCCTCATTAACTGTAATTTAATTTGTGTACCTGACTCTAATGGAATCGTTCACTTCAACTTCTTATACAATGAGATCTGTTCTTAAGAAATGCACAGTTAAAATGTTTGTTTTTGACATGCATGTTATTAACTCTGAGACAAAGGGCCAAGAGGCAGATGCAGTAGAGGTATGTAAACAGGCCCTTCAGCATGGAGACACTTCAAACAATAGCTATCTAGCAGGGCTTTTCCTCTTTTGAGGACCAAGTGGTACAACACACAGCAATCTCAGGGAGGAGGAACATTGGTGTTTCCTGGTGTATTAGCTTGCTACTTGCCCTGATTTCTCTTCCAGTGAAGGACAACTAGAGAGCACCCTATCCACAGCTTCTGTAATACCTCTCACATTCTGGGTTCTAATTAGAATAATCTGAAGGTATGATAATTGACCTTCACTATTGGCTTGGTTGAATTCAGAATATTCTAGAAAGATACACTTCCGGGCATAACCAGGAGAGGAGAGAAGTCCCATGCTGAGTGCATTCAGCACTCTGCATCTGACTGCAGATGTAATGTGAGCATCTCATATGTCTTCTGCCTTACTTTCCTTACCCTGATGGACCGTTCTCCCCAAACCAGTGAGCCAATCAACCCTAACTATCTACTTTGCTTGCAGCTGGTGTTTTTGTCACAGCATCAAGAAAAATAATTGATGTAGATGAAGTCTTTTTTTATCTCTAAAGGATTTAACTATGTTTTTATTTACTATGTGCATGCATGTGCGTGCTATGACATGACAGTGGAAATCAGATGAAAACCTGAAGGCATTGATTGGCTTCCTCTACCATGTGGGGCCCAGGGATGGAAGTTATATTATTAGGATTGGTTGCAAGCACATTACTCACTGGGTTATCTCACCAGCCTAGGATTTTTGTGTTGATGACAATAGTAAAGCTGTTTGATAGTGAGTGTAATAGTTTCAGCATTTGCATTTAGGTCCGTGGATCTGTCTAGTCATTTCCTCTGAAGAAGTCACTCTCAGTTTCTTAGAAATGATCCTTGTTCCCTGGGAAGCTTCCCTAGGAAGAAGTTCTATATCTCTTCGTCTAAGTGTAATGAACATGGTAAAATAAAATGTCTGTTAGACATGTAAAAATAACTTAGACAGGAGACCCACTACAGACAAGGCTATATGTGGTAAACCGAACACATTGAGATTACTCACTCAAAATAACAAGACATAGTCAGTTCTAGAACTCCATGAAACCCACCAGACAGTAGATAGTATATCAGCCGAGACCACGAGCAATTATCTGCTCTGCAAATCTGGGTAAATTTCATCTTGATGTGCCCTGAGGCTGGAGAGTCTTCCCCAGTATCCTCACGCTTGTATCAGAGACCTTTATTATGGACTGGACCTGACATTAAGCTATTGTGTGCACAGGTGAACAGCCTGGGGGAGATAAGCTTAGGACCACCAAAAAGCTCGGAATGCCCAAGAAACAGTTCATAGACCTTATGAAGCTCAAAGAGAAGGCAGGCTTTAGTGTGAACACCTAAGTCCTTCTTAGAAGGGAGAACAAAATACCCACAGGAGGAAATAGAGGAGCAGGGATTGAAGAAAAAAAATCATCCAAAAAATCCATTCCATATGCAACCACCAAACCCATGTACTACTGTTGATGCTAAGTAGTGCTTGCTAACAGGATTCTAATATGGATGCCTCCTCAGAGGCTCATCATGAGGATGCTTGCAGATAACCACCATACTTAACACGGGGACCCCAATGAAGGAGCTAGAGAAAGGACTGAAGGAGCTGAAAGGGGCAGCAACCTCATGGGAAGAACATGATCAACCAAGCAAACCCTCCATTGCTTCCAGAAACTAAAACACTGGCCAATGAGTACCCATGGCTCCAGTTGTATATGTAACAGAGGATGGCATTGTCTGGCATCAATGGGAGGAGAAGCCTTCCGTACAGTGAAGGCTCATTTTCGCAGTGTAGGAGAATGCCAAGGCGCTGAGGTTGGGGGAGGCTGGTTGGGGGAGGGAGCACCTTCATGGAAACAAGGGGAGGGGGATAGGAGTGGAAGAAAAAGGATAACATTTGAAATGTAAATACAGAAAGCATCCAATAAGAATGAGTAAAAAAGAAACTTAGAGTGAGATCTTCCATGTGATGATATTCAGCAAAATAAAATGTAGCTTTGTTATACTGACTATGTTTATCTACCATATTGCTCAAAACACTAAGGAAGAAATAAGTAAGTTAGGGTGGTCAGAGACCGAAAACTAAAATTCACATTCAAGTATAAGAAAAAATAAAATGATCAGAAGACCCACTCTCATCTAAGTGTCTTGTACCCCCTAAGGCAGTTCTCACACATTAAAGTTAGTTCTCCATTTTAAAGTTGGTCTGATAATGTTGCATACAGGATACAGTAAAAGTGCTGATGTATACTTTTAAATAGTAGAAAAATTTTGTGTCTTCTAACATAAGTGGCATGCAGCATCAATTTTCTTATAAGAATGGCAATGAAAACTAATTCCATTTTAATATTTTTGGTTCCCCAAAGATACTCTTTAAACTAGACAAAGGTATGAATACTATACTATGTATTGCTATCCATATTTTTCAATATTGTTCATGCATTATGAATCCATTAAAAGCAACATTTTTCCTTACCTCTGTGTTTTAAAAAATAAAGGATATATTTACAGATTTTTAAAGGCGTTTTTGCCTTTAAAAACATTAAAAACATTATATGGATATTTTTGATAGTACTTAATTCTTTTAGAGGTAATAACATGCATAAAAATCCCAATAGGTACCATAAGCATGAAGTACATGTAGGACAGAACGTAACATGGAAACAGATTTATTTGTTGGGTATAGATTAAGCATAATGATCTGTGAATACCAAAAATTGCCACAAGGCTATTAATTTAGGTCATGGATTATTGATTATTTGAGGTACAGGTATACCAAACTTTGAGAGGGTGCTATACATTTAATTTTTTTTCCCTAAAAAGGACTGAGGCTTTCACCTTTTGGGGGGGGAGGGCCTTTGTTTTTCTTGAGCATCATATAGTCTGTGAGTTGTTTCTGGGGGTGTTCAGAGCTTTCTGGGGTTAGTATGCAATTATCAGTGACTACATATTATGTCTGTTCTTTTGTGACTGGGTTATCTCACTCAGGATGATATTCTCTAGATACAGCCATTTTCTTAGGAATTTTATAAAGTCATTGTTTCTGATAGCTGAGTAGTACTCCATTGTGTAAATATACCACAATTTTTGTATCTATTTATCTACTGAGGGATATCTGGGTTCTTTCCAGCTTATGGCTATTATAAATATGACTGCTATGAACATTGTGGTACATGTGTCTTTGTTATATATTGGAGCTTCTCTGGGGTATATACCCAGAAGTGGAATAACTGGATCTTCAGGTAGTACTATATCCAATTTTCTGAGGAACCACGAGACTGATTTCCAGAATGGTTCTATGAGTTTACAAACCCACCGGCAGTGGAGAAGTCTTCCTCTTTTTCCACATCCTCACCAGCATCTGCTGTCATCTGAATTTTGATCTTAGCCATTCTGACTGGTGTGAGGTGGAATCTCAGGGTTATTTTAATTTGCATTTCCCTGATGGCTAAGGATGTTGAGCACTTCCTTAGATGTTTCTCAGCCATTTGATATTCCTCAATTGAGAACTTTTTGTTTAGCTCTGTACCCCATTTTTTAATAGGATTGTTTGATTCCCGGTGTCTAACTTCTTGAGTTCTTTGTATACCTTGGATATTAGGCCTCTGTCTGATGTGGGGTTGGTAAAGATCTTTTCCTAATCTGTTGGCTGTTGTTTTGTTTTCTTGACAGTGTCCTTAGCCTTACAGAAACTTTGCAATCTCATTAAGCCCCATTTGTCAATATTTGACCTTAGAGCACAAGCCATTGGTGCTCTGTTGAGGAAATTTTCTCCTGTACCTATGTGTTCTAAGGTTTTCTCTACTTTCTCTTCTACTAGTTTCAGTGTACCTGGTTTAATGTGGAGATCTTTGATCCACTTGCACTTGAGCTTTGTACAAGGAGATAAGAAAGGGTCTATTTTCATTCTTCTGCTTGCTGAGTGCCAGTTGGACCAACACCATTTGTTGAAGAGGCTGTCATTTTTCCATTGAATATTTACAGCTCCTTTGTCAATAATCAAGTGACCATATATGTTAGGGCTCATTCCTGGATCTTCTATTTTATTCCATTGATCTACTTGCCTATCTCTGTACCAGTACCATGTTGTTTTTAACACAATTGCCTTGTAATATAGCTTGAGGTCTGGGATGGTGATTCCTGCAGATGTTTTCTTGTTGTTGAGGATAGATTTTTCTATTTTAGGGTTTTTTTTTTTTTTTTTTTTGTTATTCCAGATGAAATTGCACATTGGTCTTTCCAACTCTATGAAGAATTGGGTTGGAATTTTGATGGGGATTGCATTGAATCTGTAGATTGCTTTTGCAAGATGGCCATTTTAATAATGTTGATCCCTCCAATCCATGAGCATGGGAGATCTTTCCATTTTCTGAGATCTTCCTCAATTTCCTTCTTCAGAGATTTTAAGTTCCTTTCATACAGGTCCTTCCCTTGCTTAGTTAGAGTCACACCAAGGTAAAAGTATCATTTTAACAGCATCTTGTTATCAATTAACTTTTGCTCTACAATATTTTATAACACCCTCAGTGATACAGAACAAAAAGCAAATGGTTCTCATACAGCAACTGAATTCATCCTACACTGGCTGAAGGCATTTTCCCTGGTTCATGCCTACTGAATGTGCTCACTTAGCTGTGGGTTGTGCATCTATGCAGCATTTGGTTAATGAATTATCCCAGGCTCCTGATGTTTGTTGGAAAGAAGAAACCCTAAGTACAGCCATTTCCAATATTTACATCTGCTTTCTTGACAGTTTATTACCTTCATGGTACAACTTAGAATTGAACTATAGCAGGGCACTGTGCACTCGGGAAAATACCATTGAATGATTGCTTCGGCAGAGGATGTGACCCAGGGAGTGCAAAGGACTGATGTCAACAATTCACCGATCAATCACAACATGATACACATCCCAATTAACTGTTAACACGACATAACTTAGAATTATCTGGGAAGACACTCTAGTTTAAAGATTTGCCTAGGTTAGATTACCATTAAGGGACTTTTCGAGTTGTTCATGGATGTAGTAGGCACCCCACCACTGAGGCAGAAACTATTTCAAAGGCAACATTTGGATAGCAAGCAGAGATGTCTTCAAATCTCTCTTCCGAGTTAATGTCTTGGCAACCCTTTATGGGAAACTGTAACCTAAAATTATAAGCCAAATAAATAGATGGATTAGAGTCCCCTGGTCAAAAATAATAACTTAGTCCTGCCCATTTGACCTAAACTGTTATCCAATAAACTCAGAAGTGCCTTAAGATGTTATTATAGCTTTATTGATAGACTTGTTCCCTTACAGTTGCTCTAGCATGGCATTTTACAATCAAGTAAAATGCCCATATCAAAATATGACCATACCAAAAGGAAGATACCACAAATTATAGGACGGGTACTGACAGAAATACTGTTACTTTGTATAAAACTCAGAAACAAATCAGTGACATTATTGATAGTTGTAGTTGCAGCAATTTTGTAAGGTGCTGTGCAGAGGTAACGAGGGCTCGTGTTTGCTTACTGACTTAATACAGCTACTCATCAAGAAGGAAGGTTAACACTGTGTGCTTTTGTTGAGAGTACACATCATCCTCTCAACTCTCAGTGCTGGAAAGTGAACTGGTGTGATTTGTTTCAATGTGGAGGCATCAAAACCCAATTTCCTCTTACTTGGACTTTCCCCTTGCTCTGTGAGCTGGCCACACACCACATTTGATTGTGGAGGCTTCTGTGATGTGTGCAGCAAACCAGAGGTGACTTCTTATCTATCAGCAGAAGCTGCCTGATAAACAGCAGGGCTGAATAATTTATAAGGTAGCAGGATGGGAAGTGGCATTTCACACTTTGTTCCATGCAAAATGTCGTATGAATTCCAAACAGGTTAAACAGTTCAGTGAGGCACAAAAGCCTAAAAACATAAATGAAAATGAAAAGACAGGGCTCTATGATGCAGTAATTGTGATTTTACTCAAGAATCGGAATACAAATATTGTTATCCATTGACTCAGTGTGAAATCAAATTACAGTTTCTCAAATCAATATTAATAAATAATAACTGTACATATGAAAATAATATTAATGAGGCAATTAGGCTTGTGTTTTTTTCCACTCAACTTTTGTCCATTTATAGTAAATGAGTACTAAAAATTACACTTTTCATTAAAAAAACCAAAAAGTTAACCTTTTTTAAAGACAACCAAAAGTATGTATTACTATACACTTACTGCATAGTTGACATAGACCTTTGATCAGGAAATCGAATCAGAATGGGTCTGGAGTTGCAAATAATCAAGCCATTACCAGCTCTTTATTGCTAAAAGTCATAGTAAGATTAAACCAAAAAAAAAAAAAAAAAAAAAAAGGAAGAAAAAAAAAGAAAAGAAACTCTAGCTCCTGAAAGCAAAGTCAAATTCTCATTTCTTTTGATGATTAATGTTTAGTAAGTTGATGCTTTGGAAAGCTAACAATGTGTTATTAAAGACCTTATTAAAGTCTTAAAACTTATTTAATTGGCTTATAGTAATATATTACTTTGAAGAAGTCTAGATCCATCACCTCATCACAAAATATTTTAGTTATATTTATATAAAATAATAAGGAACATTCAGGGTGTGGTGGTATGAAAATCACTACCACAGGCTCGTTTTAATACAGGGTGGCCAGTTGGTGGGACTATTTGAGAAGGATTAGTAGGTGTGGCTTTGTTGGAGAATGTGTGCCCTTGTGGGTAGGCTTTGTGTTTTCATAAGCCCACATTAGGCTCAGGAGTTTTATCTTGCTCTGGCTCTGTTTCTGTCCACTTCTGTCTGTTTCTTTGCCTGTTTCTCTCTCTGTCTGTCTCTATCTCTCTGTCTCCGTCTCTGCCTGTATCAGTCTCTGTCTGTCTCTGTCTCTCTCCAATTGCAGTAAAAGTTAAGCTTCCAGCTACTGTTTCGGTACCATGCCTACCTGACTGCTGCAATGTTTCCAGCCATGATGGTTATAGATTTGCCTTCTGAAATTGTAAACGAGCCCCAAATTAAATGTTTTTTTTTTTTTTTTTTTTTTTTGAGTTGCATTTGTTATGGAGTCTCTTCACAGCTATAAAATGATAACTAAAAGGAACTGGAAACATAAGAAGGTATTGCTTCTATTAAAGACCAATTGCTGAGCCTAGTTTAAGAGGACCCAATTGAACAGCATGATTATATCCACTCAAATGGCCTCTTTTTGATGTTAGCTCCTGCTTGATAGAAATCTTTATACACAAACAGAAATTTAACTACTTTGCTTCATCCCCCCCTTGCCCTTTTCTCTTTGCCAGTTGTAAATGATTCTACTGGCCAAAATCACTCTTCTGCCACCACCTCCACTGCCACCATTTGGACTTTTTAAATAGTGACATAGAAGTCAGTCTGACATTTCTAAAGCATCCTAAATGCTCTTCCTTGGGTGTTTTTCATAAATAGTTCCTTATGACATAAAAACCACATGAAGACAAACTGTAATTCATGTATAAGATATTTATTGAAGGGTACATGTAGGCTGATGTCAAGGTGATACATGATTAGACAGTAGAGAGTGGGGCGGACACAAAGTTGGTAAGGCAGAAGAGAAGGAGAACATGGAAGAGTGGGTAACATGGAAGTGGACGCGGATGTTTCTCTCGATGCATCTCTATATGGATATGGTTTCTATGGATATGTTTTTAAGAGATGAAATTGAACAGCATCATTTGACTTATCTAGGTGGGCAAATTATATCATGACAATTGGGTTAGAGTATTTTGGTGTGTTCTTTGATGTGGTAACACAATTGAATTCAATGAGGTTGCAGTGGCAGAACGCCCAAAGTCTCCCAAAGAGTCAGAATGTGTATGTGCAAAGCTTGACAACAGCACACTAAGGGAAAGTGAGTGGAAACTACAGACTAGGGCAGTCATGAATCACTACCGGGACAGAAGCAGCCAGGGCAGGCAGAACGGACCACCTGGAAAGAGAACCACAGGGACAGTGCAACTTGTGGATTGTGTGACAGAGTCCGCGTGCTCAGCTCCACACCAGAATGAGAGCTTCCATGGAGTTTCTCTCTGAGGGGCCTATAACAAGGGACCAATTGTTTTATATTTACTGCAATAGGTACACACTTTGTTCACATTCACAGAACTAGAAAATGGATTTAAAAGTTTTGTCCTCCTTTCACATCATACAAGTGTACACAAGCTGTGATACTCTGATCATAAAGGGATGTGTCTATCTCTTATGTGACTATACTTTGAGGGCACATCTATGCTAGGTCTTACCCATCTTTGGACTACTATAATAATCTCCTCATATAATTCTAAATAATTACCTGCGAAATAATTTTGAAAAAAGATAGTTATAAATGTAAGCATCCGAAAATAATATATCTTATAAACAGTGTATATAGAAGAGATATTTAATAAAGGAATAGCTGTAAATATCTTGGGAACACTTAGTTTTCAATCCTTTGTGAATGTGAACAGCAAGGTGATAAAAATTTATAATCCACAGAAGTCGGCATTTTGGGTTAGTTATGCAGGGAACAGACAGGGCTGTTTGAGTGAAGAACATGAGATTGTCAGTAGTAACCTGTCATCATAGAAGTAGGGACTTTCTGGCAGTTGTGGGGGAAATGGGGAACTAAAGTTAGTCCTAACTTTCCTTGGATTTAGCCAATGTAAAACTATAAAGCAGAGTTGGCAGGGAGGGCCACTATGTCATAGTTTGGTAGTTATTACCAGAACTCTTTACTCACTCTGGTAATTTAAGTTAGAATGGTTCCAATAAACTCATGTATTTGAATGCTTAATCATCAAAAATTGGCACTACTTGAGAAAGTTTGGGAAGTGTGGCCTTGTTGGAGGAAGTTTGTCACTACAGGTAGGTTTTAAGACTGCAAAGGCCCAAGTCAGGCTCAGTGGCTTTCTCTTCTTGCCACCTGTAGATGCAGGAATAGAGCTGTCAGCTCTGCCATGATGATCTTGCACTATCTCTCAGAAACTAATAAAGGCCCAATTAAGGGTTTCTTTTTATAAGAGTTTCCGTGATCGTGGTGTTTCTTTAGAGCAGTAAATATTGTGTAAATATACTACAATTTCTGTCTTTATTCCTCTGCTGAAGTACATCTGGGTTTTTTCCCAGCTTTTTCTGTTATATATAAGGCTGCTATGAATATAGTGGAGTATGTGTCCTTGTTATATGTTGGGGTGTCTTTAGGGTATATTCCCAGGAGTGGTATAGCTTGGTCTTCAGGTATAACAATGTCCAATTTTCTTAGGAGCCACTGGACAAATTTCTAGATTGGTTGTACCAGCATTCAATCCTACCAACAATGGAGGAGTGTTTCACTTTCTTCACATCCTCACCAACATCTGCTGTTACCTGAGTTTTTTTTTTTTTTTTTTTTTTTTATTTTAGCCAATCTGAATTGTGTGAGGTAGAAACTCAGGTTGTTTAGATTTACAATTCCCTGACAACTAGGGATATTGAGCATTTCTTTAGGTGATTCTCAGCCTCTCAGGATTCCTTTATTGATAATTCTTTGTTTATCTCTGTACCTCATTTTTAATATGGTTATTTGATTCTCTAGAGTCTAACTTCTTGTGTTCTTTGTATATATTAGATATAAGTCCTCTATCGGATATAGAATTGGTAAGGATATTTTCCCAATAAGTTGCTTGCTCTTTTGTCCTATTAACAGTATCTTTTGCCTTACAGAAGCTTTGCAATTTTATGAGGTCCCTTTGTTGATTCTTGATCTTAGAGCATAAGCCATTGGTGTTCTGTTCAAGAAAATTTCACCTGAGCTTATGTGTTCAAGGCTCTTCTCCACTTTCTGTTCTATTAGTTTTAGTGTACCTGGTTTTATGTGGAGGTCCTTAATCTACTTGGACATTTCATTATCCTGGATTTTTTTTGTTAGTCCAAATGAATGTGCAAATTACTCTATAAAAAATTGAGTTGAAATTTTGATGTGGATTGCATTGAATCTGTAGATTGCTCTCAGCAAGATAGCCATTTTTTTCTATATTAATGATGCCAATCCAGTGACCATGAAACATTTTTCCATCTTCTGATATTTTCTTTAATTTCTTTCATCAAAGATTTGAAGTTCTTGTCATACAGATCTTTCACTTGCTTGGTTAGAGTCACATCAAGTTACGTTATATTATTTGTTGCTATTGTGAAGAGTGTAGTTTCCCTAATTTCTTTCTCTGCCAATTTATCCTTTGAATAGAGGAAGGCTTCTGATTTCTTTGAGTTAATTTTATGTCCAGCCAATTGTTGAAGTAGTTTATTAGGTTTTGAGTTCTCTAAGGGTTTATCTATCTTACTAATTTTCTGGAAGAACCAGCTCCTGGTTTTGTTGATTCTCTTCCTGCAGTTGTTTTTGTTTCTATTTGGTTGATTTCAGCTGTGTTTGATTATTTCGTGCCATCTACACCTCTTAGGTGTGTTTGCCTCTATTGTTTGTAGAGCTTTCAGGTGTACTGTCAAGTTGTTAAGGTATGCTTTCTCCAGTTTCTTTTTGGGGGCACTCAGAGGTATGAGTTTTCCTCTTAACACTGTTTCCATTGTGTCTCATAATTTTAGGTATATTATGCCTTCATTTTCATTAAATTCTAAAAAATCTTTAACTTCTTTCCTCATTTATTCCTTGACCAATTTATCATTGAGTAAAGAATTTTCAGCTCCCCTGTGTATGTGGGCTTTCTGGTTTGTTGTTGTTGTTGTTGAAGATCAGCCTTAGTCCTTGATGATCTGATAGAATATATAGAATTATTTCAATTTTTTTGTATCTGTTGATGCCTGTTTTGTGACAAATTATATGGTCCATTTTGGAGATGGTACTATGTGTTGTGAGAAGACATATTGTTTTATTTCAGGATGAAAATGTTCTATAGATATCTGCTAAAACCATTTGCTTCCTAATTTATTTTAGTTTCACTGCATCTCTGTTTACTTTCTGCTTCTATGATCTGTCCATTGATGAGAGTGAGGTGTTGAAGTCTCCCACTATTATTGTATGAATAGTATTATATGCTTTGAACTTTATTGAAGTTTATTTATAAATGTGAGTGCGCTTGCATTTGGAGCATAGATGTTCAGAATTGAGAGTTCATCTTGTTAGATTTTCCTTTGATGAGTATAAAGTGTCTTTCATTTTTTTTTTTTTTTTTTTTTGATAACTGGTTAAAAGTAGATTTTATTCTATATTGTAATGGCCACGCAAGCTTGTTTATTGAAACTATTTTCGTGGAAAATTGTTTTCCAGCCTTTTACTTTGAGGTACTCTCTCCTTTTCAGTGAGATGTGTTTCGTTTATGCAGCAAAATTCTGGGTCATCATTACATATCCAACCTGTTAGTCTATCTTTTTGTTGGGGAATTGTTCATTGATGTTGAGAGTTATTAAGGAATAGTGATTATTGCTTCCTGTTATTTTTGTTGTTAGACATTCAATTATGTTTGGGTGGCTGTCTTCTTTTGGGTTTGTTGCAAGAAGATTACTTTCTTTTATTTTCTAGGGTATAGTTCCCTCCTTGAGCTGAAGTTTTTAATCTATTATCCTTTATAGGGATAGATTTGTGGAAAGATCCACAAATTTGTATAAATTTGGTTTTGTCCTGGAATATCTTACTTTATCTATGTTAATTGAGAGTTTTGCTGGATATAGTAGCCTTGTCTGTCATTGTATTCTCTTAAGGTGTGTATAACATCTGCCAAGGATCTTCTAGCTTTATAATCTCTGTTGAGAAGTCTGGTGTAAGTCTAATACATCTGCCTTTATATGTCTCTTGACTTTTTACCCTTACTTCTTTAATATTCTCTCTTTGTTTTGTGCATTTGATGTTTTACCTATTATTTGACATGAGGAATTTCTTTTCTGGTTTAATCTATTTGGAGTTATTGTATGTTCATGGCATCTTTTTCTTTAGGTTAGGAAAATTTTATTTTATAATTTTGTTGAAGATATTCACTGGCTCTTTAATTTGGGCAACTTTTTTCTCTTCTATACCTATTATCTTTAGGTTCCATCTTCTCTTTGTGTCCTGGGATTCCTGGATGGTTTGGGCTAGGATCTTTTTGCATTTTGCATTTTCATAACTATTTTTGTCAATGTTTTCTATGGTATCTTCTGCCTCTAAGATTCTCTCTTCTATTTCTTGTATTCTGTTGGTAATGCTTGCATGTATGACTCCTGATTACTTTCCTAAGTTTTCTATCGTCAGGGTTGTCTCCTTTTGTGTTTTCTTTATTGTTTCTATTTCCATTTTTAAACCCTTAAAGGTTTTGTTCAATTCCTTCATGTGTTTAATTGTGTTTTCCTATAATTCTTAAGGAATTTTTGTGTTTCCTCTTGAAGGGCATCTACTTGTTTATCTGTGTTCTTCTGTATTTCTTTAAGGGACTTAGTTATGCGATTCTTAATGTCCTCTCATCATCTGGAGAAGTAATTTTAAATCCAAATTTTGTATTTTATATGATGCTAAATAGCCTTGGTTTCTGTTTCTTAGTTTTGTGCTTTCCTCTTGCCATCTGGTTATCTCTGGTGTTAGTTGTTCTTGCTGTCTCTGATTGAATCTGGTCGCAGGCTTGTGAGCCAGTGATCTCAGGAATGAGAGAACTTTTGGGAAACCAGCTCTTTCTGGGCAGGAGTTGGGTACAGAGGGCTGTGGAACAACCTTATCTCTGAGGTGCAGACAGAGACCTGAGTGATCCTGTTGCAGGCTGTTCTGCAGATTCTGTTCTGTGCATTCCTTGTGGGTCCCTCTTGAACAGTTATTACAGGAAAAGTGGTGATCTCATCTGTGAGATTATGAGTGAGGAAACTCTTGGGACAACAGCTCTCTCTAGGCATGACTTAGGTACAGTGGTCTGTGGGACAGCCTTAGCATTGGGCAGAGATGTGCACAGATAAAGACTGGAACGTCTTGTTCCACATTTTGTGTATACTGATACAGCAGCATGAATGCATTTGTGACAGTACCTTTGTCATTTCTAAGAAATATTGTTTGCTAGCAGTTCATTATTTTTTTAAACTATACCTTAGACCTCTGCTTGATGGCAACACAAGCATATGGCTTTGTGTCACATTCTTTGAGATGTTGTAGTGTTTCTTGTTAAACACAATTACCTCAGGAAACTCATTTGGGAAGCATGTTGCTTTCAAGGACTCCTACCTCTTATTGGCATAAGGCTACTAATGTCAAAATCCACAGGATCTGCTTCTCTCCGGTTAGTACACTTGGCCTGCTGCTGCATTTAGAGATTTCAGAGGGCAGATGAAAGTTAGCACTTCGAATAATTTGTTATGCTGTCCTGTTTGTGTTTATCTCTTTCTTTTTTTTTCAGATTTTAAGCATTTTTTCCATAAAATTATACAATACATTTTTCTCAGTACTTTTTTTTCAGATTTTAAAATAATTTTTACATAAAACTATATGAATATATTTTTAGTCAGTACTTGATTTTTTTAAAGGTTTGATAGTATGCATTGAAAACTTAATAGTTACAATTAGCATAAAGTACATGTAAAACAAAATGTAACATGGAAATAGTCAAAGTTTTCTTGTTGTATGACGATTTTTTTGTTTTGTTTTGTTTTGTTTTGTTTTGTTTTCTTTATTTCTTGGACTTCATACAGTCTGTGAGTTATTTCTGGGGCAGTGCGAGCCTCTGGGGTTAGCATCCCACTATCAGTGACTACATATTATGTCTGATCTGTTGTGACTGGGTTATCTCACTCAGAATGATATTTTCTAGATGCAGCCATTTTCTTAAGATTTTGGTCAAGTCATTGTTTCTGGAGGCTGAGTAGGATTCCATTGTGCAAATGTACCACAATTTTTGTATCCATTCATCTTCTGAAGGACATCTGGGTTCTTTCCAGCTTCTGGCTATTATGAATAGAGCTGCTATGAACATTGTGGTGCATATATCTTTGTTATATACTAAGGTGTCTCTGGGGTATATGCCCAGAAGTGGAATAGCTGGGTCTTCATGTAGTATTATGTCCAATTTTCTGAAGTATCGCCAGACTGATTTCCAGAGTGGTTGTATTAGTTTGCAACCCCACCAACAGTGGAGAAGTGTTCCTCTTTCTCCGCAACCTCGCCAGCATCTATTGTCATGTGAGTTTTGGATCTTGGCCAGTCTGACTGCTTTGAGGTGGAATCGCAGGGTTGTTTAAATTTGCATTTCCCTGATGGCTAAGGATGTCGAGCACTTCCTCTGATATTTCTCAGCCATTCGATATTCCTCAACTGAGAACGTTTTGTTTAGCTCTGTACCCCATTATTAATAGGGTTATTTGATTCTCTGGTGTCTAGCTTTTTGAGTTCTTTGTATACCTTAGTTATTAGCCCTCTATCTGATGTGGTGTTGGTAAAGATCTTTTACAATTCTGTTGGCTGCCGTTTTGTTTTCTTGACAATGTCCTTAGCCTTACAGAAACTTTTCAATCTCATTAAGTCCCATTTGTTAATCTTTGACCTTAGAGCTTGAGCCATTGGTGTTTTGTTCAGAAACAAAACACCTGTGCCTATATGATATAAAGTTTTCTCTACTTTCTCATCTAATAGTTTCAGTGTATCTGGTTTAATGTGGAGATCTTTGATCCACTTACACTTGAGCTTTGTACAAGGAGATAAGAAAGGGTCTATTTTCAATCTTCTGCATGCTGAGTGCCAGTTGGACCAGCACCATTTGTTGAAGAGGCTGTCCTTTCTCCATTGAATGTTTATGGCTCCTTTGTCAAAAATCAGGTGACCATATACCTGAGGGCACATTTCTGGATTTTCTATTCTATTCCATTGATCCACAGGCCTATTTCTGTACCAGTACCATGCAGTTTTCAGCACAATTGCCTTGTAATATAGTTTGAGGTCAGGGATAGTGTTTCTCGCAGATGTTTTCTTGTTGTTGAGGATGGATTTCACTATTCTAGGTCGTTTGTTGTTCCATATGAAATTGCACATTGATCTTTCCAATTCCATGAAGAACTGTGTTGGAATTTTGATGGAGATTGCATTGAATCTGTAGATTGCTTTTGGTAGGATGGCCATTTTTAAAATATTGATCTTTCTATTCCATGAGCGTGGGAGATCTTTCCATTTTCTGAGATCCTCCTCAATTTCTTTTTTTAGAGGTTTGAAGTCCTTGTCATACAGGTCCTTCACTTGCTTAGTTAGAGTCACACCAAGGTATTTCATAGTTTTGTGAAGACTGTGAAGGGTACCTTTTCCCTAATTTCTTTCTCCACATGCTTGTCCTTTGAGTATAGGAAGGCTACTGATTTGTTTGAGTTAATTTTGTATCCAGCCACTTAGCTGAACTTGTTTATCAGCTGTAGGAGTTCTCTGATGGAATTTTTGGGGTCACTTAAGTACACTATTATGTCATCTGCAAAGAGTGATGTTTTTATCTCTTCCTTTCCGATTTGTATCCCCTTGATCTCCTTTTGCTGTCTAATTGCTCCATCCAGGACTTCTAGTACTATGTTAAATAGGTAGAGTGAGAGTGGGCAGCCGTGTCGATTCCCTGATTTTAGTGGAATTGCTTCAAGTTTCCCGCCATTTAGTTTGATGTTGGCTGTTGATTTGCTGTATATTGCTTTTAGTATGTTTAAGTATGGACCTTGGATTCCTGTTCTTTCCAGGACTTTTAACATGAAGGGGTGTTGAATTTTGTCAAATGCTTTCTCAGCATCTAGTGAGATGACCATGTGATTTTGATCTTTGAGTTTGTTTATATGGTGGATTACATTGATGAATTTCCTTATATTAAACCATCCCTGCATCCCAGGAATGAAGCCTACTTGGTCATGATGAATGATCGTTTTGATTTGTTCTTGGATTCGGTTTGCAAGGATTTTGTTGAGTATTTTTGTATCAATGTTCATAAGTGAGATTGGTCTTAAGTTCTCTTTCCTTATAGGGTCTTTGCATGCTTTAGGTACGAGGGTTATTGTAGCCTCAAAAAATTAGTTAGGTAGTATTTCATCTGATTCTATCTTTTGTAATAGTTTGGAGAGTATTGGTGTTATATATGCAATAAATGTCTGATAAAATTCTGCACTGAACCCGTCTGGACCTGGGCTTTTTTTAGTTGGGAGGCTTTTGATGACTTCTTCTATTTCTTTAGGTGTTATAGGGTTATTTAGATGGTTTACTTGGTCCCGGTTTAACTTTGGGATCTTGTATCTGTCTAGGAATTCGTCCATTTCCTCCAGATTTTCCAATTTTGTGGAGTATAAGTTTTTGTTGTAGGATCTGATGATTTCTTGAATTTCCTCAGTTTCAGTTGATATGTCTCCACTTTCCTTTCTGATTTTGTTAATTTGTATACTCTCTCTTTGCCCTCTAGTTAGTCTGGCTAGGGGTTTATCAATCTTGTTGATTTTCTCAATGAACCAACTCTTGGTTTTATTGATTTTTTCAGTGGTTCTTTTTGATTCTGTTTGGTCTATTTCTGCCCTAATTATGATTATTTCTTGCCGTCTACTCTTCTTGGGTATATCTGCTTCTTTTTGTTCTAGGGCTTTTAGCTGTGCTGTCAGGTTGCTGATGTATGCTCTCTCCAGTTTCTTTTTGGAAGCACTTAGGGCTATGAGTTTTCCTCTCAGTACTGCTTTCATTACATCCCATAGGTTTGGGTATGTTGAGTTTTCATTTTCATTGAATTCTAGAAAGTCCTTTATTTGTTTCTTTATTTCTTCTTTGACCCTGCTATGGTTTAACAGAGTGTTGTGTATTTTCCATGTGTATGTGGGCTTTTTGTTTTCTTTGTTGTTGTTTAAGACCAGCTGTAGACCATGGTGGTCTGAGAAGATTCATGGGAGTATTTCAATCTTCTTATATTGATTGAGGCTCGTTCTGTGTCCAATTATGTGGTCAATTTTCGAGAAGGTGCCATGGGGTCCTAAGAAGGAGGTGCATTCTTTTATTTAGGATGATATGTTTTGTATATATCTATTAATTCTAGTTGGTTCAAAGGCTCTGCTAGTTTTGCAGTGTCCTTGTTCAGTTTCTGTTTCCATGATCTGTTCATTGGTGAGAGTGGGGTATTAAAGTCTCCCACTATTATTGTGTGGGGTGAAATGTATTTTCTGAGCTTTAGTAGGGTTTCTTTTTTATTTGGAGCATATATGTTAAGGATTGAGAGTTCCTCCTGATAGATTTCCTGGTAATGAATAAAAAGTGTCCTTCCTTATCTTTTTTGATAACTTTTGGTTGGAAATTTACTTTATTCGATATTAGAATAGCCACTCCAGCTTGCTTTTTGGGGCTGTTTGCTTGGAAGTTTTCTTCCCACCCTCTTACTCTGGGATAGTGTTTGTCTTTGTCTCTGAGATGAGTTTTCCGTATGCAGCAAAAGCCTGGATTTTGTTTATGTATCCAGTCTGATAGCCTATGTCTCTTTATTGGGGAGTTGAGTCCATTTATGTTAATAGATATCAAGGAATAGTTGTTTCTGTTTCCTGCCATTATTGATTGCTTTTGTGGGTTGAGTTCTGTCTGTGTCTTTTTCTTCTTTTAGTTTTCTTTTTAGGAGTTTTCTTGTTTTTACTAGGCTGTATTTTCCCTCATTGTATTGGGTTTTCCACCTATAATTCGTTGTAGTGCTTTGTTTGTTGTCAGATATTGTGTAAATTTTCATTTGTCTTGAAATATCTTCATCTCTCCATCTATGGTGATTGATAGTTTTTTGGGTATAGCAGCTTGGGCTGGCACTTGTGTTCTCTTAGGGTGTGCATGATGTCTGTCCAGGCTCTTCTAGCTTTCATAGTCTCTGTTGAGAAATCGGTTGTGATTCTGATTGGCCTGCCTTCATATGTTACCTGACCTTCTTCCCTTACTGCTTTTAGTATTCTTTCTTTGCTTTGGGCACTTGGTATTTTGACTATTATGTGTCGGGTGGTATTTCTTTTCTGGTCCAACATATTTGGAGTTCTGAAGGCTTCTTTTATGCTCGTGGTCATCTCATTCTTGAGTGTAGGGAAGTTTTTTTTTTACGATTTTGTTGAAGATATTTACTGTGCCTCTTAGTTGATACTCTTCTCCCTCTTCTATTCCTATTATCCTTAGGCTAAGTCTTCTCATTTTGTCCTGGAGTTCCTGGACATTTTGGGTTAGGTGCTTTTTGTTTTTTGCATCTTCTCTGGCTGTTTTGTCTATGTTTACAATGTTGTCTTCTGCCCCCGAGATTCTCTCTTCCATCTCTTGTAATCTATTGGAAATTCTTGCTTCTGTGACTGCTGATTTCTTATTTAGGTGTTCTACCTCTAGGGTTATCTCTTTTAGTGTTTTCTTTATTGTGTCAATTTCCATTTTAAATTCCCTCTTCCATTCCTTCATCTCCTTGGTTCTGTTTTCCTCTAGTTCTTTGAGTGTTTTTCTTGTTTCTTCTTTAAAAGCTTCTGAATCTTTTTGCTTTTCCTCCCGTTCTTGTTTAAGTATCTCTATCAGCATCTTGAGGTATGATTCCAGGTTCGCATCTTCTTTTTCTGGAGTGTTTGGAATTCCGATGTTTGCTGTTATGGGAGAGCTGGGTTCTGCTGTTGCCAGGTTGTCTTGGTTTCCTTAGGATATACTCTTTTGCTTTCCTCTTGCCATTTTGTTGTCAGTGATATGTTCTAGCCTTTCTCTTGTATCTGGTCTGTGTCCCTGGATCTCCACTGGTCCAGGTGGCAGATGGGCTGAGCCCTGTTCTATGCCTCAGAGTCGCTTGGTGGAAACAGAAGTTCCAAAAATTCTGTTCCTGGTTTCTGGATCAGGCAGGTCGGAGGGTGTGCTTTGCGTGTGCACTCTGCAGAGATCTCTCTGCTCCCTGGCTGCCTAGATCTCCTACTCACCAGTTTTTCAACCTTAAGGAGCTGGTGGTCCGCATGGCAGATGGGCTGGGCTCTGTTCTGCGCCCTCTGTTTATCTCTTTCTATCTCATATGGTCACACAAATCACTTCTATGCACTAAGAGAGGAGATTAAAAACTGATTCATCAATAAGGCAGAATTTTTATCCTTTGAAAACTTAATCATATTTGAAAAAAATCCAAGTATTCTCTGGGGTAGGTATCCCCATTTTACTCCCTTGGATAGTGCTTTATTTGCTTCATTTCTCCTAATTGTCTGAACAAGACTACAGTATTTTTTTTTCACTTGCCCATCTACCCATAATGTCTTCAATTACATGGCTGATACAGTTTCCAATTGGGGCTATCGACCATATTTTTCTGAGTTGGAAATCTTGTTCTTTGTGTTTATTCTTTTTGTTAATCTGATTTTTAAAATAAATGTGAAAGGATATATATATATATATATTTATTGCCTTTGATATCCCAAAAAGGACAGCAGAGTTAGTGTGAGGGCAATGTTTAGGCAGAACCCTATCATGGAAGGGCTCAGTCTATCCTCCTCAATGTGTAGTCTGTGGCTTGAACACAGTGACTATCTGAAAGACTTTTCTGTCTACTTAAATTTATTTTCACGAATTAGAAACTGATCACAAGATTTTTTATTAAGGTTAGAGTTGGGGTAATTTTAAATTGCCCATAGGGAAGAAGTTAGCAGTCACAGCTCTCAGCTACTTCTTCAAACAAAATCTTCTTTAGGACAAAGAATATGTCTTGAAGCAAATATGGCAGGTTATTACACATCCAGCAGGTAATTAATTATAATATTTAAATGGATGTGAAGGGCAGCCAGAGGCACTGATGATTTTGGGAACAGATTTTGCACATCTACCAAATGGCATAATAACTATTTTATGAAAATATTAGTCTTTGAGGAATCATTTCCCTCATATTTTACTCTTTGTAATTATGCTGGAAACTTCTGTGGTGATGAGATTTCTTTTAACTTTAAGTATCTAGAGATCACAAATCAGGTTACTTTATTTATAATGAAAAGTTCACAACTTCCCTCACATGAATATGCCTGATATGCTAGTTAATTCACTTGTCCGCTGTGGTCTGCAGCCTCAGACTATGATCCTAACTTTATGGAAGCATCCTTAATATCTTTGGGACAGAGGAAAATAACTAATTCAAAGTACCTGCTATTAACATCTGTTATTGTCAAGAAAATGGTGACTGAGGGGTCTGAAGAGAAAACCTACATTGACCTTGGTCAGAACAGACACTGTCTTGATTCCTGGAAGGGTGAGAAGATATCTAGAACAAGAGGTTTCCACCTCAAAACCAGAGAGTAGCTGGACATAGCTGGAGCAGTTGCTATTATCCTAGTTATGAACAGCATTCAAGCAAACAGAAGACAACATTGTAAAGACAAGACACATAAGAAGATGGCACAGGTTTCAGAGTTAACCAGTTTAATTCTGGCAGCATAGAGAACATATATCCTTCCTTGAAGCGGTGAAGACTTTCAGAGGCAACAAAGGTACATGGGGAGAAACAGCTTCAAACTCTGACCCTCACCAAACAACAACTAGACAATAGAGGACTCCCTGACTCCCTAGTTCACAGGCACTAGTGGAAGGGCAGGAGCCTTCTGTATAGAATTTCCCCTGAACATGTAGCTTTCTATAGGGAAGTCAACACCTATACATATATACTAGAGGCCAGAAAAGGTACAATCATGGATAAAAAAAAAAAGGTGTACTCTGGGACACACTGAATGAGCCTTGATGTAACAATGGTGACCCTCTATTTGAATGTGAAGCCCTATGTTGGCTAGTTACATATCAAGTTGTCACAAGCTAGGGCAGTTTTAGAGGAGAGATCCTCAGTAGAGAAAGTACTCCCACCACATTGGCCTGTTGGAAATTCAGTGGTACATTTTTTTGATTGATTGATTGATTGATGAGTGATTGATGTTGGAGGACCCAGCCAACTACAGGCAGTGCCATTCCTGAGATGATAGCTTTGAGTGCTGTAAGATGGCAGGTTTAGCCAGTCATGGGCAGTGAGCCAGTAAGCAGCTCTTCTTCATGACCTCTACCTCAGTTTCTGCCTTCAGATTCCTGTGCAGACTTCCCTTTGTGATAACAGGAAGCTGTGAGTTGAAATCAACCTTTTCTTTTTCAAGTTACTTTTGGATTCATGATCTTTATCAGAGCAATAGAAACCCTAACTAAACAGGTAGCTAGACTTAATACTAAACTGGGAAAGAACATTTAAACTATGAACAACAAAACATTCTCAGACTAAAATCTTTCAGTGAATTTCTAACCACAAGCAGCTGGATGAAACAGAGAACACAAGGCAGGTGTTCTCTGTTTACTTGCCAAGAGCAGATAAAGAGAGCCCTTCACCCTCTCAGAATGTGTAAATTGGAATAGTATCAAGAAGAGTGTCAAAGGAGCTACACTCAAAATAGAAAGAAGGAAGCAAGACTCAGCATCTAGGAAATACCTTTGAAAGACTGACTACAGAGAATAAAGTATATTAGAGCTATACCTCTGTGACAACCTCAGTAAGCCCTAAGACAAGGTGCATTTCATATATAAGATTGGAAAGATGACATACAGCTGTGTCAAATGGAGAAAAAACTCAGAAATGTTGAAAAATAAAATATAAATAAGCAAAGCAATCCAAAAGGAAGCTAAATTAAAATAAAATTTGAGATTTAAAATGCACTACAAGACCTTAAAAACAGACACCATCTTTCTGAAAGAACAGAATCATCTGAAGATGTAAAAGAGATTATTTTGCAAGCTGAAGAAATACTTAGCTTCCTGAGTACAAAAAAAAAAGTTATGAAACACAAAAATTTAGCGAGAGGCCTGGATCTACATTTTCTTCGTGAACATTAGGAATTTTAATAATAAATTGAAAGTAATGCCAGGAGATTGTGTGTGAGAGTGTGAAAAGCACCCTGGTTCCTGGTTGAGCTAAGACTAGAAACTCAGTGACCCTGATTGGATGGTAGGTGTTTCATCTGACTCCTAGGAAACCAGGCCTCTGTCCCCAGCCAGAGCCCTCCAGTAACATAAGGGAAACTCCCTGAACCCCTCCATAGGTAGAGGATATGACCATAGGTCACATAGGCTCAATACAGATCTCCATTTTAATGAGGTACCTAAAGCTCTGGAGGCCTATTCAATGAACTTTCCTTCCCAGATATTCCTCCCTGCAAAAGGTATTTAATCTCAGGCCCGCCATGAAAAGTGGGGTTTGGTTTTACTCATCCACTTTCTTCCATGACAATAAATGTCTTAAAACCCTGGACTGCCTCTTTTTATGGGGATCTGCCATGTGAAGCCACAAAGAAGGCCTTTGCCTACACAGAACTGTCATCCAATCACCCATAGAAGGACTGTCTGTGACATCAAGCTAAGCCTGGTACCACTGTCAAACCAAGGACTAACTTCACAAGACCAGCTGGAACCCCCATTTACCTTGTTGATCCTGGGCTAGATCCAGCTTGCGGTCCCCACTCTGTTCTCAGAGTTCTTCCACGGCATCCAGCATCGCCTGGGTGTCTGAGAGCCTGAAACCAGATGGCCCCAGCCCGCTTGCAGACCCAGTGACCCCTGAGCCAGGTCCTCTCCCCCAGAATCGGCAAACATCCTGCGTCCTGCAGAACCCCTCCCTAACCCTAAATTTGTGGCCAGAGTTCTACTGAGGCTGTGCTAAAAGATTAAAAAACTTAAAAAATTAAATAATTTACTTAATCTTTAATATGTAGCCATTTGTAGTATTACAAAACAGCAAAGAATAAACTTTCTAAATAACTATCAATATATTTAGAAATATTTATGTATAACGACAAAAAAGTTGATTGTGTGTGTGTTTTTTTTAATTTTCACTGAATCAAATAGTAATTTTTACTTCCTCTTACACGGTAAGATGCACTATTGTATGGCTGTCAGTTTGCACCAATATAATGCAATTTCAGCTAAATTTGTAATCTTTGGGTACAAAAAAATGCAAACGTATTTTGAAAGCAAGTTACAGGGTGGCTGAAGAAATGGTTCAGTGGCTTAGAGCACTTACTGCTCTTCCAGAGGTCCTGAGTTCATTTCTCAGCTACCATAAGGTGGCTCACAACCATCTGAATTGGTACCCGAAGCCCTCTTAGGTATGTGTGAAAAGAGTGCTCTTTTGGTGTGTGTGAAGAGAAATACAGTGTACTCACATACATAAAATAAAACAAATAAATGTTAAATAATAATAACAAGGGTAATAATGTGAAGAAATATAAGACTCACAGAAAAAACATAAAACAAGTAATAGTGAGAAAAATATTTGCTGCCAAATATTCCACCTGACTGTATATAGAATCAATAAAGAGCAGCAAAATCAACAGAAATAAGTACAAACAGAAATGAGTAGGTATGTGATCCAGCTGATATTAAAATCAATAAGAGAAATATTGACATTTTAAACACTATTTACAGTTAACTGTTAGGAAAGAAAATCTGTATTTATTCTTATGCCATGTAACAAAATTAACGCTAAATTACAGCACTAAATCAATACCATAAAATAATAAAAATACGCAAATGAATATACAGCTATACAGCTTGATTACATGAAACATTAAAGTCTATGAATTATGGAGCAACTGAAAAGAGAGTAAAGTGTTTCATTAATACATGAATATTATGGACGACAAAAGAGTTTCTCAAATCAGGAGGAAATCTTGAATTCCTTCTTTAGAATGTGCCTAAAGACATTGGAAGTTAATTAAAAAAAAAAAAACATAATAGAAATCATCTATTACTTAAAGGAAAAGGTTTTCTGTGAGTCCAATGAAATATAATTACATAACGACATTTTCAAGTTTTATATAAATATCAAAAGCTATCTACAAATATATAAATATCAATAAACATCTAAAGTAATGAGCCCTTTTGAGGACACAGAGAGATCTCATGAGATACTTATTCAACTGTGGCATTTAAGTTTGAGGAAGGAATTTCCAATTGTTATAATGCTTGGTGAGTTTTGACCCAGAAATTTAATTTTCAGATTTATCAAGGAAATAAGAAGGGATATTTATTTATAATAATCTCATAATTATTTTAAAAATACAATCTAGAAATACTCTCAATAAACAGTTCATGATATCACTTAAAATTACTCAGATGTGAAAACCATATTTTCAAAGACTCTAATGGTTAGTTTATTATGCTGAGAAGGAATGTGCCTTGAATTTATAAAATAAAAGGTTCTTATGAAGTTCTGAATATCTGTCCTAAAGTAGTTTACAATTGGCAGTTGCTGTTCAGTCAGGGACTGAACACAAGCTGTATCCTTACCCGATGCTGTTTTAAGTTATATACATGTTAGTGCTCAAACAGCCTTTAATACAGAACAAGTTACCTGGAAATGCAAGCAAGGAAGATCCAGACAGAAACACACAGGAGGGAATTTGTGAAGACTTTCTCCACATGATCAGAAGAGGGAGCTTTCAGATTGTAAAACAATGAAAAATTAAACACTATTATATGAAGTACAAATACTGAATACAAATGGAAACTATGCAGTCCTAGAAAATTCTTTATGAGAACTTAAAAATTTCATCTAGTGTTATGATTTAATGAAATATTAGATATTTCTCTGTTTTCAATTAAGAGAATGTTGCATATCACCATTCTTAAATTTCTGCATACTTGACCTTTCCAAGTGTGCACAACTAACACAAAGGCTAATGGACATATTTGCATAGATGACTGACTCATCTTTGTAGGGAGTCAAGTCATCAAACAGTAAGCAACCAATTCAGATAACTATTCATTGAAACATCAACGATGAATAACATGCTTTTTAATAAAGGCACAGGCCTAGAGTTCATTACTCAGAACTCTCCAAGAAAAATCATGCAAAACATATGAACGTTTCAAATGTTAGTTGTGGGGTTTTTTTCCCCTATAACTACATTTGGAGTTTGAAGCTAGTATTGTACTATGTGTGTGAGTTCTGTACAAACTAGACCGCGTTCACAGGTTTATTATGGTACACTAGCAACCAAAGTGAATTCCATCACCATAAAATTCGTGGTTGTCTAGTATAGCCCAGAATGCTGACTAGAAAAACAATTTGGATAATTTTTTTTGAAATTAGCATTGACCAAACAAAGGCAATTTTTCTCCACCACTTTGAGATTGTGTGGAAAAATTTAAATGGGTTTACAAGAAAGTCATGGTGATAGTCACAATCAGAAAACATGCTGTGACAGAACCAGCAGGAGAAGGGTTAATTCTTCCTGAGTTTAGTTTATTTAAAACTGTTACTCAATCCCTTTAAGAAGAAGGTTAATCATAGCCACAGGGTATGGACCAGATGTTTTTCACCCTGCAAGTGAAAACTAAAAGCAAACTGCTAATTTCAGTGAAAGCTGAAAAAATAAAAAAATAAAAAAAGGAAAAAAAGAAACTTGAGATTGTATGGGACTCTTGTTCTGCATTTCTGCATAGTAAATTGGTTTTCATCTGGCCAGAAGTGCAGCCCCACAAAGTATTCATAGGCCCCTCCTTTGCACACGGCCTGTCTTGGATAATGTCAGACCCTCTGTATTCATGCATGCTGTTGACTTTATCCCAGTGACAAGCCTCCTGCAGCTTCTTACAAGCTATAGAGGACAGAAATGCTCAGAGAGAACTTGCCATCCGATGGGCATAAGGGAAGTAAGGTTAAGAGACAGAAGAAATGAGGCTATTGGTCAAATGAACCACTGCAACAAAAAAAGGATGTTTTGTTCTTTCATTCGTTGCCTCCTTCCTGTCATAATAATTTCTTTTTAGAGATTAAATATCCTTAATATTCTTAAGGAGAGGAATAAAGAAGCCACGTAAACATGTGTTTTAAATAAAATAGACTCAAGAGACATTATATTTTCGTGTTAATGTTTATCTTTTCTCTAAATACATTTGCACCCTATTTGTTCTCCTTTAACAGGTGGTTTTAATCATTTATGGAAAAGCATTAGATACTGACCCTTATGATAAACATTGAGTAAACTGTGCTGCATACAAAAACACTGGTTTCTAGATGCTGGGCTTTCTAGGGAGGTCAATTATGTTCACTTCTTTTTAAAACCTAAAATTTCTAGTGATGAAAATTTCAGATGTAAAATGCAAAAGTGTGTTGGCAATGCTGGAGTTACAGACTTGTTACATGTTTGAACAACTCTATAGAAGATAAGACACCTTTGGATAGCTTGTCAGTCAAGTTCTTTCTCTCTCTCTCTTCTAACCCCAGTGGTAGCATTTTGAAGAACATTTAACAAGTGATAGGAAGAACTCTGCTCTCTGAATCAGGATAATTGATTTCAAGAGCAGAGAACCTAGCATTGGGTTTATTAGGTACTGAAATCCCCAATGCTCACTGTAGTTGATTGATTTTGTAATGTCTATATTCTTCAAAGAAATTGCTATACATTCCTGGATACGTTTTCTATGTTCTACATAGCAGAGGCTATCAGCCAAAACCTTTAAAAATGTTTTATGTGGTCCCTCATTTACACACACACACACACACACACACACACACACACACACACCCACCCTTTCCTAAGACAAGTTCAAAGTTGATCAAAGCTACATGATATAGCATGATGTTTTGGGAAGCTACATACTGAGTCAAAATGCTAGTTTGACAACTGAGGTGGTAGGTACCCTCTCTATAGAAAGAGAATCCTTTGGACATAGAACATATTTAAAAAGAGATATTCAGTATCCCATTTTTTCAAAAGAACTGTCTTGTTAATTTAAAGAAACTTTAGCTTTGTTTCTTCTTATTTTTTTTTTTAATAAAAGGGAAAAGGGATGGAAGAGAGTGGCTACTTTGGTAATGGCAGTACGCTTTGCTTTGTAAGATCTCCTAGATGACAGGGTAATTCTCTACAAAACAACAATAGGCTCTGCTTGATTCTTCAAAGTTCACAAAGCCACTTTAGCAAGACATTTTGTTTAATTAAATATACAAGCAAAGTAGACCTATCCACTCCAGGACACTTGCTGGAAATGTGGCAGAGCCTCAATCGAGAAATAGTGTTTGTTCACCTGGACTTGGACTGTCTTTATGCCAAAGCTTGCTCTTCCATAGGAGAACATCCTGAACAATGATGGTAAAATCAGCCAATTTTCATTGCTCAGCATCAGTGGAAGCTCAGCCTAATGTATCTTTACCCATATCCCAGTGCATGCAACTCCAAAAGACTGAAATGCTTCATCAAGTCTTCAAACGAATTGATTTAGCTTTCTTTTCACCTGACAGATTACACTAAATGCAGCTACAGCTTCTGTATATTCCTCAGGCTTTTGTGCATTTTAAATCTGCACTGGAGCCCACACAGGGATTCCTATTATCAGGCTAAGCAGTTGCCTATTATGCTTATATTCAGGGACTTTCAAGGGGGTGGAGAGAGAGAGAGAAGGAGGGAGGGAAGGTTGGAGGGATGGGGAAGGGAAAGAGGGAGATGGAGAGTTGTAGAAAGGGAGAGAGCAAAGGAGGAAAAGGGGGAAGGGAAAGAAATGGAGGGAGGGAGAGGAAGGGAGGAAGGGAGGAAGGGAAGGAGAGAGGAAGAGAGGGTAGAGGGAAAGAAAGTGAGAAATCAGGGATGTCCCTGAAAAGACTGCAGTGAGCAGAGTGATTGTTGGCTTTGAATAAGATGCATTTGGATCCTCAGTTACTTTATGGAGGCAACAGGGAGCTCGCTGACAAGAGACCTTGCCAAAGGTCTGCTTCAAGGACCACCTTAATAGCTCCAATTAGTTGAAAAGGTCAGTTGATGTTCAAGATAGAGAGATGGGCATCTTGGCTGTTGGTAACATGATCAATGATTGTCTCTTATGTTTGTACCTGGCAGCACCTTGGTAACAATTGCCCCCACCTAGGTCAGGGTGCTGTGCTGTCAGAATTAAATGAAACTGGACATAGCCATGAACTCAGCATTGAGAGAAGAGACGAAGAATCCTACTTACAAACACACACACACACACACACACACACACACACACACACACACACACACGCTTAAATGTGTGGCTTTAAGTATTTGAAATTTGGGCTGTAAGATGGCTTAGTGGGTGGAAGCCTGATGACTCAAGTTCCATTGCCTGGGATTCACATAGTATAAGGAGAAAAACCAGCTGCTGCAAGTTGCCCTCTGACCTCTACATCCATGGCCTGGCAAGGGCATGCCAGTACACATAAGCAAAAATAAAAACATGTTAAATTGTCTTTTGATTCTGGGTAGCATGAGACTGAGCCTGGCTGATAGGCTGAAGTCTGCAAGAGAACAATTCTTGCCTGTTTTCTAGTTTCTGGTGATGGCCGCAAATTTGGGCTCAGTTATGACATTCTAGTCCCATCTCTGTCACCAGAGTGATGTGGTATTTTTCTTGTCTCTATCTTTATATTTTAGTCAGAGAAATTTGGGTTGACTTTGTGTTCTTATTCTAATTAATCAAATAATTTAGAAACAGTCTCAGAATGGAGCTGGAGGATAATTTAGAGTTCAGGGGAATACAAAGCAGGTAATAAATCTATGGTTTCGGTGGCTGCAAAGTAGGGAGAGATGGAAAAAAAGAAACATTCTTTGTGAGTTAGAGTCCAAAAAGCTAACAAGTTCTGTAATGGAGGCCCGCAGCCAGCTGAATGGTGGAAGGGTTGGTAGGAGGGTTAGAGAATTTCAGAGAATCCAATCAGGTCAGAGAAATCAAGCTTAGACAGAAAAAACACACTGTGGCTTTTGGAAAAGAAGAAAGAAAAAGTATGCTTTAAAAAAATAAACAGCTTAGCATTCAAAAAGGAGACAGGCTGAGGAATGACTCTGCAGACTCTTGCACATGGAGAGGGGCTTTGGGGAAGTGTAATATATGATCGCAGCAAGGCAATGATTAGTTTTTGCATCTCCTGAGCATTTGTGCAGGTGAATCTGCTTTTCTGGGAGATGAACTCCTGGACAAATGATCGCTGGGCACAGCTTGACTAAACTCTTAAGGTAAAAGACAGGATTATATAATGTTCTAATCTTTAGAGCAGATCATAATGTCACATCTCCACCCAAGGCCAGAGGCATTCCTTTTCATTTCCTTCTTTCTTTCTTTATAACCAGAAGGTTAAGGAGAGAAAGTTGTGATGGTATTCTTTCAAGTGTTAACATGGGAACAAGTAGGGGTCTAAAGCTGACCATGAGGCAGGGGTCCATTCTCAGTACCATCCAAGGTTATTCATCCCTGTCTAAATAACAAAATTATGTTTTTTCTGTGTATCTACTAGTGCTCATATTTTCTTCTATTTAATGCCACTGGTGATTGGAGCTGTTCCCACTGTAATCCAGTATAATATCATCTTTCTACCTACATATCAAAAGATTACTTACAGATTAAGTTTCATTTTTACATTCCCAGTGGACAAAAGATTTGGGGTGGGGTCTCTAACTTAGAACATTCTTGTATAAAATCATTTACCGGCAGCTGCCTCACTGAAAAACAAGGCCAATTTCCTGGATGATTTTTTTCAGATGGAAACTTATCTTACTATGATCTAAATATGATGGCAGAGTCTCCCATGCTGTGGGTCATGTGTCACAAATGAATGTGGCTGATTCTTTCAGGCTACTGGGTATAATTTTCTGGACCATATTTTTAGAACACTAAATAGATTCCCCTGACATTTCCTGAAGTGTCCAAACTCACCCCACACTGACACATGAGCCTTCATAAATCCTGCTACCTAAGTCAATTTCACAAACTGACATTGCCAGCCCATGCTCAATGCTCTCCAAGACTGTCATTCATTTCTGAAACATTTTAGATATTTCCTCAGTGTTGACGAAAACATACAAGCTGCTCAGCACTAACCAGGCTTGCAGGAGAATGAGAAAGCCCTCTTGATTACTTTTATATGTAGTGCTCAGTAACTATTATTACATATTACTCAGGGACAACAGATTTATTAAGGATGCTCAGGGCAGGAGGTGAACATAACAGAGGTTCACTCATCTTAGGTCTTAGACACTCATAGCAATATTAAAACTTTGTTATAGAGATTTAGATGCCAGCTTCCAACAAATACACTCTGAGATTTACAAATTCCTTTCTATTACGGGACTATAAATGTAAAGGATACAAGTGTAATGAATTTTAAATGAGTAACAGAGTTATAAATATGCATCACTAAGTTCCAAAAAAATGACAAACATCTTAAAGCCAGTAATGAGAAGGTATTTGAAACCTGAGGGACATAGCTGTGGTCAGCAGGGTAAACACATGCCACATGGATTAGATCTCATAAAGTCAAACATTCTTGGCAGTAATTCTATTCTTTCTTCTTTTTCTTATTCATGACTAATTTGTTAAATTCTATCTCAGCATCTCCTGGACCACAAAATAAACAAGCCAGAAAGCAACAGAACCTTATAGTTAAATTTTTCTATTCCCAGTCATCTTTTTTGCCTCATGGTGCTCCTCATCTGCTTGGTCTTTATCTGCTTCTGTTTTCTTCGGTATTCTACCTTACTGGCTGTTGCTATGACAAGAACCTGGACAAGAAGCAACTTCAGGACTAAAAGAATCTATTTGACTTATACTGATCATCATTTAGGGAAGTGAACTTGAAGAGAAGCTCTGTAGAAACTGAAAGCCACTGAGGAATAATACTTATTGGGTAACAACCTGCTTTTCGAAATAACAGAAGGCAATTTGCTCAGGAACAGCACCATTCACAGTAGCCTGGGCTATTTTTCCATATAAATTATACGCTAAGTAAACACACCACAGTTGTGTCTATGGGCCAATCAGATGGAGTCAATTCTTTGGTTAACAGGTAAGTCCTCCCAGGGCTCAGTTTCAACTTAAGCTCCATCATTGTCATCATTACTCTTGCAAAGGAGGTTTAAGTGTGAATAGGCAGATCTCACTTTTCCTAAGGCACTTGATAATGGTGGCCGTTTATTGTCTAGTCTCTGTCGTAATTTCATGGTAGTACCATATCATAGTTGGTTCTCTTCAACAATGTGTAGACTTATTCAACTAGATCTGCAAATAACTTTAATTTTATGTCCTCCCAAATGCCTATTTGCTTCATAATTGGAAAAACTCTATCACTTTTTACTTTTCTTCACTTTCTCTTAAAATATTTTACCTTTACCACTTCCTTCTCTTTACAGAACTTTTGCCAAATGTGTGTTTGAACTCATCATTCAGAACTTCATTCTCTTAACAATCATTGTGTATTTGAAGACAAAAAATTACCTGCCCTATACTCAAGAGGGTTCTTGATTTGTTCTCCCTGAACAATTTCCATTTTTACTTTTACTGTATGCTTGAAGCCCTATAACTCTTTTTGGTTGGCCTGTTTGTTTTATTTTTTTGATGTTGCTTAGATACCAGAATAAGTGGTGATGCTAATGTTAGCCTCAAAAAAACCCAGTAAGGCTTATGGACAAGGACAGTGCTATAATGGAGGCAGACAAAGCCTGTGATAATCTTATAAGTCAGTATTTCTGTAACTGCATAGTTATTTGAAGTGCATTTCCATTAAGCTATGTCTTGGCGGTGACTCCAGGAAGTGAACTTCAGACTCTTAGACTCATTTCATAACATAAAGACATATTCTCTTCATCATTCTAGGCCTCATTTAAGGTGAGAATGATATATATATATATCTCACCCACTGAGGAATCCATTGTCTATCATTACCTAGAATATGTAACAAAGTTCAGAATAAAGTTTTGATTGTGACATGAAGGTTGACTTAGGAAAAGTAACCTAGATATATACTATGAAAAGGAGGAGAAACAATCATTTTAACCTCCTTCATTTCTCTTGAATCATAGCTATATTTTTACCACCTGTATTTTACTTGTGTTTTCTCTCTCATCCTTTCCCTAAAGTTATGTATGCATATGTCCTGAGACTAGATATTACAGAGGAAGGCAGAAATAAAGAAATGCTCCTTTGGATATCCAAACCAAGTTTCTGTAGAAATGGGGCTCCTTTGATGTCTCAGGAACACAGCCTATGACTGAACCAATTCTGTTCATGTCTTGTAACCTCTTAAAACCTGCTGGTATCTTCTGAAGTCCTGATTCAGGATTAGACCCTGACTGGAGGCAGGGTAGTCATGCCTGGGTTCTCCCACTCAAATTCATCATGGAGCTATAACACCTTTCTTTTGCTGGAAGAAATGGAGGAGGATTACTGACTGTGAGAGAGTAAAACTTCTGCAGAAAATGAGAGCAGAAGCCCCAGCACCTGCAGTAGAATTTCCTATGAGACCAACCACACCTCATGGCAATGACTCCCTGTGGGTCCAGTTGGGAAAGTTGGGAAAATATAACTTCTTGTACCTAGAGGACTTTCACATCTCATGTCTGGAACAATGAAATGATTTTACACTTGAGGGGGAGAACAGAACCCCTCTGGGATACTTGCCTCTCTATGAACATCTTCACTGATACCTTTTACTGTGTCAGAACCTCCTACCTCAACTCCTTTCCCTCTTTCACAAACTCCATTTATGCATTAAGACCTCCTAGGAAAGGCATCAGAAAAAGAGCACAAGTTTTAATATATCGTACAGGTAATATTGCCTCTGAAGGAATGTTGTACATATGAAATACGCTATCCAATACAACCAACTAGTGGAAGAAATTACATGGGAAGGCTCACCTAAACTGAATAAAGAGTAAAGAGATGGCTTATCAGGTAAAGTGATTGCCACACAAGGGCTGGAGTTCAGATCCCCAGGTGGCTGTGATGCTGGACTGTGTTCTCAGCACTAAAGGGTTAAATGGGGTGCTGAAAAGCAAATTGGCTAATTAAACTAATGAATAACAGTCAAGAAGGATATCCAATGCCAAACTTCAACTTTGACAAATATGTACACATGCATGTATCTTCACACAATGTGCCACATCTGTATACACATTCACCATACACACACACACATACTAAGACACAATAGAGAAATTATGTGTTTATGTGAGTGTGTATATTCTTTCTCAATGCTATGCAAACAAAATCTGTGTTTCTCTCTTTTGTGCACATGCATGTGTGTACCTGTGTATGCATATATTTGTATACATTCTGTTTTTATAAATCTCATTTCCTTGGCTGGCATCTATCAATAATGATATACCAATCTTTCAGTCTTTGCAGATATCTGTTTTTGTACATTCAGTTTCATTCATGTCCTTAAAGGCACCACAAGTCATTCTCGTATCAGTGTATACTACCATGTAGCATACATATAAAATGTGAGAACAGCTGAGTTATGTACTGTGGTATTTCTTACAACGTTTCCATATTTCACATCTGATTCCACATAAGCCAAGTCAAAGAGAAGCATCAATTATGAAAATGAAGACATAATTTAACAATTCTTTCTCCTTGTGTTTCCTCTGTCCTGCAATTGGCCACTTCTGGATGGTGCAATCTGTGAAGTACACGACATGGCTTCCATTGACATTTTGACTTAACCTAAGGAAAAAAAAATGTTAGCAATTTGTCAACAGAGTTAGTCCCTGGAAGCTCTGATTTTACAGACTGAGGCCCTGATTGGCACCTGAACTTTAGAAGGTTTATTTAATGCTACAGAAACTCTAGTGTTTTCAGGTTACTTTTCAATTGAGAAGTTTTGTATGTTTTATCCAGTGATCCATTGCTCACCTCTGCTTAGCCCCTTAATCCCCTAACTCTTGAGGTCAGCATCTCCTATAGAGTTGCTGTAATCAGGGGCCCTAGTACAATGCCAGGAAGCCTGGTGATGGCTGGCTGGCTGAGACACCTATTTTTCCAGCCCCAATTCTCATGGTACATTTTTCTGGACATCCCTTTGCCTACCTTAGCCTTTCCCATGTTTACAATTACATCTATTTTGTATTTCCTAGAAGACAGTGCTTTCAGTAATAAGTTCTTTAAAACACATCTCATACTACTACTGTTCATTCTTTTCTGCTGTTCATCTTCCTTGGGTACATGATCTTAAGGAATCTTTGGGTTTCATGGTATGATTGAAAAATTTCCCTCCTGAGATGAGAATAATTTGCACTGATTTGGCATTTATGCCAGTATTGCTTTGTAAATGGTTTGATACCTGTGAACAAACATTTCTCATGAGTGTTTCAAGAATGATGTCATATTGCCATAAGTGTGGTTTGTTTCTGTCGGATGAAGGTGGAGTGAAATGGACAAGATTAAAGTAGCAAACAGCAAAAGAAAAACCAGACCTGTCTCATTCTTTCTGTACTAATTTTGTGCTTTAGGTGGTAAACTCATCATATGTAGCAGTATGTATGTACATTGAAGAAACTTAGCTTACTTGACTTTAGAGGGTAATAGACAAGGACAGGCATTAGAAACTGGTGAGAACAACACTATTTATAGTCAGTGAGGCAATACTGGGAAGCATGGTAAAATGTGTTCTGGTTACAAGACTGTTCTAGAAATAGTTGTGGAAATGTTCTTACTTTCTCCTTTGTGCCTAGCTAAAAGACAAGGAGTTCAAGCTGGTGGATCAAGGATTGATACCTGAGCTGCCACTAAATATCAGGGTATATGGTGGAAGTAGAGACAAGTTTATGACCAATATATAAAGATTCATTTCAAGTGCTTAAATTCTTCTATATTTCTCAACACAAATTTTGAAATAGATAAGTATTCAAATAGTAGAATGGCGTTCTGCAGTTACAACCCCCCAAACACTATAGGTATTTAAAATGAGTGAATATTTTGGTTGAAACAGGATATTTTAGCTCCTGATACTAAGTTATCCCAGAAATGATAAATATTAACATCTCCATAATAGTAGAAAAGAACATCATGAAAAATATCTGGAATAAAATTTTGTGTAGGCAGCTGCCCAACTGAGAACCCTGGGGTAGGTGCACAGGTAGTAAGAGGTGGCTTTTGTGTATTTCTGACTGAAGAAGAGTCCTCTTGAGTAGGCATCCAGAGACTATAAGGGAATCAGACAATGAAGGTCAGATTTGCTCAAGTATATAAATGCATTCAGCCTCTATGACATTTGGAAGTATAAAAATTACTTTAGCTGTGTTCTTGGTGTTAACTGAACAAGGAGATGTGGCTGTCTAAATACAAATCTTAGCTTGGAGAACAATAACGTAGAGGTCAACATGGTGAGAGAAGTGGAGACATACACCTGAGACCTACTTTTGATAGCTCAGGACATATGATAATGACAGGCTAATCCTACATGACCTACATGACTGACTTTAGACGGAGTTCAGTCCACTTCATGATAGTGAGCTAATGAGTACACACGGAAGAACTGAAGGAGGTAGATAATAACTTCTAAAGTGCCCAGAATTGTATGGTCTGGTTCAAGGGAGAGGCCCAGGACCATCTTCCTGGTTTGTTTTGTTGTGGTTGGGTTTGGTTTTTTGTCTTGGGATAGTGAGCCACACCCAGGCTGGAAGAACACCAGCAGTAGGAATGGGATTTATGACTTTTGAATGTTATCACCCTGAAATCATTGAAAAAGCAAAATAATTACTTTCTGTGTCAGATATAGGAAAGGTAAAGCTTTCCCAGACATTTGCCTGGATGCTAAGACTTCCTAATTATTTAGACAAAGCTGAGGATGGCATAAGTGAGGGAGAAGGGAATCGAATTGCAAGAAAGTCAACATACCTTAAGAATTCTAGAGTTAGCATAATGAGCTGATCTCAGCCCTCTCTTCTCCAGTGGGGGTTGGGGTGAGGACAAAGAAGATGAAAAATCAGGGCAGAAAGCGATGTAACCAAACTAATTAAATCTAACCTTCAGAACTGCTGGCCTTGGTTGGAGGCCAAAGATAGTAGAGTCTTATGCCCTGCCCCCAACCATCATACATGTCCCTCAGGAATAATTAAAGGGATCCACCAGTTTGTCTGTTATGAAGTAAGGGGCAAAATAAAGAAGGAGAAACAAACTACTGACTTGTCTTCTATACAGTCTTGGGATGGAGGAAAAATAGTTGTTCCTACACTCTGAAGACAATTTGTGTCTAGTAGACAATGTCACTCAAGAAGGAGACACACATATACAAATGAGTAATTTCTTTTGAAACATTATTCAGTCAAGTGTAGGAATTGGGAAAAAATACAATAGTATCTGGTAACTTTTCTTTCATTCAGAAATTTATTAAATGTTTCTTGATATCCTTCCCAGTTATGTAAAGATAAAATTCTGCCTAAAAATTATAAAGAAATTACAAATTTTCCTTTCTCCAGACATCAAATTGAAAATATACAATTTTGGTTAGACAGCAAATATGGCTAAATTTGTAGAATAGTGTCAATATTTTGCAGAAAGTGAGAAAAACATATTAAGAGAATAAACTTAGGAAGTGAGTTAATAAGGTCCTAATACGCAGGACAATATGACGTTGTTTATTCACACAGCTGTGCAGGAAGAACTCAGGGTGGTCTGCTTAATGGAAGGATAGTACAGCTTGACACCCTCGGAACTGATGGCCATGCAAAGCAAAACAGGAGGTGAAAGAGCCATAGGGAGGAAGGGCCTGGGAGCCAGCAGTGGTCAGGACAGCTCTGATTAAAGGAACTCATCTATTTGGTAGTAGAAATTAAGGTTGGACTTGGAACAATCAAATGTTGCATGTGAAAACTGAACAACAAGATAACGTTTTCATTTCTCACCGCAGCCCTTGGATGGTTATCAGCGTTCATGCACCACTACTGCATTATCTTTTCCCTGCTTAGTACCTCATTACTCATGACAATTCTAGTACCATGTTACAAATGACAGTACCTGTTTATTGCCGTGTGTGTGTGTGTGTGTGTGTGTGTGTGTGTGTGTGTGTGTGTGTGTCTTTTCTACTACTAGTGGCAGAATGTGGCCATTGACTTAGTTCTGGTCTTTAGATGGGGAAGAGAATTGCTGGGTAAACACTTTCTGGCTCCAATACTCCCTACTGTTTCTCTGCTACTCATCTTCTCTTGGAAACTAGAAATGTGTGTATTGAGAACAGAGGGTTAAAATTCCTGGATATCTTACATCCCTAAGAGATCTTCTGGTTCCAAAGGGGTTCTTTCTCATAGAGAAATTAAGGTTTATTATTTATGACCACATATTGTGGGAGTTGTATGTTTTAGTAACAAAATATCCTCTTCGTTGGGATGGGGCTGCTGTTAAAAACTCTGCTAAGCACTACTACACATGAGAAAATCAAGATGCCATGAGCTAATTTTATAAGGCTCTTGGACTGGAGTATGTACCTGCCTATGCAAGGACCATGATGAAAGGACCATGACAGCTTCGTGGTTTAACTTTATTATACTGCAACTAACAACACGAGAAACAAACAGAAAGATTATCAGAAACAAATGAGAGTTTGAAGATGAAAGGATCCTCTTTATAAAAAAAAAAAAAAAAAAAGGATGACACAAAGTTCCCCTGATCCAGGAGTTGAGAACAGTTTCCTTAGAAGTGACTCCGTCTTACCTGCACTCTTGTATTACATCCATATATAAGATTTCTTATCTTAGGAGTATTTACTTGAAAAAGATCCCTGTTGCTAAATAGGAAATGTAGATTAAAATAAACAACCACTAGGAAAGTCTGCTTCCTTGGTTGCACACATACACTGGCCATTCATTCTTAGAGAACATTAGGAACAAATGCCTCAGTTATTACCTGTGGACACTTCACAGTGGACAGACACTGTCCTAATGACCTCACAGCATCAAGTGTGGCTTCTAAAGCATCTCTTGGTCTCCAGTGCGGGATAATTGGTGTGTTTTTCCACATCCTGATTAGTGTGTTAGGATCTCTGCATGGTGCTTTTTGAGAGTAGATGAGGGCTCTGTTTTGTTAAATGCTGTGGTGTGCCTGGCTAGCAATTCAGATCAAATGAGCACTAAGTAAATCCATCTGAGAAAACATTATACAGAACAAGCCAATGCATTCCAGTCATGTACCTCGTTTGAGTCCTTTTGCATAGCGTAGGAGAGTGCTCTAATTATGCTGTAATGTGATTTTCAATTTTCTGTCTTAAGATTGACTACCCAAGCTTACACCTACTCCTCTTTCAAAACCAGTTTTCAATAGGAATTTGCTTATGGCAGGACGTTTTCGTGATGAGGTAAATTCTTTGGCAGGAAGCTTTTGGTGTTGTTCATCCCTGTGTGCAGAGATCTTTGCATAATACTAAGATCACTCTAGGTTCTAAGCTAATGCTTCATGAGGCCCTGGGGAATATTTATGGAAATAAATAGCTCAGAGACAGTGATAGACAGACAGACAGACAGATGATAGGTAGTGATAGACAGAGAGACAGATAGAGGCAGATACAGAGAGAGCTAGCTGTTAGAAAGCCTGTGTTTGTTGTTTTCAGTGTTACTTTGTTATAGCATAGAAAGGAAAAAAATAGAACTGAAATGATATCAAGCAATACAAAGAAATAAAGTTGGAGGTTAGGGCAACACCTGGTGAGTAAAGTGCTTGCTGCACAAGGATCGGAACCCAAAACTGAATCCCTCAAACCTGTGTACAAAGCTAGAAATGTTTGCTCACACCTGTAACTTCTGCACTGGGGAGATGGAGAAAGGCAGAGTCTAGGAACTGAGCAAACAGTCTGGTCAAAAAGGGCAAGCAAGCTCCACTATTAGAGAGCAACTCTGACTCAAAAATAGCAAATGTCCATGGGAGGGAACTCACTTCTACACCATGCATTCACACACACACACACACACACACACACACACACACACACACACACACACACACACACAAACTCGGGGGAGGAGGGCAGGAAAGGTCAGTTGAAAGACTGAAAAGTGAAGCAAAGGTGTTTAAATCTTCAATCATCTTCCTGTCACTGTCCTTGGGATGAAAGGAGCCTTGTGACAGGTATTGCTCAGCACTGTGGCATCTTTCTCTTCTTTCACAGGAGAAACCTGCCTGCATAGCGTTCTCAGAACTTCTCCAGAAAAGTGGATCAGAGGCAATATGCTTCAGTGCCACGTTTCCTGAGGATTATGAGAAGGAGGCTTTAATACTTTGTAATAGTAAAATTTAATTAAACTAAATGTACCTCAGGGAAGAACAATGTATGCAAACTTATCACAGAATCAAGCACCATGGTGAGAAAATGGAGAGCTTAATGTGGATGAATTCCAAAATATTTGGCTTAAGCAACAAAACCAGCCTATTTTGTATTCCCACTTCATGTGCTGTGTGGGTCTTTTAACAGTTGGTTGTTTAATAATAGTAACCTTCAAGCTTCTTTCTGCAGTCAGCGTGCATGTGACAGTCCTTCTTTCTCAGTAAACAGCGTGTGATACGATCAGTCTGCTGCAGATGCGCCTTATCTATTACTGTTGCAAAATCATTTGGGAAAACCTGGGAAACTGACGCACAATCTCACAGAACTATTCAGAACTATGGATTGCAAATGTTAGCCTAGGAAAATGGCTTGTCATAGCCCATTAGCAGGAAGACACCATGACTTAAGAAAATGTTTTTAAATGCTTCTATTTTGCACATTGCCTTTAAAATAGGCTACCTTGTTTATTCTGAAAGAACAATGGTTCTAACTACTCTAGAATCCTATGTAACTTACCAGGAAATTACTAGTGTGCTTGGAATAAAATATTTGACTTAATTAAGGATTAATATTTGAAAATTTTGAAAGAAACTTGAGAACTGATTCTTGAGAGAAATAATGTATTATATAGGACAACTTTCAAACCAGTAATATTATTTGATGCTATAGGTTTACTTCAATGAAGGAATTTGTATATAATAATTGGCCAGCATTTTAAAAACCAAATTGCTAATTAGTTTGCTATAGTTTTATAAATATTTATTGATAAATTTTGCTTCCAGTGTAATTGTCTCTAACATGTGTTTTTTACCTAATTACTGCCCTCATCTCCCAACAGATACTTTATGTTTTACTTGATACTGATTACTTTTAGCTTTATGTTTGTTGACACAATTCCCCTTAATATGCTAGTAATTTCACTCAGTTTTGATAACTTTTTTATCTATTTCTCTTAAATAAAATGGTAATCCTTAGTATACATTAACATAGCTTATGCCTTATATTGAGAGTTTCCACAACAATTTTGTGTTTTATAAAATAATGGACGGGAAAGATAACTTTTTTCTTAATAAATTTATTCTATTTTATAGTTTATTTTTTCCTTTTTATTGGTTATCTTCTTTATTTGCATTTTACATGTAATCCTATTCCCAAGTTTCCCCTCCACAAATGCTCTATCTCCTCCCTCTCCCCTGACTCTATGAAGGTGCTTCCCTGTCCAACACCCCACCCTCACCTCAGCACCCTAGCATTCCCCTACACTGGGGCATCAAGCCTTCACAGGACCAAGGGGCTCCCCTCCCACTGATGCCAGATAAGGCAATGCTCTGCTACATATGCAGCTGGAGCCTTGGGTCCCTCCACGTGTAGTCTTTGCTTAGTGGCTTAGTTCCTGGGATTTCCTATGGGTTTGCAAACCCCTTCAGCTTCGTCCATCCTCCCCCAGTCCTAGAGCTATCTCTAATAACATCTTTGGCAATTAAAAATATCTATTCATTTTTGTTTCCATTAATGAGTCTCTATGAAAGAATAAGAGACAGAGTTATAGCAATAAGAAAAGATAAACATTAGGAAATAGACTGGAAACTCTCGGGCCCTTTACCAAGATTTTTCCATCACTCTCTTCTTCCACAGTCAATGTGGAGCTAGACTGATACCCAAACTGTGCTCAATGAGTTGGATCACTGTGGTGTCTACATTGTTTTACAAAGAACACCTTGGTCTACCATTTAGGAAAAACCTGTTAGCATTTCAGAAAGCCTGAAGGCTATTTGTAAGTCTACTCTTGACAATCACTAGCTCAGGTTAAGAACACTGATCTACTGAGTTAGATATTTTGCTTCTCTTTGTCTTCTGTACACTCACAGTTATTTTGAGAAAAAAATGCATTTCTATACAGATTAGAGTATCCTCCCTATACTGAGAAAGCATCTAAAGTCTCTCTAAGAAACAAGTTTTGTAGTTTTGACACTTAAGAAAGGTGCATAAAAGTACAAGAAAACCCAGAGACACCAGTATGCAGTCATGACCTGTATTCTGAGCTACTCACTGAAGGTCAGTGGACTCCCCTCAAAATACCTAACATTTAGTTGAATCTGGGCATGCTCTTTCTTCTTGTAGGCACCCAAGCTTCCTAATCTTGGGACATTAACTTTTAGGATCTGCAGTTGTAAATTCCTTCTCCATCCTTTTGAGATGTAAGTCTTGTTAAAACCATCTTCTCACTTTCCATCCTACAATGCCTTGGTCTAGAATCCTTAAGGCCTCTCTTTAAAAGGTAACCGCAAAGGTTCTTACAGTTTTGTGCAATGTAGGAGCCTAACTTGTTCAGATTTCAAAAAAAATCACCTTCTCTCATGAAGATATCAGAAAACCTGCTTTCATTTTGGATAAAGCCAAATGATAAACAGATGTCTAGAGACTGGAGAGATGGCTCAAGTTGTATTCCCTCAGATTCCAAGCACCCATGTCAGATGCTCCCAAGCACTTATATAGAAGCTCCAGGAGATCTGACATCTATAGCTTCCATGAGCATTCACAGTCACATGCACACATATCATATAGACATATCTATTACACATACACATTAAACATCCTAAACACTAAACCTGGTTTCAAGTATCTGACCCCCAACCCCAAAGTAATTCATTGTATCTCTCCTTCCAGTGAAGTCTAAACTTTGACCTTTCTCTATGTGGAAGCTTTAAATAGCTTTTTCTGTCTACAAGTTGTGTCTGGGACTGAGTTTGGTGTACTCTGTGTGTGTGTGTGTGTGTGTGTGTGTGTGTAATTTCTATGTTTGTATGTGTCTGTGTATGTATACAGTTTGTGTGTATATATGTATGTGGTGTGTATATGTATATGTGATGTCCATTGTTTATGTAAATGCAGAATGTGTGTGGTATACATATGGTATATTTGTGTGTACATATTATTATGTATGTATATGAATGTATGTATGTTCATATAATATGTGATGTATATAAGTATAATGTGTTTGTACTTATATGTATGTATAAAGTGTGTGTTTTATGTGTACATGTATGCAGGTTTTATGTGTGTGTACGTATGTGTATGTGTGTATAGTGTGTATATGTAGTATATGGGGTCTGTGTATAGTGTGTGTATGCAGTGTATATGTGTGTATGTAGTACATGTGTGTGTCTTTATGTTTATGTGGTGTATATGAACCTAGTGTGTGCATCTACTATGTGTGTGTTTATGTGTGTATATGTGGACTGTGTGTGTATGTAATATGTGTGTATGGTATATGTATGTGTATACTGTGTATATGTAGTGTGTATATATGTCTGCAGGTGTATCTAGTTGTGTTTGTTCTAGAGAATTAGTTTTCTGACAAGAATGCATTAACAAAAAGTACATTCATCTCAGTGTAAAATAGTTTATAATATACAATAAGAATATTAAATAAATAACTTTCTGAGAAGAACTGACTGTGGAAATTCCTTTTATCAGCTTTCTTTTTTAAGATGGTAAGTGCTTTAATTATGAAATTATGGTTTATTCATAATACTTTAAAAACATAACAGTAAAACTGAGATAGAGCTAGAAACTGGATTTCAAGAGGGGTAAAAGAAGACCGAGAACAATAAAGAGAAATTAGGGTAAACAAATAAAGTTCGTTGCATAAATATATAAAACAATCCAACAAAAAAATTCTAAAAGATTATAATAGTTACATAAATATAATCATATAGTAACCTTTTAGGACATCTGTTTTACCTGATTGTTATTGACTTGTGTTAAAATGACATCAGGGACAAGTGACTATAGATGACAGTACATAATATGTCAATTGTGTTTCTTATTCTTGTATTCCCATATTTACAGAGGTATGAATAGTGTGTTACACAGGACACAGTATGAGACTGGAAGAAATATGTGTGCCTATGTAGGTACCACCGTGTAATAACCGTGATCAAGCTAATTAATCTTTCTGTTAGTCCACATTATTTCTTTCAGATTTTGATAAATTTTGCAGATGCATTTGCAATTTTGCTTTCATAGATTAGTGAGAACTCTTGCTCTTATTTCTCACCCATTTCTTTATAGAAAAGAAAGTAATAAATTCACCAGCAACTTTGGGTTTACCACAGTCATCATGTGAAGATGACTCCTGGGGTGGTGATCAGGCCCCTATGAGGTAGTATTCTAATCTCCATCCACCTGCCTCCCATATGTAAACAAACTGAAATATGATCCAAGGAGATGCGTTTGCATAACAATGCGTTTACTTCAATTCACTGCCCAATTTATTTTCTGTCATAATTCATCCAGTCCCCAGCTCACCTGACTTTGATACATTAAGCTTCTAATGAGGAACATTGCAATACTCCTAGGCTTGGTTACAAAATGCTTCTTCTGGTCTTTCTCAGAGACACTGCTTTATAGGAAATAGAGAACTACTCCTCAGTCCCTGCTTGTTCTCCCCGGGAAGCCCATGACAGGTAAATTACTTGTCCCTAAAGCTCTCCAGGTGAGCAGTAATTAGACTGCCTTTATAAATGTCTTTACCTTAGCAAACCTTTTACAGAGTGAACTTATCTGAGCCTGTGATATTCATGGGTGTGGTGTACTGTTATCCCTGCTCTCTGGAAAGAAAGGGTGGGAGTGAGAAGTCAGTACCACACATCTGGGCAACACAAGAAATAGAGTGGGCAAAGCTGTATTTCCAAATTAATTCTCATTGGTGGCTTTAAAAAAGGAATTTTCTGTGCTTTATGTCATTTGCCTTCACAGCAGGATGGCTGCAACTGCCACCTACTGTAAGTGTCTTATTCTGTGACCTTGACTCTCAGACATGTAGCCCTGATGGTGAACATCTTAAGCACTAAGTCTTAGCTCTTCCAGGAAGACAGCAGAAACAGTAAGATGTACAAACCTTAGTTTCACTGTTAGAAAAGAATGGAATCTACATCTAGGTGGAAACGTGGCATTACAAAACCATTGTGTGCATGGTCAAGGAGGTAGGATCAACCTAAGGAGGCAGGTTTTCCTTAAATCATTCTAAAGAGACAGAAGGAATAAACATCCGTTTAATGAGTACAACACTTTTCTTTCCCATAATTCTCACCCCTAGCAAAGCTTCTTACAGGGAAGCAGGCATGCAGCTTTGTGGTCAACCTGTTCTTCTGAATTACTCTGGCTTTATTCCAAGCACTTCCTTACTCTTCCCACTAAAGTGCCCCCTCACCATGCAACTGCCACCTACCAAGTGATTTACCTCCCTGTAGTTTTATCTCAGGCAAGATGGCCTCTTCTCCTTTTGCTTCTCCAGCCTATTGAGTTCCCATAGAGTCTATTCTTAAATTCTCTAATTCATGAACAACCCCAAAGAATTTCAATTTTCCTTATATCATCTAGTGACCAGAAAAAGATAGCCACAGAATTCCTTTAAGCAACTGTTTTTCTACTTGAGAGAGAATTTGAACATCGTCTAATGCTCCTGGAACATTCAGTGAATTTGGCAGATAACTTGGGTGTCATTACAGAGCAACTCTGAGGTGCTCAAGCCAGTAGATGAGCCATGCTCTGTGTTTCTCTCTTACTTTGTTTTCCTGTCCAAATTCGGAGAGGTGACCCTTATAGATAAGTTCTTTATAGCCCTACAGCATGGAGCAAATGTAAGCATTGTTAACTCCAGGTACATCCATGGTTATGGCTGGGCTGCCTCTTTTCTTTGACCTTTCTCAGGTAAGCAGTGCAATTACCCTAAAACTTCACTTCCTACAGAGAGCGATGATGCTACTCATCTTATGGAAATTTCATAATAAGGCAGAGCTCAAATCAGAGCCTTGCGTTTGTCAGACCGAATGCATTATACCGAAGCCATTATCACCTTTGAACAGCGAGAGGATAGTTTATTCTCCTCCAGGGGTGGCTCTTATATTTATTTGGCATAAATAGAGCATTCTCAGGAGAACTTAGCATAACCTCCTCTAATGCTGCTGTTTCACAGAAAAAGTCTGTATGACTTGGTGATTTTTGCATCCAAGGTCAGTGGGGTTGTATTTCCCCGACTTTTGGGAAAAGGAAGACCACATTCATGCTGATACACATGCAGTCTACAGTGCTTCACCAGCTGGAAGAGTTTCTCATCTCTGGTCTGGAGTAGGCTATGCTGTTTTCCCGAAGAACTGCTTGCCAGAATGTGTTAATTCTTAATTTCTTTTTTTTTTTTTTGTTTGTTTGTAAATATATGTATATTTTTTTGTTTTCTTTATTTCTTGGACTTCATACAGTCTGTGAGTTGTTTCTGGGGGAGTGCAAGCCTCTGGGGTTAGGATCCCACTATCAGTGACTGCATATTATGTCTGTTCTTTTGTGACTGGGTTATCTCACTCAGGATGATATTCTCTAGATGCAGCCATTTTCTTAAGAAATTGGTTAAGTCATTGTTTCTGGTAGCTGAGTAGTATTCCATTGTGTATATGTACCACAATTTTTGTATCCATTCATCTTCTGAAGGACATCTGGGTTCCTTCCAGCTTCTGGCTATTATAAATAGAGCCGCTATGAACATTGTGGTGCATATATCTTTGTTGTGTATTAAAGTGTCTCTGGGGTATATGCCCAGAAGTGGAATAGCTGGGTTTTCAGGTAGCACTATATCCAATTTTCTGAGGTATCGCCAGACAGATTTCCAGAGTGGTTGTATTAGCTTGCAACCCCACCAACAGTGGAGAAGTGTTCCTCATTCTCTGCAGCCTCGCCAGCATCTGCTGTCATCTGAGTTTTGGATCTTGGCCAATCTGACTGGTGTGAGGTGGAATCTCAGGGTTGTTTTGATTTGCATTTCCCTGATGGCTAAGGATGTTGAGCACTTCCTCAGATGTTTCTCAGCCATTCGGTGTTCCTCAACTGAAAACGTTTTGTTTAGCTGTGTACCCCATTTTTTAATAGGGTTATTTGATTCTCTGGTGTCTAGCTTTTTGAGTTCCTTGTACACCTTGGATATTAGGCCTCTATCTGATGTGGTGTTGGTAAAGATCTTTTCCCATCTGTTGGTTGCCGTTTTGTTTTCTTGATGATGTCTTTAGCCTTACAGAAACTTTGCAATCTCATTAAGTCCCATTTGTTAATCTTTGACCTTAAAGCTTGAGCCATTGGTGTTTTTTTCAGGAAAATTTCTCCTGTACCTATGTGTTCTAAGGTTTTCCTTACTTTCTCATCTAATAGTTTCAGTGTATCTGGTTTAATGTGGAGATCTTTGATCCACTTACACTTGAGCTTTGTACAAGGAGATAAGAACGGGTCTATTTTCATTCTTTTGCATGCTGAGTGCCAGTTGGACCAGCACCATTTGTTGAATAGGCTGTCCTTTTTCCATTGAATGTTTACTGCTCCTTTGTCAAAAATCAGGTGACCATATACATGAGGGCTCATTTCTGGATCTTCTATTCGATTCCATTGATCCACATGCCTATTTCTGTACCAGTACCATGCAGTTTTCAGCACAATTGCCTTTTAATATAGCTTGAGGTCAGGGATAGTGATTCCCGCAGATTTTTTTTGTTGTTGAGGATGGATTTAGCTATTCTAGGTCTTTTGTTATTCCATATGAAATTGCACATTGATCTTTCCCGTTCCATGAAGAATTGGGTTGGAATTTTGATGGGGATTGCATTGAATCTGTAGTTTGCTTTTGGTAGGATGGCCATTTTTAATATGTTGATCTTTCCAATCCATGAGCATGGGAGATATTTCCATTTTCTGAGATTCTCCTCAATTTCTTTTTTTAGAGGTTTGAAGTTCTTGTTGTACAGGTCCTTCACTTGCTTAGTTAGAGTCACACCAAGGTATTTCATAGTTTTTGTGACAGTTGTGAAGGGTATCTTTTTCCTAATTTCTTTCTCCACATGTTTGTCCTTTGAGTATAGGAAGGCTACTTATTTGTTCGAGTTAATTTTGTATCCAGCCACTTAGTTGAACTTGTTTATCAGCTGAAGAAGTTCTCTGGTGGAATTTTTGGGGTCACTCAAGTACACTATCATGTCATCAGCAAAGAGTGATGTTTTTATCTCTTCCTTTCCGATTTGTATCCCCTTGATCTCCTTTTGCTGTCTAATTGCTCCAGCCAGGACTTCCAGTACTATGTTGAATAGGGAGGGGGAGAGTGGGCAGCCTTGTCCAGTCCCTGATTTTAGTGGTATTGCTTCAACTTTGTCGCCATTAATTTTGATGTTGGCTGTTGGTTTTCTGTATATTGCTTTTATTATGTTTAAGTATGGGCCTTTGATTCCTGTTCTTTCCAGGACTTTTAACATGAAGGGGTGTTGGATTTTTTCGAATGCTTTCTCAGCGTCTAGTGAGATGACCATGTGATTTTGGTCTTTGAGTTTGTTTATATGGTGGATTACGTTGATGGATTTCCTTATGCTAAACCATCCCGGCATCCCAGGGATGAAGCCTACTTGGTCATGATGAATGATCGTTTTGATGTGTTCTTGGATTCGGTTTGCAAGGATTTTGTTGAGTATTTTTGCATCAATGTTCATAAGTGATATTGGTCTGAAGTTCTCTTTCCTTGTAGGGTCTTTGTGTGGTTTAGGTATGAGGGTTATTGTAGCCTCAAAAAATGATTTGGGTAATATTCCATCTGATTCTATCTTTTGGAATATTTTGGCGAGTATTGGTGTTATATCCTCAATAAAAGTATGATAAAATTCTGCACTGAACCCGTCTGGACCTGGGCTTTTTTTTTTGGTTGGGAGGCTTTTGATGACTTCTTCTATTTCTTTAGGTGTTAGAGGGTTATTTAGATGGTTTACTTGGTCCTGGTTTAACTTTGGGACCTTGTATCTGTCTAGGAATTCATCCATTTCCTCCAGATTTTCCAATTTTGTGGAGTATAAGTTTTTGTAGTAGGATCTGATGATTTCTTGAATTTCCTCAGTTTCAGTTGTTATGTCCCCACTTTCCTTTCTGATTTTGTTACTTTGAATACTCTCTCTTTGCCCTCTAGTTAGTCTGGCTAGGGGTTTATCAATCTTGTTGATTTTCTCAAAAAACCAACTCTTGGTTGTGTTGATTATTTCAATGGTTCTTTTTGTTTCTATTTGGTCTATTTCTGCCCTAATTTTGATTATTTCTTGCCATCTACTCCTTTTGGGTATATCTGCTTCCTTTTCTTCTAGGTCTTTTAGCTGTGCTGTCAGGTTGCTGATGTGAGCTCTCTCCAGTTTCTTTGTGGAAGCACTTAGGGCTATGAGTTTTCCTCTCAATACTGCTTTCATTGCATCCCATAGGTTTGGGTATGTTGTGTTTTCGTTTTCATTGAATTCTAGAAAATCCTTAATTTTTTTCTTTATTTCTTCTTTGACCCTGCTATCCTTTAACAGAGCATTGTTTAGTTTCCATGTGTATGTGGGCTTTTTGTTGTCTTTGTTGTTGTTAAAGACCAGCCATAGACCATGGTGATCTGAGAGGATGCATTTCAATCTTCTTATATCGATGGAGGCTCACTCAGTATCCAATTATGTGGTCAATTTTTGAGAAGGTGCCATGGGGTGGTGAGAAGAATGTGTATTCTTTTACTTTGGGATAGTATGTTCTGTATATATCTATTAATTCTAGTTGGTTCAAAGTCTCTGCTAGTTTTGCAGTGTCCTTGTTCAGTTTCTGTTTCCCTGATCTGTCCATTGGTGAGAATGGGGTATTAAAGTCTCCCACTATTATTGTGTGGGGTGAAATGTATTTTTTGAGCTTTAGTAGGGTTTCTTTTATGAATGTGGGTGATTTTTTATTTGGAGCATATATGTTAAGGATTGAGAGTTCCTCCTGACAAATTTCCTCTGTAATGAGTAAAAAGTGTCCTTTCTTATCTTTTTTGATAACTTTTGGTTGGAAATTTACTTTATTCGATATTATAATAGCCACTCCAGCTTGATTCTTGGAGCTGTTTGCTTGGAAGTTTTTTTCCCACCCTTTTACTCTGAGATAGTGTCTGTCTTTGTCTCTGAGATGAGTTTCATGTATGCAGCAAAAGGCTGGATTGTGTTTATGTATCCAGTCTGATAGTCTATGTCTCTTTATTGGGGAGTTGAGACCATTTATTTGAATAGATATCAAGGAATAGTTGTTTCTGTTTCCTGTCATTATTGCTTTTTTGGGTTGAGTTGTGTCTGTGTTTTTTTTCTTCTTTTAGTTTTCTTGTTTAGGAGTTTTCTTGTTCTTACTAGGCTGTATTTTCCCTCATTGTATTGGGTTTTCCACCTATAATTCGTTGTAGTGCTGGGTTTGTGGTCAGATATTGTGTGAATTTAGATTTGTCTTGAAATATCTTCGTCTCTCCATCGATGGTGATTGATAGTTTTGCTGGGTATAGCAGCTTGGACTGGCACTATTGCTCTCTTAAGGTGTGCATGATGTCTGGCCAGACTCTTCTAGCTTTCATAGTCTCTGTTGAGAAATCGGGTGTGAGTCTGATTGGTCTGCCTTTATATGTTACCTGACCTTTTTCTCTTACTGCTTTTAGTATTATTTCTTTACTTTCCGCGCTTGATGTTTTTACTATTATGTGTCAGGAGGTATTTCTTTTCTGGTCCAACCTATTTGGAGTTCTGAAGGCTTCTTTTATGCTCGTGGTCATCTCATTCTTGAGGGTAGGGAAGTTCTTAGGTTCGGTCTTCTCATGTGTCCTGGATTTCCTGGACATTTTGGGTTAGGAGCTTTTTGTTTTTTGCATCTTCTCTGGCTGTTTTGTCTATGTTTGCAATGTTGTCTTCTGCCCCCGAGATTCTCTCTTCCATCTCTTGTAATCTATTGGAAATGCTTGCTTCTGTGACTCCTGATTTCTTTTTTTGGTGTTCTGACTGTAGGGTTATCTCTTTTAGTGTTTTCTTTATTGTGTCAATCTCTGTTTTAATTTCCCTCTTCCATTTCTTTATTACTTTGGTTCTGTTTTCCTCTAGTTCTTTGAGTTCTTTGAGTGTTTTTCTTGTTTCTTCTTTAAAAGCTTCTGAATCTTTTTGCTTTTCCTCCTTTTCTTGTTTAATTAACTCTATCAGCTTCTTGAGGCATGGTTTCCGGTCTGTGTCTTCTTTTTCTGGAGTGTTTGGAGTTCCGATGTTTGCTGTTATGGGAGAGCTGGGCTCTGGTGTTGCTAGATTGTCTTGGTTCCCTTGGGATATACTCTTTCTCTTTCCTCTTGCCATTTTGTTGTCAGTGATATGTTTTTACCTTTCCCTTGTATCTGGTCTGTGTCCCTGGTTCTCCACTGGTTGAGGTGTCAGATGGGTCAAGCCCTGTTTTATGCCTCAGAGTCGTCGGGTGTGAGCAGAAGTTCCAAAGTTCTGTTTCTGTTTGCTGGATCAGGCACAGTTGCTCAGACTATATGAGCTGCCGTTCCGCCTGGCAGGTAGGCCAGGCTCCGCTCTGCGTCCGGAAGTCGCCCCCGAGTGGAAACAGAAGTTCTAATTTTCTGTTCCCAATCGCAGTTTCTCAGCCTCTATGAGCCGCTGTTCCGCCTAGCAAGAAGGCCAGGCTCCGCTCTGCGTCCGGAAGTCACCTCTGGGTGGAAACAGAAGTTCTGATTTTCTGTTCCCAATCGCAGTTGCTCAGCCTCTATGAGCCGCTGTTCCGCCTGGCAGGTAGGCCAGGCTCCGTTCTCAATTTTAATTTCATTTAATGTATCTAACTTAAGAAATTAGATCCATAGGCTGGAAAGATGACTTGGTGGTTAAGAGCACTGCTTGCTCTTCCAGAGATCCTGAGTTCAAATACAAGCAACCACATGGTGGCTCACACTGATCTCTAATGGGATATGATGTCCTCTTCTGGAGTGTCTGAGGACAGGTACAATGTACTTACATATAATAAATAAAATAATTTTGAAAAATAGATCTACAATATAGAGGATCTATTTTCTTTTAGCACCAATGCCCCTGAAATCAATGAAGACTTTGGGATGTAACTATAGAGCTCTCTTTGTGTTTACAGTGGGACGAATCTACATGGTAACATGATCTATGGACCTCATGGTGCATCTGCTTCCTATATACTATTTATATATAATAGGATGCTACGCAGCCTCTTCCTACCAACAGAGCTGTGGAAAAACATTTAAGCCCATGGTGACCATTCTCTCAGTTTCTTCTCTTCCTCCTCCATTCACATGTTCCTCTCTATTTTCTCCTTTCTGACAATATCATTCCAGTTCTATAGTCGCAGAAAAAAACTGCAAGCCAAGAAATGTCTTCACTCCTTGTGCTCAAGACGTATTTACTTTAAAAACTTCTTTTCTGCACAGGGCTTAGATAAAAATCGCAATTCCTCTGGGTTAGGTATGATAAAGTGAGGCACAGACTATGTACTCATACCCATGAATCATCTCTCTGGCTCCTCTTTTCCCCATCGGTACTGAAACTTAAGCCTACGCTCAGTCACTGACATACAACACAACTCTTTGTTACTGGACCCTTCTGAGAATCAGATGCCCCTAAAGGAAAACCGGTTCTCTGCACAGCTTTCAGCACCCACAGATTAGGCTCTGAAATTGTCTCTGTCTCTCCTACTGTAACAGTCTCTGGAAGCTGACACAGGCGTTCTCTCTGCTGGATATCCCTTTCATACGGCAGGGATCACCTTCTTCCTATTATAGTTGTGCATGTTCATATTGTACACATGTGCCAAATGCCAACCTTGGGCATTGTTCATAAGATACAATCCAGTTAGTAAGTGAAACAAAACCTTTCACTGGCCTAGAACTCACTGACTAGTCTACACTGGCTGATCAGTCAGTATTAGGAAGCCACCTCTCCTTCTCCCTCCCCCCTTCCGTTTTCCTTCCATTGCCCTCCCCCTCTCCCACTCCCTCTCTTTCTCTCTTCAGAGCTGGGAGTATATTAAATATGGATAATCTGTATTTAAATTTGAGATATTATTCCTTTACCCCACCCCACTCCCATCCCCTCTGTGTCTTATTTTACAAAGTATAAAATAGAACTCTTGCCAAAGATTACCATGCATATTGGAGAATTAAAAATAGATACAGGCAGATAGAAAATATTAGAAAAAACATAGGATTAACTAATCTGACAAAGTATGAATTAAAAGCTAAAACTATTATATTTTGAGTTTTTGTTCTATTAGTAAATTTTAGCATTTTTTTATATAAAAATGTAACTAGGTGAAATTGTAAATCCCAGCTTCCTTCATGGTAATAATCAGTATCTGTCATTTATCATCCACCTTTATATGATAAAGCTCAAATACACACACTGTAAGTTATTTAAATTTATATTAAAATACATGATAACTGACTATAGCTCTGGTTGCTATCTGCATGTTTTTGTGGATATAATTAAATTTCATGTAAATTAGTAGTTTGATTTGTATTTATTATTTGGTTAATGATGTACTGGTTTTCAAACACATGTAACTCATTAATTGATTTCTGGGGCAAATTTTTATAGTTATCATTTTGGTGATGGTATGGAAAACGATGAACCAATCACATTCCCTGATCTTTAAGAAGATACAATTGACAGGAGGGCATTTTTTTTTTGTCAGGCAATTAATGGGTAAATGACAAATTGTCTCTCTTCCTCTTTATACACACATATAGCTGTTCTGTATAATAACTCTAATTGAGTGCAGAAAAAGATCCAGCATCTGTCAGTAGAGTTTCTGATGGAACAGGGATATTTTTCTTTTCCCGAGTGAGTCTTTACTGAAACTAAGAGAGACATAGAAAGTAAAATATCCATTCGATGAGGGTGGAATTCATGGGATCTGTATTGGGGTGGCATTAGAAGTAGAGAAGCACTTACACATGTTTCAGTAGAAGTTCTGAGAATGTTACAAAGCTTAATAATAAAGACTCAGTTGTTTCACTAATCATTTATTTCCTAATATATTGATTCACTGGATAGAATCATCAGTATGGATAATGAATTACATTTTGAATTTTGCTGAGATAAAATATCATCGGGACAAAAACATGGAGATAATCTATATAAAGTGTGTTTCCTAGAGAAAATATGGCAAGAAGTGTAAGAATATGTGTAGTTATAGGCTTTGTGTCTAATTCATAAAACTTTATTAAGAAAAATCTCTCAAACTTTGTTTTGATTGTAAATTGCTAGGACATGACTTTGCATGGTGACTATGAGAGGAGCATCCAATGGCTTTCCTTCAAAGCTCTTTCTCTTCAGCCCCTCCCTGCAGAGATAGATGGGTTTCTTGGCTGTACAGAGACAGGAATGTCAGCTAGCTTCCACTGTGCATCACGGGGGGGGGGGGTTGTATACATGGCTAATATATATATATATATATATATATATATATATATATATATATATATATAATTGATTTCTGAGTCAGATGTGTGTGTGTTTGTCTGTGTGTGTGTGTGTGTGTGTATGTGTGTGTGTGGTATTTGTGTATCCACAGAAAATGGCACAGAAATTTTCAGAACTGAAGACCCAAAGAGGAAACTGTTTAGTCTTATACTTAAGTTCCATGAAAAATAAATAGCCCTGTGAAACATGACTGAACAGGAAGAGCCCTTTTGTAGGTCAGTAGGAGAAACAGACATTAGGTTACCCCATGTCACTCATTCTTGTCACAGACTAGAATACAGGACCTATCTGAAATGGGCATCTGAGAAGCTAATGCTGGACAAGCTGAGGAAGAGAAGGTTTTACAACTATTGCTACTCAGAAGTAGTAAGAGTAAGAGAGAGCTAAGACAATGTTTCTGAGTTTAATGACTAGCTTCCAGATGGAAGAGGGATTTTAGCTTCTGTGCTTTGTGTTAGAGAAGAAAGGAACAAGAAGATGTCAGAGACAGAAAGCTCCATTTCATAGTATTTTCATTGTGTTCAGAAAAATAGGGCCATACTTTGGGGCATCATGTTCTGAGCATCACAATTAGAGGACACACATTTGGGGGCTTGTATTCTGAACCCATAATTAGAGGCTACAAATTTTGGGGCATCTTGTCCTGAGCCCCACAATAAAAAGATAAGAAAAATGAAAATCTGAATTTCTGGAGCACAAAGACTGACCTCCTCTTAAAATTTTCTCTTTCCGTGGTTTCTTCCTCTTATTATAATCCCAGGACACTCACACAGTCTGCCAGCTAGATACTAAAAGTGACAGTGACAGAGACAGATTCTGTCTGTGTGTGAAAATAGCTTAAGTTTGGGAGAAAGAGCAGCCACCACACTGTATCTCAGACAGGACAATAGCCTTCGCATTTCAAGTATTCTTATTATTTCCCTATCATTTCTTTTGAGAAGTTATACCTTATACCTAATTTATTATTCTTTAAAAATAGATGCGTGGGCACCAGAAGGGCCACCTTCAACAAGGAGTCCAGCAGAGTGAATAATGAAAGCTTAGCTGTTAAAGACCTGGCCTGATGCAGAACATAATTAGCAGAGACTCTGTGATGTCCTGTGTCACAGAAGAGATTCCTCCATTCTTCCTAAGGCAGCTTTGGTGGGTGGGTGGGGAATGCGTTAAATAGATTCTAAGATTTGAATGATAGTTAAATTTAGAGAAACAATCTGTTTGAGTGACATACCAAATCTTCTATTAACTGAAAAGTAGATTTAGATTAATGATCAAGTACCCCTGTGTGATGTGCACACCAGGAGGAATTAAATGTGCACTTTAACTAGGGTGGCTTTTTTTTTTAAAGTCTGTAAAGTTTGGTGAGCAATTTTAGCCTAATGCGTTAGGCGCTGAGGTTGGTAAGTATTCTCTCTGTTTTCGTATGAGATTCCTTTTTGTACTTGCTATCTGATGGGTAGGGGAATCTCTCAGAATCAGTCTTTGTTTTGTGTTGCTCTACAGAGGGAACTTGTAGCCTTGCCTTTTTGTTCATTTGTGGGTTTTTTTTTTCTTTTAATTTTAAAAATAAATTTAATGAGAGTCACGTGTATGGCTGTTTTGCCTGCATGTACGACTGTGCACTATGAGACACAGCCTGAACACTACTCAGGGCAGCACAGGGCATCAGATCTCCCAGAACCAGCATTAGAGAGGCTTGTAAGCCACCTGTAAATGTCCTGTGAATGAGATGCTGGCATTCAGCCATCTCTCCAGCCTCCAAGTTACAGCCTCTTTGGGCCCCCACTATTCACATTCTCTAGACCAAGGCCTGAATGATAACAATTTAGTTATTACAACCTATTTTCAGCAGAATTGTTTGTACTTTAGCTCAAAATATCCATCTACTTAATTTTAACTGGTTTTGCCAGTTGCCAGTTAAACCAGATTGCAAGAGAAAATGAACATTATCAACACGCTTAAATATTGCTGTGCTTGATACAAAACAAACTGCAGATGATTTTAGACGGTGGGAAAAAAGTGTTCCTGGAACTTTCTTCTGAATTCCTAGGAGTATGTTATCTGCAAGGTTACTCAGAGATTTACAAAGCTCAAAACTTTGCTAAACTTAAATCTTTAGAAAAATGTTAGCTTAAAATATGGTAGCAAGATTTTTCCAGACAATATTTCTTGCACCCCCCCCCCACAGTTTAAAATGTCCATTTCATATTCATTGTGAACATGCAGATAACTTTCATAGTTGATTGATAATTTTAAACAAAAAAAAAAAATCTCTAGCTCTGCAACCTCAGGTTGCTGGTTTCTTCTTTTTCTTCACCAACAACAGTACAACTTGCTGTCTCTTTTCAGCTGGATCACAGCTTAGGCTGGAAGAGTTACACTGCTTCCATTAGGACTTCTTCAGTAAGTTGACACTGCCTGGGAATCTTCAAGACTCACAAACTGCAAAATTCTGGCTACCCTACACATGCGTGATTTTTCTGCACTCCTCTCAAAATGATCAGTCTTGATTGTTTCTCTACAATGTCTCCTTCTCCTGTTCCTCCTTCTTTACATCTTTTTCGTCATCTTCTTCTAATGGACACACTTCCAACTATACCCTCATGTACTTCAGATGCCGTGGTCCCTCTGTATCCTTGAACTCATTCTGTTTCCCTATTTTAGAATGCTGTTTTCTGTCTTTTTAAATATTTTGACAATGTCTTACATAAGTACTGTATTTATACTGCTTTTCTCCCATTTCCTCATGTTTCTCTCCAGTCTCTTATTTACAACTCCCTGTTTAGTATTACACACACACACACACACACACACACACACACACACACAAATATATGTACATGTATTATATATATGTACATATATTACATGTAATATATATGATACACATACGTATATATTTGTATACACACATCACAAATCCTATTGTTTCTATTTAGTGAGGAGTGTGTGTTCAGGAATGGCCAGTTTAGGTTGAGTAACCTATCAGGAAGTTTGTCCCTAGAGAAAATGAATTCTTTCTTTCTCATCAGTCATAAATAGCAAGCTCTTTACCTGGGGTGCAACCTTTGCAAGCTGTTCCTTGACCATGTTGTCATGTCTATCAGGGTTGGCATGATGAAGGACTTGTTCAATGTTGATGATTTTTATGTGTCTTCATATTGATATTGTCATTCAAAGGCCACATAGATATTCCTTCTCCCTGAAAACCTTCTCAGATGTACTTCTAGTTCTATGTGTGCTTACTGTAGCTGTTTTATTTTGGTGACAAAATGGTTCAATAATGTAATGAAGAAAGGATTTATTTTGATATGCAGTTTCAAATGATGATTCATCTGTAGCTGCTGCCTCTATGAGCCAGTCCAGAATTTTACATGCCTGAGGAGCTTCTTATTCCATAGCAGATAAGAAGAAGAATAGATGGGAAGAATCTTGTTGTTAGGTGTAACCCCCAAAGGTTTTCCTTCCTGGACCAACCTCCAGTAGGGTCCTCTTACCATTTCTAGTACTTACTAAAATATTACCATCAGCTGAGGAAATTACATATTCAAATCATAGCAGTAACCTTAGATGACCATTGATAGCATTCTTCTCCAAAAATGTTTAACTGATGTACAGTATGTCTGCCCATTGAATAGGACTTAGATGGCTATACCTATCTCTTAGTTGGGTATTTAGCCTTTGGTCTTTAGCACTTCTCATTTCATCTCTCCCTACAGATTCTGACATTTTGATGACCTTTCCCATACTAGTACATCATTCCACTTTGGTCCTGAAGTTGCTATGTGCACCTCCATTATGGCATTGACGACATGGTGCCCGATTCACATTGTGCCACTGTCATCATGCCTTATTTGGTGGGCCACCTGACATATGTACACACTCAGCAAACATTGTTGACATACTGATTAATTTTAAGTGAATTGAGGCCAAAGGTGAGTATTAATCATCTCCCCAATATCACATCAGAGTAATGTATTGACATGCATAAAATTCTCAAATACATTTGTGATATTAGATTGGAACTTTTACTCTCTAGTGAAACCTTATTAATCATTTAATGATAACAGTCATGATGGTGACAACACTCACTAATCATGCAACATTCATTGGGTACAAGGCAGACTATGCACCAACTTAATCACCACATCTACACTGAGAGGGGCTTATTTACTTACCTAGTCTTTGCAGACAAGGAAGGAAGCTGACAGCATATGTAACTTTACTCTGGTTCTGCACTTTATCAGTGGCATAGATGGGCTTCGCTGTACATATGCATTTTCATGTCCAAAATTTTTTACACTGAGCTAATTTTAATTAAAAATCTGTGACCTAATGAACTTATGTTAGACAACTCATTCATTTTCTTTTGTCAACCATTTGTCTGTTTCATCAAATATTGATGCTCTGACTTGTCCTCAGTTCCCTTCGGAACACTTTTAGTCAAGCTTATAGATAACTGTCATAACAACATTTCTTCTAGAAACCTCTGTGTAAAGACCCACAGTGAAAATTCTAGAATTTTGCTTTCTTAAAAATAAAAGAACACAAAAGTCTGTATGTAGAATAATAAAAATAGATCCATATTTGTCCCTTGTACAAAGCGTAAGTCCTAGTGGATCAAGGACCTCAACATAAAACCAGATACACTCAATCTATTATAAAAGAAAGTGGAAAAGATCCTTGAACTTATTGGCACAGGGAGAAATTTCCTAAACAGAACTCCAGTGGCTACCACTCTAAGATCATGAATTGATAAATGGGACCTCATGAAACTGGAAAGCTTCTGTAAAACAGTGGACACTGGCAATAGGACAAATTGGCAACCTACAGATTGGGAAAAAAAATTTCACTAACCCCATATCCTGTAGAGGGCTAATATCCAAAATACATAAAGAACTCAAGAATCTAACCATAAAAAAATCCAAACAACTCAATCAAAAAATAACATATAGGACTAAATAGAGATTTCACAACAGAGGAATTGCGAATGACTGAGAAGCACTTAAATGTTCAAAGTCCTTAGTGATCAGGGAAATGTGAACCAAAATGAACCTGAGGCTATACTTTACACAAATCAGAATTGCTAAGATAAAATCTTCAGGAGACAGCACATGCTGGTGAGAATGTGGAGAAAGAAAATCTCATTCATTGCTGGTGGCATTGCAAACTCTTACAACCTCTCTGAAAATCAATATGGAGATTTCTCTGAAAATTGGATATAGATCTACCTGAAGATCCAGCTGTATAACACTTGGGCATATACCCAAAAGATGCCCCACCATGCCACAGAGGCATGTGTTCCACTTTGTTCATACCAACCTTATTTGTGTTAGCTAGAAACTGGAAACAACTCAGAAGTCCCACAACAGAAAAATGGATACAGAAAATGTGGTTAATTTACACAATAAAATACTATTCAACTTGGGTTTTGCAGGAAAATGAATGAAACTAGCAAATATCATCCTGAGTGAGGTAACTTAGACCCAAAAGGACATGCATGGTATGTATTCACCAATAACTATATATTAGCCAAAAGTGTGCAGAATATAGAAGTTATAGTCCACAGGATTCAAGAAAGTTAACAAGCTAAAGGACCCCAGTAAGGATGTCTCAGTCCCACTTGGGAGGGAGAAGAACACAATCATGGGGGCAGAGGGAGGGAGGGACCTGAGTATGAGAAGGGAGGGGGAAGGAAGAGGGGGAATATGATCAGGTATTGGGTAGGGGGAACAGGACTGACACCCTCAGGGTCGGTAGAAAGAATGGAAATAGGCAACCTTGGGAGGTAAGAAGCAGAGGTATCCTCCAGAATGTTCCAGACACCTGGGAAGTGACAGACTCTCAGGAATCAAAGAGAGGGATCTTAGATAAAGTGCCCTACAGTGGTGAGAGGGAACTTGTAGAGCCCACCTCCAGAAGAAAGACAGGGTATAAGTGATGGGGTTCTTATTCAAAAACTTTGACCCATAATTGTTCCTGTTTGAAAGAACTTCAGGGACAAAAATGGAGATTGCCTAATGAAACAGAGGTCCAGCGACAGGCCCAAAGTGAGATCCAGCTCAAGAGGAGGCCCCAAGGCCTGACACTATTACTTAGCTTGTAGTATGCTCAAATAAGAGGCCCCCAAAATTACCAAACAAGCAGCTGAAAGAGTTAGATGCAGATATTTATTCCCAACCAATGAACAGAAGCTGCTGACTCCTGAGGTTGAATTAGGGGAAAACTGGAAGAATCTGACAAGGAGGGTGACCCTGTAGGAGGACCAGTAGTCTCAAGATCTCTCAGACACTGGGCCATCAACCAGGCAGCACACACCAGCTAATATGAGGCCCCAACACATATACAGCAGAGGGCTCGGGTCTTGAATCAGAAAAGATGCACCTAACCTTCAAGAGACTGGAAGACTGGAGTTCCCAGGGAGTGGGGAAGACTGGTGGGGTAGGGTATATGGGGGTGGGGATATCTTTGTGGAGATTGGGGTGGGGTATAGTCAGAGGGTAGGTCAGGAGGCAGATAAAATCTGAACTGTAAAAGTGATTAAATAAAATGATTTTAAAAAAGAAAAATAATGCCAGTTCACCAATAATGCTTTGGCATTGCATTAAGGAAAACAATCAAAAAATCAAAAAGCAAAACAAAAATTCTTGAATATTACAAAAATATGTTTTGGGTTTAATCTTAGGAATGGAATATGGGGCTGCTTTGGATGGTTCACAGTTACCAACTAGGATTTACCTTGTGCTTTAAAGAGGTATGATTTTGCCAGCCACAGATAGTTCCTGTACCTGTGTGATATTAAGGATTCTGGAGACTTTTCAGAAGGTATTTAAATGCTGTAACCCTGATAAACAGGATTGGTCCTGTTGTCTGGTTGTTGACTGCTATTGGTTGCTGTTGGTCATGATTTCTTAATTACTCATTCACAAAGAACAAAAACCCAAGAAGTAATTAGATATCCTGACAGAGAGGAGCAAAATTTCCCCATGGAAGTTGAAGCCCCTAATCAGTAAGAAGTAGTCCAGCTATAAAGCTGCCCACTCTGCAACCCATGACTTTATTAACGGATCTCTTTCTTTTCTTCTCTATCATGTTTTTTTTTTTCTCTCCTATCTATTGTTAGGGCTTGAAAGGGTGGGAGAAAAAGGTTGGAGAAGGGTAGAAGAAAGAAGAACCTGTTTAGTAGCAAAAAGCCAGGTACAAAGACTTGAAACCTGGCTTTTACATCTCTAGTACTTTTCCTGTCTTCTGTGAAAGAGTGTTACCTTGAGGTTTGCCTTTCCTTGCATCTACCTGAGAATGATTCCTGAAAGTGTTTTCCTTTTTCTTAAAAATAGAAAAGTAATAACAAATAAATAAAAGTAAAAAGAGGAACGAAAGAGATGTTTCAGAGGCTCATGGTGCTTGCATACAAAACTGAGGACCCAAGTTTAATTCTTGGCTATGCTCAGTCTTGCAACAACCCCCCAGTTTCAGCATCCCTGGGTGTGTATTTGTGGACCCGTATCCACTGTATTCGGCATAAGCATGCATTTTTAAAGCAGTCATAGTTTTTATATTTTCACAAGCCAAGAGTGGTAAGAGCTGAGTATAAGACCTAGTATCTTTAAAAGACATTTTGGCTAGATGTTACATAACATGTAGAGGACAAAAACTCAGGATGTTACGGAACTTGGAGAGAGAGGAATGCTGCTTCCTGACTTCCTCAACCTGTTTTATTATATACTTTAAGATCAACTATCTAGGTAAGGCATTGGACTCAGGGAGCGGGCCCTCCCCCATCATCAACCAAGTAAAGGCCCGTGTTCTGAAGACAACTTTTTGAGGTTCCCTTTCCCCACATTATTTCAGCCTGTGTTGTGTTTATAAGAAAACTGAACGCTCTGAGTAAGGAGCCCCTGAGCACACGGGGAATGCTCGGTGTTGCCTTTGATGTACCCTGTGTTCATCTGCTTCCTCTCTACTTGCTCAGGGATCTCAGATGGCATCGTCCCAGTCTGAGTGCTGTGGAATTCATCTTAACGGTCAAGTATCTGAAGCTGAGTGCTGAGAAAAGCAAGCCCAGCTCTATTTACACATTGCTTGTAAATGTTCCATCTTTCTATCATCTCAACTCATGGCACAGTGCTACACACTCAAGTCATCTCTATAAGTTGCTGTTTTTAGGGCTTTAGCAGCCTGCTGTGTTAGATGGTCAAATATTAGAATTTCTTAAGGCTTCCTGTTGTTAGATAAGAGAAATATTTCATAATTTTATTCCTTAAAGGAAAAAAAAATCATTGTAAGCCAATCCTGCACTTATCTCTGTTGGACAATAGTGGAGTAGGAATCAACTTGGAATGAATAATATACTAAGTATACAAAAACATTTTCCAGAAGTGAACAACTTATTGTGTCTCAGATTCCCCTGCCTTAATATTTAAAGATCCTTTCCCTCAGACCTCTATTATAGCTACTTTTATTTTTGTATTTCTGTCCTCTATAATATCTGCTTATGATCAGGTAGTAGATGTGTAATTTGTGCCTAGCCCTCTTGCTAACATTTCAAATGCATTATCTCATTGATGACAGCATTGACTGGAAGATCCCACTGTCCTGAGCTGGCAGATGAAATTCTGAATCTTTGGAGACATATGTACCTTGTCGAGGCCTATAGCCAGGAAGTGAAATTTGACTCAGCAGCATTCAGTCTCAAAGTCCAAGTTCTTGCTAATTTAGCATCTCAGGCCACATAGTGCTTTTACTTAGTGTGATTTTTCAGTGGGTTACTAATTTGTTTTTAAATTTAAGATATGAATTTTGCCTATTCTGTAAAGGCACATGTTTAAAATGTAACTTTTTTAATCTTAAGAATGGGCCTTCAGGTTATGTTAAAATAATATAAGGATAATATATTAAAAATCCACAGGAAAACAGAGAAAAATCTATGGAAATCAGTTCAAGAGTTTGATATCTTAATTTTTCTGCATATTGGAAGGTGTAGTTAAAATATATAATTTATTTTCACATATATAATATATCCCCACTCAAACTCTTTCAGTATTACAGAGTTTAGGGGACACGACTCGGTGGGTAAAGTATTTGCAATGCAAGCCTGGTTCGGTTTCCTGGAACTCATATAAAAGCTGGACCAGTAACAGTGTCTGTTATCCCAGAACAGCACAGCACAGCACAGCACAGCACAGCACAGCACAGCACAGCACAGCACAGCACAGCACAGCACAGCACAGCACAGCACAGCACAGCTCAGAAAAACAGTGGAGACAGAAGACTTGGTAAAAAGCTGTGATCTTGCTAGTCCGGAGTAAGCAAGAGAAAATCTGTCTCTAACAAGGCAAGACCTAAAGACTGGCTCCTGAGGTTGTCCTCTGACTCTTCTGGATGAGCTATCTCTCATTCCCTCCATCTCTCTCCCTGAATCTGTCTCCCTATCTGTCTCTGTCTTTGTGTTTTTATGTCTCTGTCTGTTTGTGTCTCTGTCTTTGTCTCTTTCTCTTCTCTCTCTCTCTCTCTCACCAAAAACGTATAAATAATTTTTTCTTGCATATTACTTTTATTTCTGTATCTTATTCTCACATAGAATGGTAAGAAGGTTAGGGAATGAAGGATTTTGGTTTAGCTTGGTGATGGGGAAGGGTGAGTTACATTTCACATGTCAAGCTGAGACAGAACTAGGTTAGTCTTACAGGAATTGTGCTTTTGTTTGCTTTGTTTTGGGCTTTTCCTTCTTTAAATTTGGTGTCAATGTCATCCAATGTCATTGCATGATGCTGATGTAAAGTGACAGGCTAAATCTAATAACGGTGTTTGTCTAATTGCTTATCAAATGAATGACTCGAGTCACTTACATTCAATGTAACTCAGCTGTATAGATTTAAGTAGGTGAGTCTCTGGAAGAATGAACAGCCGTGCTTCTGATCTGCTTGTGCAGCACAGAAAGTGCCTGGCTATTCATCAGACTGACTGACTCATTTGACCTGCATGAGAAGAAAGGAAAAGAAAAGGGCATATATTCTTTACTCATGACACTATCACCTGTCACCTGTCACCTCCAGGTCAAGATCCTGAACTACTCAGTAACACAAACTGAAAAGGAACGAGGGGACCTTCACTGACTGCAAAATAAGATTTTTATTTAAAACGTCACAACTGGTCTTAGATGAGAGCATTCGCAAGGACTGGCAGCTACACTCGATGATTTTCCTGGGGACACTGAAATGAAAATCTCAGCTGGCCATCATGTTGCAACTGAGACTTAGGACTGCGGGGAAAATGAGCTTATAATTTATTTTCTTTATGTTTAGAGATAGTGCTTCACACTGCAGACTGGACTTACAGACTGAGACCTGCCTGTGAAGATAACAGCCACACCAACTGTTAACATTCACTGAATGTTCTTATGTACCAGTTGGTAATCACTGCATTTAGCCCTAGAGCATCTCCTTTGCAATCAAACGTCTTCCCTAGAGACCCCAGGAGATTCTTACAACTGAGCAAGTGTAGGAATCCTTGCCGCACCCGCTTTATTTTTTTCTAGACTGCTGCATCCATGCCAAAGCCTGTCAGATTCTTCCATCAAATATTTTAAAAGTTACTTCTGAAATGAGAAATGGGCTGCTTTTATACAGAATCCATTTAGAGGGTACTGTTCCTTGGGATGGTTCAGATCTTTCACAAAACTACAGTGAAAGACATCCCCTGTTATGTTACAGATCGAATATTCATTGCAAGACTCGGTGGATACATTAAACTATACTTGTTTAGAAGAGTCCCTTTTTTTCAAAATGTAATATTTGTTTTAAAAGGGGGATAAAAGTCTTGTTTCTTTTAGTAAGGAAGAAACAGCTACAACGTAGATCTCTTTCTGCTTTGGCTTTCAGGGATTATAGTACTAAATAAATTCTCACTGAAAAAAAGAAGCTGCACAAGTTACTCCCTACTTCTTCACTCTTTCCTTCTAAATGGGTCATTTACTAATTTTATTTGTTTGTATATTTTATGCCATTTACTGTTAGTAAGGGCATGAAAATAAAAAAACGCTGATGTAATTTTTAGATTAAAAAAAAAACTACAAGTAATTTTTGCACCTCTGCTGGGGCAAGTTTCTTGGGCAGTAATCTTCTTGAGGCTTCTGTAACCCCTCTGCTACCTCTTCCCCAGACAGATTCTGTGCACAGGTTATTACATGTCTCAAGTGGTGTCTGAAAATAAACAATTAATAGTAAGTGTTGAAATTCATTTGATTGATCTTGTTTTGGGCTCAGGAATCTTTCATTGAGACTTATCTGTCTCTGGACTTGACCTAACTTGCTATGATTAGAAGAAACTTTGAAATTATATAATATATTATTATTTTACATTTGTCCTTTTGTATTGAATTACTGTATTACGAAGATGCAATTTAATTAGTTCATATAAACAATGACTGTCTCATCTTCCTGCTTTCTTTTCTGCCTAGACACGCCATTGAAGCCCTTCTAATTCTATAGAATTAGTGAAGGGGGAAGTAAGTTACATTCTAATGGTGTGTTTTAGTTAGAAGCGGTTCACATAAGCAGTACAAGACAAAGAAGTCTGGGGTAAGGGATGTTGAGAAGACTGACTGCAATTAACGCAATTACTAACTTCTGCAGACCTTTTTTAAGATTCTTTTGAGCATGACATGATTACACAGGATGAGAAGGCCAGCGAGGAGCATCATGGGTCCACAAACCCTGAGCTACATATCAAGTCTATGCCAGCCTGAGTTATAAGATAGGGACTGTCTGAGAAATTAAAACAAACAACAAACTAACACATAAACAGACATTCTTTTCCAATTTGATTTTAGCCTGCACACTAAGATCGAAAGGCTGCCATGAGAACAGAAGAATATTCTCTAACAGTTTCTGCACTCGTTCATTCTGAGACAATAGAATTTTATTGTTATGATTTCCAGTATTTGCTCAAGTTGTACACACTAGGTGTTCAGTGAACGCTTTCCAGTTTTATGTTGTGTTATTCTGTTCATTGTGTTCTCAGCCCACTGAAAAATAATTTAGTCTATTTTATATCTTATAAAAATTCATTATATTTATTTAGATCGTTTTTGTCAACAACAGATTTATTTTTCTCTGTTAATGTGTTTATGTATTGACTTTTCAGCAGGATTGCAGCCACCCTTTTCTCCCTCTCCTTCCAATCCCACCGTACACCCTCCTCCCACTCCCTTTCCTTGCCAGAGAATGAAGGATCGCCATGGGTACTCAACCACCCTGGTATGTCAAATCACAGCAGGACTAAATGCATCCTCTCCCAGTGAAGCCATACAAGGCAGAGAAGCTAGGGGGACAGAATCCAAAGGGCCGGTGACAGAGTCTGAGTCAGAGATAGCCCCACTCCAGTTGTTAGGTAACCCACATGACAAACAAGCTTCACATCTGCTACATAAGTTTGAAGTGCTTAGATTCAGATCATGTATACATTTTGGTTGGTAGTTCAGTTTCTGTGAGCACTCATGGACTCAGTTACTTTACACTTTAGGTCTCCTTATGGTACTTGTGACATTCTTGACAACTCCAGCTCCCACATCCCCAACCACATCTCCAGCCCTGAGCTCTGCATTGTTTGACTATGGGTCTCTATATATCTTTCCATCAGCTGCTAGATAAAACCTCTCAGAAGACAGTTATGCTAGACTGCTCTCAAGGATAGTAGAATATCATTAAAAGTGTCAAGGGTTGGCCCTCTCAATGGAATATGTCTCTTGTTAGACCTGTCATTGGCTGGCCATTTTCTCAATCTCGGCTTCATCATTAAACCTGTACTTCTTGTAGGTAGAACAAATTTTGTGTCAAAGGTTTTGTGGGTGGATTAGTGCCCACCTCCCTCACCCCACTGAAAGTCCTGTCTGGTACAGGAGGTGGTTACTTCAGGCTCCATATCTCCAGATGCTAAGAGTCTCAGTTATGGTTACTCTAAAGACTCCTGGGAGTTTAGTCTTTCCCAGAGCTGCTTCCTCACCAATTTCTCCTGTCTCCCCAAGATTTCCATCCCAGCTCCCCACACCTTATCACCACCCATTCTAACCTCCTACCCCTTACCCACCCAGTTAACCATTTCTACCTACTTTAGATGTCTTTTATTTCCCCTTCTGGGTGAGATTCAAACACTTTCCATAGGCCTTTCTTGTTATTTAGTTTCTTTGAGTCTGTGGATCATTTCATACTTTATGGCTAACTCAAGGGAGAAAACACAAAGATAAAGTGTGGAGCAGAGACTGAAAGAAAGGCAACCCAGAAGCTACCCAACCTGGCGACCCATCCCAGATATAGACAACAAGCCCAGACACTATTGCTGATGCCAAGAAGTGCTTGCTGATAAGAGCCTGATATAAATGCCTCATGAGATGCTCTGCCAGAAAATGACAAATACAGAGACAAATGCTCCCAGCAAATTATTGGACTGAGCACAGGGTCCTCAAAGGAGAAATTAGATAAAAGACTGAAGAAGCTGAAGGTGTTTGGAACCACATAGGAAGAACGACAGTATCAACCAACTTGACCCCACCCCCCAGAGCTCCCAGGGACTAAACCACCAACTAAAGAGTATACATTGAGGGACCCATATGTACCTTCTTAGGCATCAAAGGGAAGAGAAGCCCGTGGTTCTGGGAAGGTGGGATTTCCCAGTTTAGTGAAATGCCAGGGAAGGGTGGTGGGAGTGGGTGAATGGGGGAGCATCCTTATAGAAGCAGGGGGAGGGAGCTAAGAATACGGGGTTTCTGGAAGGGGAAACTTGGAAAGGGGATAACACTATAAATGTAAATAAATAAAATATTCAATAAAAATAAGTGAGTACATAACATTCCTATCCTATTGAGACTGGCTTACCTCATTCTGGATGATATTCTCAGGTTCCATCTATTTGCCTTCAAAATTTATGCTGTCTTTATTTTTAATAGCTGAATGGTATTTCATTGTGCAGATATATCACATTTTCTTTATCCATTCTTCAGTAGAAGGATATCTACGTTATTTCCAGGTTTTGGCTATTACAAATAAATATTCTTTGAACATAGTTGAGCAAGTGTTCTTGTGGTATGGAAACATCTTTTGAGTATATGCCAAGGAATGGTATAGCTTGGTCTTCTGGTAGAATGATTCTCAATTTTCAGAGATTTCAAGATTGATTTCCAAAGGGATTGTAAAAGTTTGTACTCCTATCATTAGTGTGGAAGTCTTTCTCTTATTCCACATCTTTGACAGCATGTGCAATTACTTTTATCTTAGCCATTCTGTAAGATGAACTCTCAGAATTATTTTTGTTTACATTTCTCTTGTGACTAAGGATGTTGAACATTTCTTTAAGTGCTTCTCAGTCATTGGCAATTACTTTATTGAGAATTCTGTTTAACACTGCACCCCCATTTTAATAGGTTCTTTTAATGTCCCATTGACAATTGTTTTAGCTACAGTGTGATTTTTATTTTACAGTAGAAAGTTGAGAATTGCTCATCCAACTTCTGAATTTTGATGGGAATTGCCTTGAATCTATAGATTGCTTTGTAGGATGGCCATTTTTTAGTATGTTAATGTTGTGTTATATGATATTTGGTTATACTTGGTTGTTTGGATTGTTGGTGTTTAATTTTGACTTCCTTATATATTAAAGATATTGAAGGTAGGTTGATGAAGATCTTTTCCCATTCTGTAATCTGCCACTTTCTTCTATTCTTGGTGTTCTTTAGCTTACAGAAGCTTTTAAATCTCATGAAGTACCATTTATTATACCATCAGTACCCTCTCATATGCTCTCACCATGGTGCCAAACCTCAACTCTTTTGCATGACCCTTCAGATCTGGGCTGTCAACTACAACTGAGGCTACATCTTGACCAGTGGAATGACCCTTCAGATTTGGGCTGTCAACTACAACTGAGGCTACATTTTCACCAGTGGAATTTTCTGCCCTCTTACAGTGCCACAACTCAGCTTCTCTCAATATCCCCTCCCAATACCTTTAAAACCAGCACCAGCTTGGTTATTTGTAAACATTTCCAAGTCCAGCTGGGATATGAAGTTTAACATAGGCTATTTCTGGAACACAGCTTCTTTGTGATCTTAGGAAATACTTCTCAGAAGATTTTACCTTAGTGCGGCTGGTCTCTTCATAATCACTAATAATTTCTTAGCTTTAACCAACTAGCATCAATTATCCCAGTAGTCCCTTCCACTGCAGATTCTAACACCAGAGGCACATGGCTGAAACTGCCACCTGCTTCTGCTTTCTGGGGCTGGAACATTTCCCCAACCCTTTTTTCTATTATCAGGTTTCTGTTTTCCAGCAACCTTACAGCTGAAGTTTGGTTTCCTTGGAACTTGTTCTGTAGATTGACATTGAATTCAGAGATTTACATGGCTCTCTCTGTTGCATGCTGAAATTAAAAGTGTATGCCACCACCCTGGACATAAACCTTTCTTAACCTAGAACTTACTCTGTTTCTGGCTGTCCTTAAATTCAGATATTTGCTTGTCTTTTTCTCCTTCAATTACAGGTGTACCAACTTCCCTGGTCCTAAGTCTATCATGGCCACTATTCTTCAAGATCCAGATCAAAAGCTTATTGTAGTTCTACCTCAAGATCTGGATCACAACAATGCCCTCCATTTTTATACTGTAGTTCATTTCAGGTTAAAAGTCCAAACTAGGCGGAGCCTGGCCCATCTGCCACCCGGAACAGCGGCTCGTAGAGGCTGAGCAACTGGTGGGTGGGAGACCTGGGCTGCCAGGGAGCAGAGAGATCTCTGCGGAGTGCACACGGAAAGTGCACCCCCTCCCTTGCCCTGCCCTGCCCTGCCCAATCCAGCGACCAGGAACAGAAATTTCAACCTTCAGTTTCCACCCGGTGGCGACTTCAGGACGCAGAGCGGAGCCTGGCCCATCTGCCACCTGGAACGGCAGCTCTAAAAGGCTGAACAACTGTGACCTGGAACAGAACTTAGGAACTTCTGTTTCCACCCGGAGGCCAATTCAGGACACAGAGCGGAGCCTGGCCCATCTGCCACCCTGAATGGCGGCTTGTAGAGGCTGAGCAACTGGTGGGTGAGAGACCTGGGCTACCAGGAGCACAGAGATACCTGCTGAGTGCACATGGAAAGTGTACCCCCTGCCTTGCCCTGCCCCACCCTGTCTGATCCAGCAACCAGAAATAGAACTTTGAAACTTCTGTTCCCACCCTGCGACTCTGAGGCATAGAACAGGGCTCGACTCATCCGCCACCTGGACCAGTGGAGATCCAGGGACACAGACCAGATACAAGGACAAGGCAAGAACATATCACTGACAACAAAATGACAAAAGGAAAGCGAAAGAGTATATCTCAAAAAAACCAAGACAACCTGGCAAAACCAAAACCCAGTTCTCCCATAACAGAAAACATCGGAATTCCAAACACTCCAGAAAAGGAAGACACAGACCTGAAATCATACCTCAATGTGCTGATAGAGATACTTAAACAAGAACGGGAGGAAAAGCAAAAAGATTCAGAAGCTTTTAAAGAGGAAACAAGAAAAATACTCAAAGAACTCAAAGAACTAGAGGAAAACAGAATGAAACAGATGAAGGAATGGAAGAGGGAATTTAAAACAGAAATTGACAGAATAAAGAAAACACAAAAAGAGATAACCCTAGAGGTAGAACACCTAAAAAAAAAGAAATCAGGAATCACAAAAGCAAGCATTTCCAATAGATTACAAGAGATGGAAGAGAGAATCTCGGGGGCAGAAGACAACATTGTAAACATAGACAAAACAGCCAGAGAAGATGCAAAAAACAAAAATCTCCTAACCCAAAATGTCCAGGAAATCCAGGACACAATGAGAAGACCAAACCTAAGGATAATAGGAATAGAAGAGGGAGAAGAGTATCAACTAAGAGGCACAGTAAATATCTTCAACAAAATCATAGAAGAAAACTGCCCTACCCTCAAGTATGAGATGACCACGAGCATAAAAGAAGCCTTCAGAACTCCAAATAGGTTGGACCAGAAAAGAAATACCTCCCGACACATAATAGTCAAAACATCAAGTGCCCAAAGCAAAGAAAGAATACTAAAAGCAGTAAGGGAAAAAGGTCAGGTAACATATAAAGGCAGGCCAATCAGACTCACACCCGATTTCTCAACAGAGACTATGAAAGCTAGAAGAGCCTGGACAGACATCATGCACACCCTACGAGAACACAAGTGCCAGCCCAAGCTGCTATACCCAGCAAAACTATCAATCACCATCAATGGAGAGATGAAGATATTTCAAGACAAATCAAAATTTACACAATATCTGACCACAAACCAGCACTACAACGAATAATAGGTGGAAAACCCAATACAATGAGGGAAAATACAGCCTAGTAAAAATAAGAAAACTAAAAGAAGAAAAAGACACAGACACATGTCAACCCACAAAAGCAATAATGGCAGGAAACAGAAACAACTATTCCTTGATATCTATTAACATAAATGGACTCAACTCCCCAATAAAGAGACATAGGCTATCAGACTGGATACATAAACAAAATCCAGCGTTTTGATGCATACAGGAAACTCATCTCAGAGACAAAGAGAGACACTATCTCAGAGTTAAAGGGTGGGAATAAAACTTCCAAGCAAACAGCTCCAAGAAGCAAGCTGGAGTGGCTATTCTAATATCGAATAAAGTAAACTTCCAACCAAAAGTTATCAAAAAATATAAGGAAGGACACTTTTTATTCATTAATGGGGAAACCAGTCAGGAGAAACGCTCAATCCTTAACATATATGCTCAAATAAAAAAGCACCCACATTTATAAAAGAAACCCTACTAAAGCTCAAAAAATACATTTCACCCCACACAATAATAGTGGGAGACTTTAATACCCCATTCTCACCAATGGACAGATCATGGAAACAGAAACTGAACAAGGACACTGCAAAACTAGCAGAGACTTTGAACCAACTAGAATTAATAGATATATACCGAACATATTATCCTAAAGTAAAAGAATACACCTTCTTCTCAGCACCCCATAGCACCTTCTCGAAAATTGACCACATAATTGGACACAGAGCGAGCCTCAGTCGATATAAGAAGATTGAAATACTCCCATGCATCCTCTCATTACCATGGTCAACGGCTGGTCTTTAACAACAACAAAGACAACAAAAAGCCCACATACACATGGAAACTAAACAACGCTCTGTTAAACGATAGCAGGGTCAAAGAAGAAATAAAAAAAAAAAATTAAGAATTTTTTAGAAATCAACAAAAACGAAAACACAACATACCCAAACCTATGGGATGCAATGAAAGCAGTACTGAGAGGAAAACTCATAGACCTAAGTGCTTCCAAAAAGTAACTGGAGAGAGCTTACATCAGCAACCTGACAGCACAGCTAAAACCCTAGAACAGAAGGAAGCAGATATACCCAAAAAGAGTAGATGGCAAGAAATAATCAAAATTAGGGCAGAAATAGACCAAATAGAATCAAAAAGAACCATTGAAAAAATCAACAAAACCAAGAGTTGGTTCTTTGAGAAAATCAACAAGATTGATAAACCTCTAGCAATACTAACTAGAGAGCAAAGAGAGAGTATACTAATTAACAACATCAGAAAGGAAAGTGGGGACATAACAACTGAAACTGAGGAAATTCAAGAAATCATTAGATCCTACTACAAAACTTATACTCCACAAAATTGGAAAATCTGGAGGAAATGGATGAATTCCTAGACAGATACAAGATCCCAAAGTTAAACCAGGACCAAGTAAACCATCTAAATAACCCTATAACACCTAAAGAAATAGAAGAAGTCATCAAAAGTCTCACAACCCAAAAAAGCCCAGGTCCAGATGGGTTCAGTGCAGAATTTTGTCAGACATTTATTGGGGATATAAAACCAATACTCTCCAAACTATTCCAAAAGATAGAATCAGATGGAATACTACCTAACTCATTTTTTGAGGCTACACTAACACTCATACCTAAACCACACAAAAACCCAACAAGGAAAGAGAACTTCAGACCAATCTCACTTATGAACATTGATGCAAAAATACTCAACAAAATCCTTGCAAACCGAATCCAAGAACACATTAAAACGATCATTCATCATGACCAAGTAGGTTTCATCCCTGGGATGCAGGAATGGTTTAATATAAGAAAATCCATCAATGTAATCCACCATGTAAACAAACTGAAAGATCAAAATCACATGGTCATTTCACTAGATGCTGAGAAAGCATTTGACAAAACCCAACACCCCTTCTTGTTAAAAGTCCTGGAAAGAACAGGAATCCAAGGTACATACCTAAGCATAATAAAAGCAATATACAGAAAACCCACAGCTAACATCAAACTTAATGGCGAGAAACTTGAGGCAATCCCACTAAAATCAGGGACTCGACAAGGCTGCCCACTCTTCCCCTACCTATTCAACATAGTACTGGAAGTCCTGGCTGGAGCAATTAGACAGCAAAAGGAGATCAAGGGGATACAAATCGGAAAGGAAGAGATAAAAACATCACTCTTTGCTGATGACATGATAGTGTACTTGAGTGACCCCAAAAATTCCACCAGAGAACTTCTTCAACTGATAAACAAGTTCAACAAAGTGGCTGGATACAAAATTAACTCGAACAAATCAGTAGCCTTCCTATACTCAAAGGACAAACATGTGAAGAAAGAAATTAGGGAAAAGATACTCTTCACAATTGTCACAAAAACTATGAAATACCTTGGTGTGACTCTAACTAAGCAAGTGAAGGACCTGTATGACAAGAACTTCAAACCTCTAAAAAAAGAAATTGAGGAGGATCTCAGAAAATGGAAAGATCTCCCATGCTCATGGATTGGAAAGATCAACATATTAAAAATGTCCATCCTACCAAATGCAAACTACAGATTCAATGCAATCCCCATCAAAATTCCAACCCAATTCTTCATGGAACGGGAAAGATCAATGTGCAATTTTATATGGAATAACAAAAGACCTAGAATAGCTAAATCCATCCTCAACAACAAAAAATCATCTGCGGGAATCTATCCCTGACCTCAAGCTATATTACAAGGCAATTGTGCTGAAAACTGCATGGTACTGATACAGAAATAGGCATGTGAATCAATGGAATAGAATAGAAGATCCAGAAATGAGCCCTCATGTATATGGTCACATGATTTTTGACAAAGGAGCAGTAAACATTCAATGGAAAAAGGACAGCCTATTCAACAAATGGTGCTGGTCCAACTGGCACTCAGCATGCAAAAGAATGAAAATAGACCCTTTCTTATCTCCTTGTACAAAGCTCAAGTGTAAGTGGATCAAAGATCTCCACATTAAACCAGATACACTGAAACTATTAGATGAGAAAGTAGGGAAAACCTTAGAACACATAAGCACGGGAGAAAATTTCCTGAACAAAACACCAATGGCTCAAGCTCTAAGGTCAAAGATTAACAAATGGGACTTAATGAGATTGCAAAGTTTCTGTAAGGTTAAGGACATCCTCAAGAAAACAAAATCAGATGACAGCAGATGCTGGAGAGGCTGGGGAGAAAGAGGAACAGTTCTCCACTGTTGGTGGGGTTGCAAACTAATACAACCACTCTGGAAATCAGTCTGGCGATTCCTCAGAAAATTGGATATAGTACTACTTGAAGACCTAGCTATTCTACTTCTGGGCATATACCCCAGAGACACTTTAATACACAACAAAGATATGTGCACCACAATGTTCATAGCAGCTCTATTTATAATAGCCAGAAGCTGGAAAGAACCTAGATGTCCTTCAGAAGATGAATGGATACTAAAATTGTGGTACATTTACACAATGGAATACTACTCAGCCACCAGAAACAATGACTTAACCAAATTCTTAAGAAAATGGCTGCATCTAGAGAATATCATCCTGAGTGAGATAACCCATTCACAAAAGAACAGACATAATATGCAGTCACTGATAGTGGGATGCTAACCCCAGAGGCTTGCACTCCCCCAGAAACAACTCACAGACTATATGAAGTCCAAGAAATAAAGAAAACAAAAAAATATATTTACAAAAGAAGAAGACTTTGACTATTTCCATGTTGCGTTTTGTTTTGCATGTACTTTACGCTCATGGTAACTATTAGGTTTTCAATGCATACTGTCAAGCCCTTGAAAAAATCAAGTACTGACTAAAAAATATATTCATATAGTTTTATGTAAAAATTATGTTAAAATCTGAAAAAAAAGTACTGACAAAAATGTATAATTTTAAGCAAAAAATGTTTAAAATCTGTACATTTATCTTTGTTTTGTAAAATAAAGTTGTTTTTTAAAAAAAAAAAAGTCCAAACTATTCCTTGTTCAACTGCAAACACAAATGATAATTTTAGCTCAGTTCTTACTCTAAGGTCATGACTCTCTTAATATCTTTAGTTCTTAAACATAGGATCCAGCTCCATTTCACTTCCTGATGTCCCTTTATTTTTTGCTTCTGAGAATTGCTGTTGATGGGCAGGTGAAATATAACGCTAGAGTCTGTTATTGGGCAATGAAAAGAAAAGGCAGGATTAAGAGTTTAAGAGAGAGAGAACAAGGGACAGAGAGAAGATAGGGATAGAAAAAGATAGAGGAAATGAATGAACCTGATCCATGTGGCTTGAAATAGCCACAGGTAGCTATGGGTATCATAGAAGAGCATAGAATAATATAGGGCACTTTGTCCAATTTGGTGGGCAGCTTGTATCGATATCAATTGAGTTTTGAGTTTTTTGTGTGGGTGTTTTGTGAATTGAAAGTTTACTCTTATAAATCTGACTGAATACTTACAAGCCTCTGGAGTTTTGATTTTACTGGTATGGAGATTTGTGACACCTAGTTACAGGGGAGGATTGCTGGAAATATCAGAGCAGTTCAGAGACAAGTAAACCACAGGAAGTTGGGCAGACCTCCACATAGAAATACCCACGGGGGTGGGGAGATTGCCCTAGCTGGAGAGTAGCCAGTGATAGTGTGGAATGCTTTCTCATAATTACGTGCAACCGCATAAATCATATATTTTGTATTATTTCTTTTTAAGCTTGCTATGCCTGACCAGAATGCTTTTTATGAGACTAAACCAAAGAACAAAGGCTCTGCTGTGCTTTTTTGAGACTTCCTGTGTCAATACAATTAATATAAATCTATTTACCTTACGTTCAGGTAGACTCTTCAGACAAGAGAAAAAAGCAGTCACATTCTTCACCAAAATAGCACAAAACTGTCTCTAGGTCACATACTTAAACTGCCCTCCCCTGAAAGCTCTTGGGCTAGGTCTGCACAGTTCAAATCACTCTTCCTATCAATTTCTTCTATACTCCCTCTAAGGTATCCCATTAAGATCCACTTAAAGGTTTCCACTGCTTTCTAAATCCACATTTTTTCCCAAACAAAACTATGGCCAAGCCTATCACAACAATACCCCAGTTCCTGGGACCAACTTCTGTCTTAGAGTTTTACTGAGATAAGACACCATAACCATGGCAACTCTTTTTATTGAGGCTGGCTTATAGGTTCAGAGATTCAGCCCACTATCATCAAGGTGGGAACGGCAGTGTCCAGGCAGGCAGGAGGAGCTGAGAGATCTATGTCTTCAGCTGAAAGCAGCAGGGAGAAGAATGGCTCCCAAGTTGTTAGGAGTAGTGTCTCATTGCCCATTCCCACAGTGACATACCTACTCCAACAAAGCCACACCTGCTCCAACTAGACTGTTCTTCTTGTAGTGTCAGTTCCTGGGCCAACCATTTTCCACTCACTACAGTGCCCTAGCATTTGCACCATAGAGGTGCAGAATTGAGACATGAACTTGGTGTATTTCTTCTTTGGTGTCTTTTTACATCTCTTTTGACTACTTTTGGTTGAAAGTCAACTTGCTAGATATTAACTACAGTTTGCTTTTTTTGTCTATTTGCCTGGAAAACTTTTTTTCAGAAACCTTTATCCTTACATAATGTTTATCTTTGTTCTGAGGTTGTTTCTTATATGATGGATCCTAGTTTTGCATCCATTCTGTTTGTCTGTGTGTTTTTGTTGGGGAATTGAGTCCATTGGTGTTGGGAGATACTGATAACTAATGATTGCTAATTTCTGTTATTTTGATTTTGGTGGTAATAGAGTTTATGTGTGCATGCATGTGCTCTGCAGGCATGAGCTTCCATTCTTTCTTTTCTGCTGGCTAAGGATTTATGTATTTTCTGTTTTTTCTGTAGTTCAGCATTGCTTTAATTTGTTTTCATGAAATATCTTGGTTTCTCCATCTATGGTAATTAAAAGTTTTGCTGGCTATAGGAGTCTGGGCTGGAATCTGTGGTCTCTTAGAGACTGAAGACATCTGCACAGGCACGTTTTGCTTTTAAAGTCTTCTTTGGTAGGTCTGGTATAATTCTAATAGGTATATTTTACATAATGCTTAGCCTTTTCCCCTTACAGTTTTTAATATTCTTTCTTTGTTCTGTACATTGAGAGGCAGTTGGTTTTCTTTTCTGATCCAATCTATTTAGTGTCCTCTAAGTTTCTTATACATTTATAGGCATCTCTTCCTTTAGATTATGACAATTTTCTTCTGCACTTTTGTTGAAACTTTTTTCCTGGGTGTTTGAGCTGAGGTTTTTCACCTTCTTCTGTTCCTATAATTCTTAAGTTAGTTTTTTAATTATATCTCAGATTTTCTGGATGTTTTGTATTAAAACCTTTCCAGATTTAACATTTTATTTGACTAATATATCAAGTTTTTCTATTCTATCTTCTAAAGATGAGATTCTCTCTTTCATCTCCTACATTCCATTGGTAATGTCTGTGTGTAGCTCCTGCTCTCTTCCCCGGTTTTCCACTTCCAGGATTCCCTCAGTTTGTGTTTTCTTTATTGCTTCTATTTCCATTGTCAAGTCTTGAACAGATTTATTCATGTTCTTTACATGTTTGAGTCTATTTTCCTGTATTTCTCTAAGGGATTTCTATATTTCCTCTTTAAAAGCCTCTACTATCTTCATAAGATTGGATTCTTGTGTTTCGGCCATGCTAGAATATCTAGGACTTACTGTGTTAAGATAGCTGGGTTCTGGTGGTATCATATCTGCCTCCCCTTGATTTTGTCCTCACCCTTTGCCATCTGGTCTGGCCTTTTGCCATCTGGTTGTTCTTATTGTTTGTAGGCCTGGTAGTCACGGATGGCAGCAGGCCTCTCATAGTCTCTGATTTGAGCAGGCCTCTGGCAGTGCAGACTGCAGTGGGCCACTGGTAGTACCTGGTGGCAGGAGACCTCTGGGAAGATGTGTGGGTCAGGCAATGATGGGCACAAGGGAGAGAGCAGAGCACATAGCTGCTGGTCTTACCTGAGGGATTCTGACAGACCAAAGTAGTCTATTGTTATTCCTTTACTCCTCCCTGTTTTAAATCTTCATTCCACATTCTGTCACCATGTTTGACAAATAAATAATTACTACCTTATTATTTTCCTAGTCAGTCTACAATGTGGTACCATGTGACAAACATGTCTTTAAAAGAATGTATAGAAAAATAAGGCATTTTTTAGTAAATATATATTTTTTAAAATGTTTGAAGGAAGTTTTATTATCATAGTAAGATAAATTAAAATAGAAGTTTGAAAATTTCTTGGATAGTCACTGACTATATACTCATAAATATAGGCAAATAGTCTTGACAGCTCTGCTGTATACCATTGACACGTGTGCCCTTCAGGTTAGAAGGAATGGAAATGGGAAGTGATATTGCAGATGGATTATTGTTCACTAGTCTTGCTTCTTTATAAAACACAGAGAGATACAGGTTGCCTTGTAGGGAAGGGTGGTGTGTAAACCTAGAGGGACAGATAAAATAATATTGTGAAACACCTCCCACATTTTGCCAGAAACTCTTTTAGTCTGTACATAAAAACAAACAAACAAACAAAGAAAAACAACCAATGAAAAAGACGGACTAAGCATCTAAATTTTGAGTTTTACAGCTCACAGTAAAATGCAGGCATAGTATTGGGGAAAAAAGATGAGTTTCACTTAGATTCTTATTTGCAGTACACTTGGCTTGTGGTTACTGTGCAATATCATCCATAAGAAATGCTGAAAAAGGTGGGAATGATAACTTTGACGATACAATAACATGTCCTCCCATTGCCATGTACCATATTAGGGATTCTGTTTTTAAACAGCTTTAAGTGAATAATATTCAAAACAAATATCTGTGAACAATATACTGATATTTAATTTTAAAAGTACTGTAGGCATTTGTTTATCATTTTAGGTGACAGTTGAAACACTGACTTTTATGTACCATGTCACAAATGTAACTAGTACCTAGTAGGTATGCACTCCAGGTTTGTGTGACATCTGCTGAAAAATCTAAATTACACATTGGCAAAGACTATTCAAATAGGAAAGGCTAAATCTATGTAGAAGAATTGAAAGGAAGTGAATTGGGCAGTTGTAGGAGAGAGATGATAAATCATCCATTTATGTCACAGAAAAGTGCCAGCTTCTGTATTGTTGATATGTCATATAAAGTTGAAATACAAAGCTAATAATTTATCTTTATTTATAGCATCTGTCCAGGCAGGGTTCAGACAGCATTTATGTAATAGTTTTGCCCAGTATTTCAGTGGAATAAGAGAAACTTTGTGATTGTAACTTACATGTCAGGAGTTGGCAGTGGCTGCTCACAATGTACTAAGATTGTTGCAGCATTTCTTGTTAGGGATTTGATATATCAAGCCAGCAGGACCAGAAGATAAGGTCTCTGTAGTTGACTGAATCAAGGCAGGCAATATTCTACCAGAATATAGCTCTAGAAATGTCATCATCAATAGATAGTGAAGATTGACAAGGTGGCTAACATTCCTGTCTCTTTTGAAATGAAACATAAGAACTCATTTTTCTTAAATTAAACATACACACACATGCACACACACACACACACACACACACACACACACACACACACACACACCAATAACAAAACAAATATAACCTGTGTTTTTCTAGCCTGTCATGTTATCTACTTGCTTCCATTGCGTTGTTTTTCATTTTACTGTGCTTGCAATAGAAAATATTTTTAATGTGGTAAAATGATAGTTGTGATTTTTAAATAATACTTAAATTTACTTGCTCAATATAAATTATTGTCATATTTATACAAATAAGACAATGAAGAAGGTTGGGAGAGTAATCTCTAATTTATTTTATGTGTGGTAGAATTTTAATAATTTAAACAAGAGCATCATCTTAAATGGCTTCCCCAGAAGAAAGATAGGCAGAATTATTCTACAACAATTCCACAAAGAAAGCTAATATCGGTGATTATTAAATAGATTATTAAATAGATTAATAGAGAATTAATTATTAACAGCTTAAGAATGACATGATTTCATGGTTCTTTGTATGTATATGTAGTGATGATAGAATGTTCCTCATTGCATTAATCATTCGCATGTACTGAGCAATGAGCTGTTTCAGACTTCATGCTGCATGGCCCCTTTATGTGTGCTGCTTCATGAAACTTCAGATAGTCTTTGCAGTATTATTATTCTATAGTACAGAAGGAAAAGGAAACAAAGCCTACTCATGAATCTTAGTAAAATTATCATTCTTACCACCCATGAAGTGGAATAGCATCAACTAGAATCTAGTGAAACATGACTTTGTAGTATAAGTTTGCCCACAGCTTCATGGCTTTTGTTTGTTTATATGTGTGTTTCTGTCTTTTGTTTTGCTTTGTTCTGCCTTGTTTGAGCATTGGGACTGAGGAAGAGCAAACATGTTCATAGTTTCCATTGAGTGTTCTAACCAAAAATAGGTTGGTAAAGCAGTAACTAGATGTCCCTAGGGAGCCCTGGGAGATCTTTAGTCATCCAGGGGTAGTACAGTTCCAGTATGATATCATACCCAAGACAAAGTCAGGAGAAATGAACAATTTACCAGTTCTGATAGGGAGAATGGAGGGCATCATAGGTTATTTGTTTGTTTGTTTGTTTGCTTTGTTTTTGAGGTGCTCCAATGACAAGATGTTTGAGACATTTCAGGTTTCAATTTGGTGCCTCAGTGAGGAAAACCTAATGTTGTTAATGTGCCCCTTTGCCTTATTCACATCCTCTTCTGATTATCTGGAGATCCTGGGTGACTCCTCTATGACTTGATTAATATTGCAAAGAAAAGCTACACTGGGGGATTTCTAGCCATCTGCTAATGGCTTTAGTTGTTGCAATTTCTTCCAAGTTGAAACACCTCTCCAAAAAGGAAGGAAGATATATGAAATTCAGTAGCTAAACAACTCATAAACTTCAAGAAGTACTTGAAACTAACAAGATACAAAAGAATCCTAATCAAGACCATGGAAATAATAAAGGACTAGAGGAAGGGCTAGTCTACTGACCAGCAGAGTAACTAGGAGGCAGTTCTCTGTCTTGTGTAGCTACCTGCTAGTATTAGGACAGCTTCAGAATTTCAGCATTTCAGTTGTCACCCATGCTGGAGTGTATTATCAGTGATGCAAAGGTGCCCTGGAATTGTTCCTGTTCCAGTAGGCAAACTGTCACCTATAATTCTATATGTAATCTGATAAACACAATGGTTTATCAAGTTGGGTTTTGATAGAGGTATTATATTAGCTTGCCTTTGCCTCTCTGACTTAGGTGAGTAGGTGTTTTCTTTTTTTCATGTAACCTCAAAATAAATCTCTCCCCATACTAACTGTGTGTTACTCTGTTCAATGTAGAATATGGGCACAGAGGAATCTACTGATTGAGATTTTTCTTCTAGGTGAATAATAAGCTGAATCCATATCAGAGGTGAATCAAGAAGATATTTGCATAGAGTCAGTGATTATAAATGAAGTTTGATTTGTATCAGTAAGGCTCTGGCAGAGCCTCTCTGAAGACATCTATATAAGGCTCCTGTCAGCAAGCACTTCTTGGCATCAACAATAGTGACTGAGCTTGGTGGCAGCATATGGGATGGGTCCTCAGGTGGATCCTTCAGTCTCTGCTCCACTGTTTGTTCCTATAGTTTGTCTCATGAGTATTTCATTCCCCCTTCTAAGAAGAACTGATGCACCCATATTTTGGTCTTCCTGTTTCTTGGTCTTCATATGGTCTGTGAATTGTATCTTGGGTATTCAGAGATATTGGGCTAATATCTACTTATCAGTGAGTGCATACCATGTGTGTTCTTTTGTGACTGGTTTACCTCACTCAGGATATTTTTTAGTCCCATACATTTGCCCTAGCTTGCAGCTAACCATGGGACTAAATACAGGAACCACAATGGAGGAGATAGAGAAAGGACGGAAAGAGCTGTATGGGTTTGCAACCTCATAGAAAGAACAACTGTATCAATCAACCAGAACCCCCAGAGCTCCCAGGGACTAAACCACCAATGAAAAAGTACACATGGAGGGAGCCATGGCTCCAGCTGCAAATGTAGCAGAGGACAGTATTGTCTGGCATCAATAGGAGGAGAAGCCCATAGTCCTATGAAGGCTCATGTCCCTAGTGTAGGGGAATGCCATGGTGTTGACATGGGAGTGGGTGTGTGAAAGGTCAGAAGGCTCCACCTCATAGAAAACAGCATCTGCATGGGTAATATACCATTTGCCTTTGTTATTCTTCAATTTTCATATTTTTGTAAAGAAATAATGACATGAAGTTTTTATGACAGGAAACACCAGAGGTGGAAAACAAAATAGCTTGGCTAAAATTTTAAAGTTAAAGGATATCCAAGCTGAGATGGTTTGAATATGCTTGACTCAGGGAGTGGCACTGTTAGGAGGTATGGTGTTGTTGGAGTACAGTAGGTGTGGCCTTGTTGGAGGCAGTGTGTCACTGTGGAAGTGGCCATTCAGACCCTATCCTAGCACTGTGGAATCCAGTATTTCCCTGTTTGCCTTTGGAACAAGATGTAGAACTCTCAGGTCCTACTATACCATTCCTGCCTGGAATCTGCCACACTCCAGCCTTGATGATTATGGACTGAATTTCTGAACCTATAAGTCAGCACCAATTAAATGTGTCCTTTAAGAGTTGTTTTGGTCACTGTGTCTGTTCACAGCAGTGAAACTCTAAGATACGAGCTTACTTCAATATAAATATACAAGGCATCTCTTGGTAGCATCAGACAAACATGCCAACGTCAGTCTCCAAGGCAAATGTCACATTTTTGAGGCTTGCATATATGGAAACAGGCAGACAAGAATAGCAGGAGGTCATGGAAGTGTCTTCAGCTAGAGAGTGTCAGCATGGGGAAAATAAGCCTTCATTAGCATGAAAACAGCAGGCAAATGATTGTTTCATAATTATATCCAGTTTTTACATAAAACAAACACATTTTCTTGAGGGATGTAGATTTATTCGTCTACTACTGAGAAAATGTATTTCTCTCTGTTTCTCTAGCTGGAGTGAGAAATGCATTTTGTTGCTACTGTTGTTTTAGCCTAAAGTAATGCAAGAAAAATTCAGCAGCCCAGCATGGAGTCTAATGTGTTCTGCATACCTTTCATTCAGTCTTGTTTCCCTTCTTGAGTTCTTACTTTGTGAAATAGTTCCTCATACTTTATGTAAATTGGTTTTAAGTGAGAGTGAGTAGCTGGAAAGAATTTATCTTCACATCACCAAAGCCATCATGAATATGGTCACCCGTCTGGATTTGCTACTTTCCACAATGTACTTATATTTTTCAGATTTATTATTATGGTTTTAATATCTCACTGAAAAGAAGGTACACATTTGAGGACTTCACAAAAACTATTGGACTAGTAAATAAGACAAAAATGTTGAAGATATAATGGACTATAAATTAATGAGACTGTGTTATCAAGTTGAAATAAGATCATACTGGATTCATCAAAGTCTGAATCCAGTGAGCAGTGTCTTTCTAAGAAATATGATGTAAATTTGGGGTCAATCATACTACCATGTGACACAGAGGATAGGGAAGCTAGACAGACACGGCCATAAGCTAAGGGACACATGTCAGAGGAGCCACTAAAAGACAGATGAAGAAAGGAAAGATCTTTGAATATACCCAGTGAAGGGAACATTACAGCCTTAGTAACATCTTGATTTTGGAGAAATTTTCCACAGAGCTGTGAAAGAAGGACTCACCTTAACTGGTTTGTAGAATTCTAATAAATACCCCCAGAAACCAGTATGAGTATTGCATTTTAATTTTGGAGTCAAACTACTTTCATATAGGTAGAACTTGTTAGAAAATTATCACTCATTTTAGAAGTCTGTGGTATGCCACTTAAATACCACAAACCCAGAATTCAAATTCCAAAGAAGGGTTTTTGAGGAGCAAACTGTTTTAATCTCCATACTAATTAATACCTGCCTAGGGATTCCACTCTCTCATTGACAGTCTAAGGTTTATACCTGGGTGTTGTTAGAAATCTATATGGATCTCTATAGAAATCAACTATAGATTGTTTTAGAAGGAATATGTATTGTAATGGCTGCATTTACTGAATATTTTCAAGAGAACACCACACAGCCTCTTATATAGCCAGGGAATAATAGGAACCATTCATTTTCTTTCTATCCACAGAATTTTTATAAGATCCCTTAGAGTTTTAATTCTAGAGTGTTTTTTTTTTTCCTGATTTGGATGAAAAAATATCAGTTTCTTTTACTGAAATTCTTCCAATTGCTTCTCCAAATGTCAGTTGTATTGGACTTTCCTGAGGGGGAAAAATATTGCTGTCAGGGAAGCAGTTTGCAGATCAAGTAGATAACAGAAGCCAGGGTGCTATTCTTAGCTGGGAGGCAGTGAGGCTTTCGGGTTACACTGGGCGGGACATGGCAACATTCAGGTAAGAGGAGAGAATAGAAAACTGATCAGGAAGAATACTCTGGGCTCATCTCTCATCACCTTTCCCACCAATAAACAAAGAAAAACAGTTAGACAGGAAGCTCCGGTATGTCTGTCTGTCTACAAAGCACCTTTTGAATCCAATGATCAAAGAATTAGAACAGCTCTCTTTTAAGCGTTTCAAGGTTGATTGTAAAATCTCCCATTTGGGTCAGTGGACACAAATGAGCAGCCAAAAGTCAAGCCATGTGTGATAGGCAAGGTATTTATATCCTGCCCTGTGTGGCTGTGTCAAAGCTCCGGGAACTGCAGACAGCCCTTTCTCAAGTTGCCCTGTGTTGCTTCACAGTTCACAACAATGTGACTAATGGTTTGCAATTTCTTCTCTAATTAGATTTTTTTGTCATGCAAAAATGCAGAGGTTCTTTATTTCTGCTTCTCTTTCCCCTTCACCTTTTCCCACATTTGATTTTATTTTTATTCACAAGTTGATTTGGGGATTCTGTGGCTATTTTCTCAGCCTTGGCCACAGCATCCTTAGTGCTTCATCACTGGCAGAAATCCTGTGATGCTTGTCAGCTTCCATTTTACCCCGTGTGTCTTCTTTCTATATAAAGCACAGCTATTAGTCATTGTTTTTTTTTTTTTTTTTTTTTTTTTTTTTTTTTTTTTTTGAAGAAAATGTTGGTTGTGAGCCTGGAACGACTTGAATAAACTTGCAGTAAATGATCCTATCCAAATGCTGAGAGAATTCACAGGGCACTGGTGATAACCAGGGCTTTCAGACAGCATCAGTAAAAACCTGTCACCTCCCTAGCAAAAGCACTGAGTAGTGCCACAGGCAAGTCTTCATAATTGGCCTTTCCCCCAAACTGGTATCAACAGCTACCACCCATTCTCCCCTGCATGCACTGCTCCTACCAAAAAAATTAAATTTCCAAGTTAACTTTCTGCAATCGTTTTTCAACCAGTGATTTGATTTTACTCTCTTGAAAATCAAGGAAGCTGATCTCCAAAGAGGATTCATCCCAAGCCTCTAAGCAAGGTTATCTCTAAGCTTCCTTAAATAACACAATTCTCTTTGTTCTTGTAATTTGGAACACAATAGTGTTTGGTGAGGAATGAAAAGGATGCCATACTTGTATTCCTGCCTCATGAAAAGTCTACTAGGAAAGCCTGATGAAATTCCCAGGACAGAGATGTCAGCACTACGGGCTTTTGGTTCACCAGTCCTTGGAACTTAGACGTATTAAAGGAGTTTGAGGCCTTTCTTGTTTTGTTGGACAAACCAGCAAGTGTTCTATATATTTTATGTGGCGTTCTCAATCCTGGAAAATTTAAAAACGTTTTCCTAACAATAATTTGAGTATGTTTGATATTGACAACTGACTTAGACTGGGTAGAAAAAAAATTTGTTGTAAATTAAATATCAAATAAATCAACAATAAAAAATTAAGCAAGCCATGTATAAGGTGTATGGTGTAAATATACTAATGTCTCACCAGTAGACAGTCCCTCTCATTTGAAATGAGTGTCTGTGTGTGTATGAATGTCTGTATGTGTGTATGTATTTATGTACATATGTATATATGTATGTATGGATTGTGTATATGTGTATATGTATGTGTGTGTGTATTTTGTGTATACATTGTTGTATATGCATGTGTATATGTCTGTACATGTGTGTATGTATCTATATATGTGTGCATATGTGGGTGTGTATCCCATCCCCAGCTTCCAGAACTCATGCTGCTGATTCCCAGTCATGACGCCATAGTACAGGGATCACAGATGTTCACTATTGTTTCTGGTTTTACATAGATTCTGCCAATCTGAGGGACTCAAGTCCTCAAGCTTATGCAGCAAGAATGATACACAGTCTGCCATCTTCATAGCTCTAGAGGATGTATTTTTACCATTTAATAAGCAACTTTATTGCAAATCATTCTTTTAAGCATGCATAACATTTTTCTAGTCTTTAGATACTCTAATGACTTACATCGTATGTAGAAGAAAGTTGCAGCTCATACACAACATAGCTTTTTAAATTAATTTCTATATTTTTATTTATTTACTTTATATCCCACTCACTTTTACCCTCCTGGTTACCCTTTCCCACATTCTTTTTCCATTTCCCCACCCCTTCTTCTCTGAGGAGGTGGGGTGCTGGGTGTCGCTTCACTCTGGCACTCCTCGTCTCTGCTGGGCATGTGCTTCTGCCCCCACTGAGGCTTGACTAGGTAGCCCAGCTTGAACACGTTCCACACACAGGCAATAGATTGTAGGATAGTCACCACTACAGTTGATCAGTACCCACAAGAAGACTTATCTGCACATCTGCTACATATGTGTGGGGAGGCCCAGGTTCAACCCATGTATGTTTTTTACTTGGTGGTTCTGACTCTGAGAGCTCCAAGGTTTCATGTTAGTTGACTTTATTGGTGTTCCTGTGGAGTTCCTATCCCCTTTGGGGCCTGCAATTCTTCATCCTATTCTTCAACAAGAATCCCCAAATTCTATCCCACTGCTTGGCTGGGAGTGTCTCTATCTGTCTGTGTTAGCTGCTGGGTATTGTCTCTCAGAGAACAACATGATCCTGTCTACAAGCATAACAGTATCATTAATAGTATTAGGGTTTGGTGGTTGCCAATGAGACGGGTCTCAAGTTGTGCTGGTTATTGGTCAGCCATTCTCTACATCTCTGCTTCATTCCCTGTTCCTGCATTTCTTGTATACAGGATACATTTTCTGTTGAAAGTTTTGTGTGTGGGGGGGGTGGGGTCTGGGGTGGGGTTGGTGTCTCTATTGCTCCACTGGAGTTCCTACCTAGCTACAAGAGATGACCACTTCAAGTTTCATATCACTAATGTATGAGTCACAGCTAAGGTCATGCTAGTGATTCTTGGGCACCTTCTTTATCCCATGTTCCTTATACCTTCTGGAGATACCCCTTACCTCTTTACCCTTGTTAGTTGCAAATTTCTACTAAACATCTCTACTGTCCTTCCCCACACCTGATCCTAAACTTTGTTTTCCCCTTCCCATCTGTATTAGTTGGTGTTTTCTAGAGTCACAGAATTTATGAAATGTCTTTCTAAATTGACAGAATTTATTGTGATAATTTACAGTCCAACTAACCCAACAATCTTCAGCTGTGAATGGAATGTCCAAGGATCTTGTAGATGCCCAGTCCCATGAGGCTAGTTGTTTCATCTGTTTTTCTGTAGAAGTAAGTTCCAACAGATGTGCTGGCAAGTAGGTAAAAGAAAGCAGAGAAGAGAGAATCTACCTTCTTCAAATGTTCTTATGTAGGTCTCCAGCAGAAGGTTTGGTCCAGATTAAAGGTATGTACCACCACACCTGGATCTGAGACTTGCTTTTTTCCAGAATGACCTTGAACTCAGATAAGTCATTGCCTCAGTTTCTTGGCATTAAAGATACTTATTACCTTGCCTAGGCTTAGCTTTTCATGGCCCCTGTGTCTGAAGATCTTCATGACAGGATCCAGGTCAGTAACTTGTATCTTCCAACATCAAGATCTGAATCACAAGTGAGTCCTCCAATCCTGGAGAGAAAACCATCCTTTTTTTTTTTTTTTCAGAGATTTTTTTTTTAATGTTGTGAATTACAAGCATTTGAACTAAGACCTAATAGTTGTTAGAATTTCCTTAGTGTCAGTTGTTATATCTCCCTTTTCTTTACTGATTTTGTTTATTTGGATACTGTATCTCTGTGTCTTCACTGCTTTGGCTAAGGGTTTATCTATCCTGTTGAGTTTCTCAAAGAAGCAGCTCTTGGTTTTGCTGATTTCTTGTATTGTTTTCTTTGTTTCTGATTGATTGATTCAGCCCTGAGTTAGATTATTTTCTGCCCTCTACTGCTTTTTCATGTATCTGCTTCTTCTTTTTTTCTTTCTAGAGCTTTCAGATATACTTTAAAATTGCTGGTATGAGAACTTTCTAACTTCTTAATGGAGACACTTAGTGCTTTGAACTTTCTTCTTAGCACTTCAATGTGTTCCATAAATTTGTGTATGTTGAGTCTTCATTTTCATTGTATTGGAGAATTTAAATTATTTCTTTATTTCCTCCCTGAGCCAGAAATAATTCAGTAGAAAGTTTTTCAATTTACATGAGTGTGTAGGATTTCCATTGTTCCTGTTGCTGTGGTGGTCCAGCTTTAATCCATGGTGGTCTGATAGGATATACAATGATATTTCAATTTTCTTGTATCTGTTGAGGCTTGCTTTATGACCTACTATGTGTTCAATTTTGGATAAGGGTCCCTGAGGTGTTAAGAAGAAGGTACATTCTTTTGCATTTGGGCGAAATATTCTATAGATGTCTGTTAGGACCATTTGATTCTTTGTGTCTGTAGTTTCATTATTTCTCTTTTAGTTTTTGTCTGGATGTCCTGTCAATTGCTGAGAGTTTGGATTTTGAAGCCTCTCACTATTAGTGTATTGGTTTCAATGTGCAATTTAAGCTTTAGCAATGTTTCTTTTACAAATGTGGGTGCCTTGGGTTTGGGGGCTTATATGTTCAGAATTGTGATATTATCTTGGTAGATTTTACTTTGATGAATTTAAAGTGTCCTTACCTGTCTCTTTTAATTTATTTTGGTTGAAAGTCTATTTTACTTTATATTAGAATGGCTCCTCCAGCTAGTTTTTTGGTCCATTTTCTGGAAAAACTTTTTTCTAGCCTTCTAGACTCTGAGGTAATGTCTAGCCTTTTTGTTGCTGTGTGTTTTCTCTATTCAGCAGAATGATAGATTATGTGTTTTCATCTATTCTGTTAGCCTGTGTCTTTCTATTGGGAAATTGACTCTATTGATGTTGAGAGCTATTAATGACCAGTGATTTTTATTTCCTGTCATTTTTATGTTGCTGGTGTTTTTGTGTGTTTTTCGTGTTATAATATTGATTATTTCCTGTGTGTTTTCTTGGATGTAGTTATCCTTCTTGGGTTGGAGTTTTCCTTCTAGTATTTCCTGTAGGGTTAGATTTCTACATAGGTACTGTCCTCCATTTTGAGTTCTTTGTATATTTTGAATATTAGAAATTGTTTAGATATACAGTTGGTAATTTTTTTTATTTTGTAGGATGATCCTTTGTCCATATGATTGTGTCTTTTGCCTTACAACACTCTTCAGTTTTATGAGGTGTCATTTTTTAATTGCTGATTTTAGTGCCTGGGATATCGATGTTTTGTTCAGAAGTTTTTTCCAGTGCCAATCAAGAATCTTGCCCATAATTGTGTGTATTAATGTTTGGGTATTTAACCTGAGTCCATTTGTCAACATGACAATACAGCAATATCATGTCGTTTTTATTACTATATCTCTGTAGTACAACTTGAAATCTCAGATAGTAGCATCCCAGTAGTTCTATTATTACCCAAGACCTTTGTGTGTGTGTTCCTGTGTGTTTCCATATCAAAATGAAATTTTGTCCCTTCAAGGTCTGTGAATGTGTTTGAATTTTGATGAATTGAGTCTGTAGATTGCTTTTGGTATGGTAGTCATGCTTTGCTACAATAATTCTATTGATCCATGGAGCATGGGGGATTCTTCCATCTTCTTATATCCTTCAGTGTCTTAAAGTTTTGTCTTACAAGTTTTTCACTTGTTTGGCTAGATATACCCTGAGATGTTTTATAGCATTTGAAGCTATTGTGAAAGATGTCATTTTTGAGATATCTTTTTATTTATTTTGTCCTTTGTATATAGAAGAAATACTAATTTTTTGTGAGCTAATTTTGTATCTAGCCACTTTGCTGAAAGTATTTATGAGCTGTAGTAGTCACTCAGTGAAACTTTTAGGGTCACTATGAATCCTATCCTATCATTTGCAAATAAAGATATTTTTACTTCATTCATTCCATTTTTTACCCACTTGACCTTTTTTTGTTGTGTTATTGCTCTATCTAGAACATAAACTAGTATATTGAATATGAATAAAAGAGTGCACAACTTTGTCTTGCTTCTGATTTTAGTGGAATTTCTTTGAATTTCTATTTAAGATGAGGGGGGATTTGGGCTTTCTGTAAACTAACTTTATTAATAAACCACTTTTATTACTTTAAGATATATCTTGATTTTCTGATCACTCCCAGAGATTTCTGATAGAGTTGTGTTATGTTTTCTCAAGGACCTTTTATGTAATTAATGAGATTATGCTTTTTTTCTTTTAGTTTGTTTAGAAAGTAAATTACAGGGGTCGGCCTGGTGCGGCAGGCTCCTGGCCCTCACCAGCAGGACTCCAAAGAGCAATGGGGCTTGAGGATGCAAGCTGGCTGCCTATGCTTAAATAACAGATGAAGTCTCAAGGCTGCATGGAGGCCCAGTCCCCTCACCTAGGTGTCGGCTAAGGTAGAATTCCTAGAACGAGTAGGATGTAATCATCTCATTGTCTGAGAGCAATCCCTTTATCCTGCCCACCATGACAGTGAAGGGCTTTACTGCTATTCACTGACAAGTTGGACACCTTTCTACCGCGTTGTTGCCAGGTGACCGTGAGAGACTGCAGGTCTTGTGTGCTGGCTGGGCCCAGACTGAGCCTGACCCTCTCTTGAACATGAGTATAAGACAATGTAGTACCTGCTTATCTTGCCTAAAGTTTATCTTTTATATTTCTCAAATGTACATGTGTAGTTTTCTGCTTCTAATAAAATACTTGGAAAGCAAAAAAAGAAAGTAAATTACATTTATTAATTTATATGTATTGAACCTTTCCTATAATATGATGTCCTGATGTGCACATAGAGACTTCACCTTCATTCATGTAATTGGTGACCTGCTAGGGCAATGGTGGCATAAAGCTATGGGGATATTCAATCATATTTAATGTGAATTATGGCCCATTCCACAAGATAGAACCCATATCTACCACTGCTTGGGTGACCAAGACCTGTGACTAAAGAGCCCAGGGACCTTGAGTAAATGCAAATACTACTGCTTAAAGATAGATAAAAGCAACAGAGCAATGAAATTACTCCTAATGATATTATGCTATATTCATTCATAGGTTTATTGCTTTGTTCAGCCATCATTAGACAAGCTTCCTCCTGCAGCACATAGAAACAAATTCAGAGACCCATAGCTAGACATTATGTAGAGAGTAAGAGATATTGGAACACTCAGCCCTAAAAAAAATGTCTGCCCCAATCTCTTCTCTTAAGATTGAGAGATCCCTGAAGAAGGAGAAGGAGGGGAGGAAGAGGAGGAGGAGAAGTAGTAGTAGTAGTAGTAGTAGTAGTAGTAGTAGTAATAGTAGTAGTAGTAGAAAAAGAAGAAGAAGAAGAAGAAGAAGAAGAAGAAGAAGAAGAAGAAGAAGAAGAAGAAGAAGAAGAAGAAGAAGAAGAAGAAGGAGAAGAAGAGGAAGAAGAAGAGGAAGAAGAAGAAGGGAGTCCTTTCTGTATACATTAGGCTCCCAGATTATTGTTATTTATTAATATTTATTTAATTTTCTTATATAATATATTCCAACAACAGCTTTTTCCCTCTTTCTCCTTTTCCCTTTTTCTCTTTACTTCCCCTCTTCCCTAGGTCTCCCTCTTGCCTACTACCCAGAACAGGCCTCACACAAATAGGGCGCAAGATACAATAAGAACTGAAAACAGAGTCAAAAATATTAGTGGTAGATTATTGTTTCTTTGGGAAACAAGTGGTTCACTGTTTTCCTTCTGTTTGTTTGAACAAATTTCAATGTGTTCTTTTCTGTTTTATCATATTTTATTTTACTTTGTCTTACTTTATTTTAGTTTTATTTTTTTAGAAGATTGTTTATTTTCTAATGAGAATCAGAAAGACAGTAGATCGAGATGAGAGCGGGAAATAGGAAGGTACTTGGAGGAAACGAGAGTGAGGAAATCATAATCATATTATGCAAAAAAAATACTTTCAGTAAAAGGATCAAAAACGTTCTTTTGATTGTCAGATCCTCAATACCAAGAACAATTATATCATTCCCCACATATAGTTGATGTGGCACACAGGATGTCTATATTACTGTCACTGCTCTTGCATCATAAGACAAAACAGACCTTATGGGTGGAATTAACATTGTTACCTAACTAAGCTTAAAATACATGTTTATATTCAGGACTGCATGGATTTTCCTTTTCAAGGAAAAGGAACAAGAAAAAAGAACAAAAACTGAAAGAAAGGTGAAAAATTGTGCTTGGTTGGCTGATGCAGGAGGATTGAATGAACTTAAACTAGGATATCCAGTAAATTCCATTACAATGAAAAACACAAGGATGTGTCATGCAGCTGACGTTGGAGATGGTGATAGGAGAAGGTGCTCCAATCAGGCAGCATCTACAGACTGAGAATAGTCCTCTGTGAAAACAACCAAAGAAAGGGGTAGGGCCGTCACGAGAGCCACAAAACAATCTTAATGCTGTCAAAAATCACTGGACAGGAAAGCAGGTAATCTCTCTGAGTTACATAAATGAATGCAGACACTGACTTTGGCCTGATAAAATGTTTCAATGGTAAGTTAATCAAGTTTGCCAGGTCTTTCCTTTGAGGGTGGGGCTGGGGGTTTTATAAAGTAAAATAATTGTTTTAAGTGTAAAATTTAACACGATATCAGAGAAATAAATTATCAAAAATTTTTTAGATTTTGAGATTTAGAACCCAGAGAAGATGGTTACACACGGTTTTTATTAGGATGTAGAAGAAGAGCTAGGTAAGTATATATATTGAAACACAATTATATTTTTTAAATGAGTCATGCTGGAAAACTGTTAACTATAATTTATTTGGAAGATGGTTAAATTCTAAGTCTCAAAATTACTCACAGGCTTTTTGACTCCATATGAGTCATTAAAATTTGAACTAATAATATCTTCTTCAAGAGGGCTATGAAGAACTAAAGTGATACTATATGTAAGACATGTTTTACAAATGGTAAAAAAATCATAAGCTATGCATTGTTTAAACACGATAACTCAATTCTCTTGGACATAGTGTGCTTGCTATTCTTAGAGGAGTTCATCTATTGTGGTCATTCTGAGACTATCTTGTCTTTTTAGAATATATTTTTCTGCTTTTCTCTTTGTCTGGGTACTAATAATATGAAGCAGTGAGTTTTAGTATTATATACACACTTAAAATGAGACTATGCTCACTTTACAAAAAAAGTGAGAAATTAGCCCAAAATATGTGTGGTATTTTAAACAAATTAATTTTATTATCTCGTGAGCCTGATCTGATTTAGTTTCTAAAGCTAAAACAGGATGCACATTCTTGAACTGTAAAGTTCTAAGGAAGATGTACTTCTTTTCATCCTTGTGTATGAACTGGCATCAGAAATGGCATCTTTTGGGGGGATAGAAAAGCAACTGAAATTCTTACCTGTATACATTGGTAGGTAGGAATCTCTCTCTGACTCTGTGTCTCTGTCTCTTTCTGTGTATTTCTGTCTGTCTCTGTCTCTCTGTCTCTATGTCTCTCTGTTTGTCTGTCTGTCTCTGTGCTTGTGTGTGTTTGTGCACCTACACACATGCCTTCGAGCACTCAGTATATTCCCCCAAAACTGGTATATATTTGGTGTAGAAGTGGAGAAGGTTATAGACAGATTCAATGACCACATAGCATCTTGTTCCTTTGTGGATCATGGCTGCAGGGAAATCAGAGGACTGAGGACCTAGTGCTTTGTAGATTATATTTTCAAGTGGACTGTGAGCCTCCTTGCATGCACAAGTACAAGAGAAATTCAAATTTAATGAGGCAGTTATTCTTGTCATAGCTCAATGGGCATCCAATACTCAGTGAGTCTAGAGAGTCATTTTATAATCAAGTGTGTTTGGTATACAAGATCTTCATGCAATGACAGTGATATCACATCCCCAAAGCAGTCCCTACTAATAATAAAAGAAGCACACATTATGCACTGATATACTCATGTTCATTTCACTCCATATACAAGACCAGAATCTTTTCCTTTGTAGAGGGATGACAACTGACCTCTTTAAAAATCAGAGACCGAGTAATTAAAATCAGTGGAATCATGCTCTTGAATATCATAAAACTACTTGGTACCATGGACTGGAAGTGTAGTTTCTAAAGCAACCTATTTGCCTGACAATGGTACAAGTATGGAGTTATGTGTGGAAAATTTTGAGTGCTTGAACAAACACTTCAAGCAAACAAGACAAGGAGCTTGTGGCCTCAGTTTCTTCAAAACACAAACTTGTTCTTGAAAAATGTTTTTATGCTCCTCTTAGTTGTAGCAGACAGGAGTGAGTTTATGTCTGATGACTCATTATGGCTTGCTATTCTGTTCAACTAAATGTTTAAAATATTCATTATATAGCTCTATGGGAAAATGTTTTTGACACATGTGGCTTGTCCTAGTAATTGTATACAGCTTGAATCATGAGAACCTTATTTCAGTGACCTTTCTCAAACCTCAAAGTATAAATTGTCTGAGATTCTGAATAAAGCTTCTATTGCATAAGCCTCATTTATTGGCCCCATTTACCCAGCTCCTACAACTCCTGAAGCAGTGACATCTAAATGGCTTTATAATATGCGTGCTAATTTTTAAAATGTTACAATAGAATCTATAGTTTACTACCCATTGTAGAAATAAAATCTTGTATATATTTACAGATTTTATTTATTTTTAAATTTCATGCTCATGAATATTAGCCTGCATGCATGTATGTGTACTGTCTATATGTTTGTTGTCCAAGGAGGCCTGGAAAGGTTTGGGATCCACTGAAAGTGGAGTTACAGATTATTGAGATTACGCCTGACATGGGTGATGGAAAATGAACCTGAGTTCTTTGTAAGAAGAGTAAGTGTTTTAAAGTGCAGAGTCATATGTTCATGCCCAACACTGTATAGTTTAAGTAGCCACTAAGCACTAGGAAATTTCTGACATAAAGCAGCAACTGTGAGAAAGGCAGGTGGGTAGAAAGTGAAACTTACAACGTATAAGGCATTGCCAGTGCTGTGAGACCTATTAGCCAAAGAGAGTATGCTGCTTAGTTTGTTGTAGCATAAGCTCTTTATTGTAAAATGATCTATTCCTCTCTATTTTTAAAATCTATATAAGTTTGTCTGTTTTTTATGGTATGCCGTTAGACTTTTCAATGCAGCAAGATTAGTAAAACACCATGGTGACAGAGAGCTTCCAGTGATATCTAAATCCATTGCTATGATTCATTATGACGTAATGAACAGATGATGTAGTATCTAAAAGCTTTGATAGTATATATAGTATTCTTAGTTCAAACATGTGAAAAATGTGAGAAATATTTGGAAGTACAGGTGGGTTTAAAAGATAAGACATATTTATTTTCTAGAAAAAACATGGAACAAGAGTCTATGTTTATTTATAGCCTGCTCTTGATGCTTATACAGAGAGAGATCGAGAGAGAGGGGCGGGGAAGGGAGGGAGGGAGGGAGGAAGGGAGGGAGGGAGAATTTGAGTCAGTCTGACAGGAAAAGAAAAACAAACATGGTCTTTTTATCTTATTTAATCTAGATTTTACTCTGCTCAATCATGATACACTGTAGTTTACAAAAAGTTGGATGATTACTTTTTTCTCTCTTTTGTTACCTTTTTTTTTTAAGCTATCTATGTTATGGATTTATACTTTGAATAATAGATTCAGAAAGTATTTATATCCCAACACCAATATCCATGACTTTGGTCCTTCGTGCACCAAAAGTAAAGTAAACATATTATGAAGATGGGACTAAGGCTACTTATCAGTTTCATGTTATACAGGAGAATATTCAGAATCAACTAGGTGGCTTATTGTAGTCCTGAAAGCTTCTTAAAGGTGGAAAAGGGAAGAGGAGTTGTGGTTAGGAGAATAGTCTCAGAGATACAGCTGCACTGGCTGTTAAAACGTAGAGGTGCCCATAGCTTAAGAAATACAGAGAACCTGGAACAGAACAAGAAAAGACATTGACATGCATTTTCCTTTGGAACCCTGAGGGAAAGCGTTCAACTTGGAGAACAGTCACTTTTATCCAGAGAAAATTTCATTAGTCACCTAAACTAAGATACGGTAAAAAAAAAAAAAGAAATGTTCTCAGGCACAATAGTGTGATGCCTTGTTATGCCACAAGGCAAAAGCTAATGGAGTCTTGTTACACAGCGGAGACTGGTCCTGTTCTGCATGATGGCATGCCTTTAAATTGAAACTAACTGCACTGACTAAGGGTATCTTCTCCTTTTTATGCAAATTCCACTTATTTTTGAAAGTCATTAATTTATGTACTTAAGAAATAGAATCTAGACTAAACTATTCTAACATTTTAGAGTAGTTATTAGTCATTCCATACTGGAAATAAATTTAATGCTAAATATTCATACTGTATAGCTACAAAGACATCTTTCAAGCAATTCTTAGTAATTAGAGAAATTTTAAAGATACTTAATGTTGTGTTTTAAGTTAATATTCTAAACTTTTAGAGCTTCTTGGGAAGATATGCTAGCTTCCTTGTCGCTGAAGTGAGCTGATATACTATTTCAGCTGCTTGTACATGGTGCCTACAGTAAGCTTTTGGAATGACAGCATTTGACAAGTTAGTCATCAATAGCACATACAGTACAGAATTTCTAAGAGGGATGCTAGACACATGCTAAGAAATGGGTCTCATTGTAAACGTTTTCTATTTTTTTACCCCTGTAATTAAATTCTGTAAGATTGTAATTATTTTAAGTATGTAATGAGAACTTATGGCTATGCATCTTATCTTTTTTCAGTACAGGTTCAAACTACATATGAAGTATTAGAGACACGTATTCATTATAAGTTGAGAAGTAAACTATTCTTCAAGGAGAATAATTTACATTAGAGGGATGCAATGGATTCCATATTCTCATAGTCAACCTGCTGGGAGGCAGCTTTACATAACCAGCATCACCAAAGAGCTGAGTTAACCATACAAATATCCATGGGCAATAGAAAACTCAAATACTATCTCCTCTCATAACAGGCTGACTAATGGAAACATAAAAGTCCTGGAATTGTTTGTAGAATTTTGAGGTTATGGAATCTGGGTTTTTACATGCACCATGAAACTGTCCAGCAGATCTGAACTGATGATAAGAGATGTATATGTGTGTGTGTGTGTGTGTGTGTACATTTACTGTAATTAACCAAAGCTAAATTAGGAGTTAGTGGACCTTTGCTAAAAATTAATGGGAGTAATTTTAGTTCAGCTCTATACATTAGCAAGTTAATGCATGATTTCTAGAATGTTTTATTCTAAAATAGCAATCACTGTATTGTACTACTTGTTTATCCTCTTACTTTGTTAGAAAACACACATGCAAATTTTACAATGGGAAGTTTATATTTAATGTTAAAGCATCAATAATCATGAATACTCCTGGAGGTATTTTTTGTTCTTTTTAGAAAATGCAACTTATAGACACCTTTAAACTAACTACTCTATGCTACTCTATGAAGGTCTATCATAGCTTGATGTTGTTATGTTTTTGCCATTATTTGATTCTCAGAACCACAAACATACACATGACAATTAGTCACAAAATAAACTTAAATGACTATTTAATTGTTAAATGTGAATACAGCATGTCCCAAATGACTTTATGAGAGTTTCAGTATTACGTATGTTTGCATACTGATACACTCTCCCTTCGGCTTTTACCATGCTGGATTCCATGGACTCAGAAAGCGGATTGATGCTCAAATGATGCACAGATAATTGTGTTGTGTAATTAACCTCACTTTGCACTTTTCCATTGTCTTTGTAAACATTCTGTCTTCCCAGTCATAAGGGTCTCAGATTTGGTTGTTCTAAAATGTAATCACTGGCATTTTATTATTATTTTTATTTTTTTTCATTCTTCCCACATTATATTTGACTAAGAAAGAAATCAACAGGACATTAGATAAAAATGGGTGAAGCAGAGAGTGGCTTGGGAAGTGGTCTGTGTCAGAGTCCAGAGTGATCCTAATTCTCACTTGTTTTTTTCCATCTTAGAAAAGGAAGAGTTTCTCTGCATGAGGTCATCCTGCATCTTTCTCCAGTTGATACTGTTTTATAATCTCCACTTGGCTTTAGACTTATGTTTGGTGACTGTGAGGGACTGGTTGAATGTCAACTTGCTACAAGTTAGAATCATTGAATAAAGAGTCACAACTGCAGATGTATCCTTTTGGCCTTGATCTTATGGGAAGATCCATCTGGACTGGGGACACCACCTTCTGATGCCAGTCCATGAAGGACAGACACTGCAGAAGGAAGACCCTTCCTCTTTGGCTTTCTTGCCCTCCCCTCTTTTTCTGTTGACAATTTTCTTTGTTGAGGTTGCTGATGATACCTGTACTGATACCAGAGCAAGTATTGGTAAGCTTTCACTACCAGCTAGGGATCACTGGCTCTCCGGAGATTTCTAGACTTCTAGCATCAGATTTGAAATGCTGAGACACCCAGCCTTGTGGACTAGGACACTATATGTGTTGTCACTCTCTACTCTAGAAAGAGACAGCCATTGGGGGATTATCCCAACTGCTGAAGGATTCGCTCTCCCAGACTGAGTAACTACCATGTTTCAACTCTCGGGTATAATTCTATGACTTTGCTTTCATCACCATTTTAAAGCACATTTAAACCGCATGCCCATACTCTCTCTCTCTCTCTCTCTCTCTCTCTCTCTCTCTCTCTCTCTCTCTCGCGCACACACACACACACACACACACACAGTTTTGTTCCTCTAGAGAGCCCTAATTAATAAGTTGACTAGCTGATATTTCCATAGTAGCTAATATTCCTTTGCTATCTTTGCTAACACCCCAAGTAGTCATCTCTAATATGCCCATTTGGTTTAGCAAGGACTTTGCTCTTTCATAGGGTATGGCAGCTCAAGCTCACTAGGATCCTCTAGGATACCTGGGATCTTCTAGCACATTCTAGGCGACCCATGACCTAGGGCATGTCCAGAAGAGTAAATTCCATCTTCCTGTGCAAGATTTTTACTTAGGTCTAGAAGTTCCTTGGGAAGTCTCCACTATAATCCATTCCTTGAGTGTCATTGTCTTACTTCCTTTTCCTGTGTTTCCTGCCCAAAGTCTAGAACTGCAGGGGCCATAGACATTTCTTTCTGTGGCATAAAACTTTTCTTGCATCAGACATCTATATGTCTCTTTACTGGGGCTAACACTGTGGCCAGAACTGAAGGCTTAGATCTTAATATAAAAAAGGCCTTTTAAATTAGTTACATAATCTTCCCATACATGTCCACTGAACTAGGCTTTTAACTGACTTATCTATAAAGGAATGTCAGAATATCTAACAAAACTTCCAATGTTGAGAAAAATTCCTTTTAATACAGGTTGTCTCTAAAGAACAGAAGAGGCCGTGTGGATAATAAAAAGTGCTACCCTTCTTAGATATTCTTTTAGGAAGGGATCTCAAGTGTTTTCACATGTAGGAGGCACATGGTTTTGACTGACTTTCAAAATGCCCAAAGGAGAGAGACTGCTTTCACAGGGCTTTTGTCAGGGTGATTTGAGTAGTACATAGTGGTCATCTAGAAAGCCAAGATCCAGACTGTTCCTTGTATTCCTGAAAACTGCTTGCATAGCATTTGATCTCCTGACACATTTCATAGGCCACAATGTGTTAGCCCAAGAAGCAGTGTGATCCTGAGGAAAAGACCAAACTGGAGACAGAAATCAGAGTGTGTCATTTTTAGTGCAAGCCTGTGGGTATTAAACTTTGGGCAGTTGTGAATCTGAAAGGGTCCAAGTGTTTGGGGAATTAAAGGAACAGACAATCTCTGATAATAACACAAATTAATCACATTTACCTTCATGGCCACAAGAGGAAAGAACATCTGGGCTGAGTGCCATGTGAAATGTTTCCCCCATTCCTTGGAGAGTTAAGAAATAACTCCTCATAGAAGTAGTTACAGAAACAGCTGTAAAGAAGGAGCTTATGGAAGAACTCACCTTTTACCACTGCGATCTTTAAAATAACTCTAAAACTTCTGGCACAGCTGTCCCTGGTGGCCACAATGGCGATTTGCCTAAGTTTATGTCCATGTTCCTGTTTCAGGAAATATTCTGGATTTTTCTGCATATTCTCAGGAGCTCTTGACTCCAAAACACCATGATCCACTAAACTACAAAGGAGGCTGCTCTCACAAGCACTTTAGTACTCCATACATTAAAATGCTATTCCCTTCTCAAAAGCTCCAGTTAGAGATAAGTGTTGGCAGCAGAGTTTTTCTGTTTCTATGAGTCATGACTAAAACGTGAGAATATGTCCACCTGAGACAGAAAAGCACAATCAAAGAGGAGAAGAAAAGTTGCCTTGGGGTCTCTTATGGATGCTCTCAGATAGCCCTCCAATATGGATAAGCAAAGAATTAAGAGTATCTTTAAAATATTGGACTCTAGCTTTCCGAATTCATCTGTGAGCTGAGAAATGTACGACAACGAATAGTTGCTTATGATTAATAACTTACTGTAAAGGGCAAGTTTCAGTGAGAAATTAATGAGTTGTCCTTGGGAGGCCTTTATTTACTATTCAAAAAAAAAACAAAAAAACAAAAAACCGAGCACCTTTTGCTGCTATCAGGCAGATAGTTACAGAAAAATTGATTCTTCTCCCAGGATTTTGCAGCGCCTCCAATAAACGATTAAGTGCTTCTGGCCCTACCTTTTAAGGTTTAGTGGCTGCTCTGCAGTGGTCAGCAACATCTTCCATGCAGCAATTAGCAGTAATAAGTAGGAGTCGCACAATTGATGGTGTAATATGCCCAGACAGCGCGGAAGCAGCAGTTCTGAAATGCTTCATTGAAGAGAGCTCTTGTGTTCTGTACTTTCCTCCCATCAATTTTCCTGGTAGCCGAGCCTAATCAAGGTGCAATGTAGGCTGTTCAGGGGCAGTGTGAGCTCAGGTGGAGAGCTATCTGTCTTGTCCCTAAAGACTAGCCTATCTTGTTATAAACTCCTTCTTCCATCATCCAGGCTGAAATTTCTCCTCAATTAATGTTTAAGAATTTGGAATAAAAGGCACAGGCTTCTGAGGGCTGCACAGATGGGTACTTTTTTTTTTTGTGTTACGGTGGTTTTATTTCAATTATTTCTTTCTCTACTCTTCCTTAGGGTTTTCATCTCAATTTACACACAGCCAAGTGTGTGTAAACCACATTCCTATATTATGTCTGCTTTGTCCATGAACATGCTGAGCACATTCGTAGCAACTGTTTGGATTCAGGTCTGATGATTCCAACATCATTGTCCTGACGGATGGATGGTCAATCTCCTGAGAAAACTGTGATGTTTGCTCTTTAGTATGACTTGAGATACATTCTTGAGACAGATATGTTGTATTGGGTGAAAGGTGAACAATCATAATAGGTTATGTAAGTCACACATTTTTGTTACTCTGACCAATACCTTAAAGAAATACTGTTTAAAGGAAGAAAAAAATAACTAGTTTCATTCACAGTCCCAGCCTTCATTTTGCTGGCTTCTTTCATTTAGCCTATGGCAAGGTAGACCTTCACAGCAGAGAGGGTCTGGTGGAGTAAGGCTGCTTCTCTGTCAACTAGTGGCATCCACACTCATTTCCAAAGGAAGTATCTTTTTGCCTTACCTGGTAGGAGTTCCTCATTGTCCACAGGCAGTGAATCCTGGTGATGCACTAGAGAATATGGATGCTCAGGGTTTACTAGATGCTTTATTCAATTGCTGCAGTGTCACCATGTTTTCCTGAGGTCACATCAACACATTCTTAGTTATCCTAGAAGCTCCTTTTTTATTGGCTATTTAATGTATTTGCATTTCAAGTGTTCTTCCTTTCCCAGTTTCCCCCCTGCAAACCCCCTATCCCATCTCTTTTACCATTGCTTCTATGAGGGTAACCCCACCTACCCATTTCTGTCTCATTGCCCTAGCATTTCCCTATGATGGGGCATTAAGCCTACATAGGACCAAGGGCCTTCCCTTCCATTGATGCCAGATAAGGCCATCCTCTGCTACATATGCAGCTGGAGCCAAGGATTTCTCCTTGTGTATTCTTTGGTTGGTAGTTTAGTCCCTGGGAACTCTGAGGGGGTGGTTGGTTTGATATTTTTGTTCTTCCTATGGGGTTGCAAACCCCTTTAACTCCTTCAGTCTTTCCCCTAACTCCTCTATTCTGGTCCCAGTTTGATGGTTGCAAGCTTTCTGGCAGAGCCTCTCAGGAGACATCTATACCAGGCTCCTGTCAACAAACAATTCCTGACACCAGAAATAGTGACTGGGATTGGTGGCTGCATATAGGATGGATCCCTAGATGGGCAGTCTCTGGATGGCCTTTCCTTCAGTCTCTGCTGCACACTTTGTCTCAGCATTTCCTTTAGACAGAAGCAATTCTCGTTTAAAATTTTGAGAAGAGTGGGTGGCCCCATCTTTCAACTTGAGGCAATGCCTAGCCTCTGGTTATGGTCTCTATAGGTTCTTCCTCCCCTTTATTGGGTATTTCAGCTAATGCCATTATCATTGGGTACTGGGAGCTTCTTGCTTTCCTGGCATTTTGGACTTTCTCGTGGCTACCCCGTTTTTCTCATCCTGTACTGATAAACATGTTTGTCCAATTTCCTGGCCCTCTGTTTATTTACTACTTTTCCTCACACACCAGATTGTGCCCCCCTTTTCCTCTCACCCTTCTCTCTTCTGTACAAGTCCCTCCTACCCTCTATTTCTTATGATTACTTTGCTCCCCCTTCAAAATAGGACTGAACTATTCATACTTTGGACTTCCTTCTTCTTGAGCTTCATAAGGTCTGTAAGTTGTATCATGGATAGTCTGAGCTTTTTTTTCAAATATCCACTTATCAGTGAATACATAGCATGTGTGCTCTTTTGTTACATACCTTCACCTCAAATCCATGTGTATCAAGAAAATTCACATTAAACCAGACACACTGAATTTAATAGAAGAGAAAGTGGGAAAGAACCTTGAACGCATCTGAACAGGGGAAAATTTCCAGAACAGAACACCAATAGATGAGGTTCTAAGATCAAGTATAAACAAATGGAATCTCATAAAATTGAAAAAGCTTCTGAAAAGCAAAGAACACTGCCATCAGGACAAGGCAGCAAATTATACATTTGGAAATGATCTTTACCAATCCCACATATGATAGATGGTTAATATCCAATATATACAAAGAACTCAAGAGTAGTTAGACTCCAGAGAACCAAATAACCCTATTAAAATGGGGTACAAAGTTAAACAAAAAATTCTCAACTGAAGAATCTCAAGTGGCTGAGAAGTACCTAAAGAAATATTCACCATCCTTAGTCATCAGAGAAATACAAATCAAAACAACACTGAGATTTTACCTCACACCTATTACAATGGCTGAGATAAAAAACTCTGTGATAATGTATAGAAAGACAAACACTCCTCCACTGTTGGTGGGATTGCAAGCTGGTACAACCACTCTGGAAATGGTCTGGCAGTTTCTCAGAAAATTGGACATAGTACTGCCTGAGAAGCCAGCTATACCACTCCTGGGCATAGAGCCAAAAGATGCTCCAACATATAACAAGGGCACATGCTCCATTTTATTCATAGAAGCTCTATTTATAATATCGAAAAGCTGGAAACAACTCAGATATCCCTTAACAGAGGAATGGACACAGAAAGCATGGTATTTACCCATTGGAGTACTACTCAGTTATTAAAAACAGTGACTTTATGTAATTGACAAGAAAACGAATGGAACTAGAAATTATACAAGCTTTTTAATGAGTTTCCATACCTTCAAATTCATTCTGAAACAATATACTCCACACATTACAAGCTTGACCTCTCAAGACCAATATTTCTCTAACATAAAGGGGCTTATTGAGAAGACACAAAGAGAGAGAAGGATGCTTGCAGCTAACCATCAGACTGAACATGAGCAGCCCAATGAAGGAGCTAGAGAAAGAACTGAAAGAGCTGATAGGGTATGTAAGCCCATGGAAAGAACAAAATCCTTAACCAAACCCACCACAGCTCCCAGGGACTAAAACACCAACCAGTGAGTTCATGTTGCAGGAGTTGGGCTAGATAGCTCTCTTCCTTCCTGCTTCTATTCCTTCCATCTGCCAGTCATCTCAACTCTGCTTCCCATGAATTTCAAATCCAATCACTTTTCATGACCCCTTTTGCATCTCTTCTCAACTCACTCAGTTGCTTTTAACTGGATTAGAGTAATGGCCTCTTGATAAAACAACTTAATGACACCCTTGCTTCAATCTTACTTAATTGTGCAGAGAAGATAAAAAGATATTTAAGAAGTGATTGATGCATCCTATTTGCTCATTTAATGCCTCCAGTTGCTATTCTTGAAAAAGGAATTATAATACAGATGCATGACTGTTGCATTAAGTGCATGTGGTACCTACCTGCTGCCTATTTATCATACCCACCACTTTGCCTATTTGCTTTTCTTCCACATTTGCCTGTTTTCTCACTCTTGAATGTGTTAAGCTTTTGCTGACATCAGTATCTTTCTGATGTAAGCTTTACCTGATCCAAGAACTCTCTTTTCTAGGTTTCACATTATTCAAATATTGGCATATATAACCCGTTTTCAGAAAAACACTTCTGGCCTGCTATATGGAAAAACTTCCATAATACTTTCAAGGTAGTTATTAAAGCATTCTGACACATCTTATTAATAACTTTGGTTAACATCTGAAATAATGTAAATCATTTATTTGTTTATTCAATAGTGTCTTTCTACCAGTTTAAAAACTGACTAATACAAAGATTTTTATTCCTTCTTGCTTTGTACCCTGGAGTTTTTGGTGGCATGTGACAGATGCCTAGCAAATACTATTGAGTTAAAATGAGTCTCTTCACTGTTGTTCTCTAGATAAGATCTGATATACAGCACATCGTATAAATGCTGTATTTTCATCTCTAAAATATTTCTTCTGTCTGCTAACCTTTCCAGCCACACGCTATTTAATGTGGTTTAGGTCTTCATCATCCCTCTCACAGCCTCCCAAAATAAACATATTTTCCTTGCTTTCAGCCATGCATTCTTTCAGCCCATTTCTTAGAACACAGCCAGAATAATTACTATGTAATGCACACATGTTCTTGCATTTATGCATCTGAAATTACCTCATTGATCCACTACTACCTGCCAGAAGAATTCTATTTAGCATAAAGTTCAATAGTCCCATGGTCTACTATATGCTTAATTCCCCCTCTCTTTTTTTAAAAACATATTTCCTTTATTTTTGAATGTTTTAGGGGCTCCTCTTTCTTTTGGGACTCGGAATAAATTTTTCTCTCTCCTTATGCTTCTTTGTCTGCTTTATTCCCACCTCTACTTCAAGAATCAATTATCTCAGCTCCTCCACATTCATTCCCCAATTTCATTTCAGCTTTATAGCAGAATGCCTTGTGGGGCCTCTATTCCCCTACCCTGTACATTCAGTTGATGACAGTTCTTCCCCTGCTAGTTTGGGTTTTTTTTTTTTTTTTTTTTTTTTTTTTTTTAGATACTCTATGTTTACATTTGAGATGTTATCCCTTTACCCCACCCTGCTCCCATCACCTTCCCCCTCCAGTTTGACTTTAAAACGGTGCACTCCCTTCTGATCCCCCTCTTTACTCCACTGCCTTGTCATTCCCCTGCATTGGAACAAGTATTCTCTCTGGAACAAAAGCCTTTTCTCACATTGATGCCAGATACTGCTATCTTCAGCTTCGTACGCAACCGTATCGATAGCTCTCTCAAAGTGCTAACAGAGGTTGGTGTTTTACTCCATGGGAGTTTTGGAGGGTTTGGATGGTTCATAATGTTGTCATCTTCCCATGAGTTTGCAACCCCTTTCAGCTCCTTAGGTCCTTTCTTTAGCAACCTCATTGGGATTCGCGAGTTCAGACAGATGGTCAGCTGCAAGCATACTCAGTTATATCTATATGACTTTAGTATAGTCCCTGAAGGGGCATCTCTTTCTGGTTCCTGCCAGTAAGTACTTTTTGGGACCAGCTATAGTGCTTGGATTTGGTGATTGTGTATGTGGTGAATCCTCAGGTAAGGTGGCTTCTGAGTAATTTCTTTTTTCAGTCCCTGCTCCTCTATTTGACCTTGCATTTCCTCCCATGAGAGTTTGTTCTCTTTTCTAAGAAGGACTGAGGAATCCCCATTTCGGCCTTCCTAGTTTGTGAGCTTCATAATGTCTATGAATTTTTTCTTGGGTACTGTTTATTCTAAGCTTTTTGGGACTAGTATCTGCTTATCAGTGAATGCATACCACGTGTGTTCTTTTGTGACTGGGTTACCTCACTCAGGATGATAGTCTCTAGTTCCCTCTATTTGCCCTTTTTTTTTCTTCTCCTCCCACCCATTGTTTATACAGATTCTGGAATCCATTAGGCACTCTTTGAGAACCAGCATATCAGCCCTGACACTGACTCAGATCTGGTAACTGTAAATCTCCCCCTCTTTTTCCATTTTTTCAAATCTAATCCCTAAGTCTAATGGCCTGCTTTGTGGCAGAACGCCTGATGACTTCTCCTCATGCTTGCCATCATTCCTGTGGGTAAAAAGGAGATTGAAACACAAATATCTCTTTCCTCTAGTGGATCCACTCAGCTCCCCTGTCCTAACCCATACTCACCTTTGAGTATTAGCTCTGAACTCCAAGAACTACCTGTTATCTGGAACTCATATGGGCCATACATATCAGCATTCCAGAAGAACTTCCTACCAGGCCACAGCAGTCACCATAAAATTCTTCATGAACCAGAGAGGGGAACACAAACCAAGGGCAAAACCACTTACCCAACAAAGGCAAAACCAGAACCAACACCAAGAATTAAGACTTCCCCAAACACAAATGCCTAGACACAGCCATAAAAATGTAATTAATAACAGCCTTGGCCAAATATCTCAACAAAAGTCCAAGAACCTTACCATAGTGACAAAGCGAAACCACAAGAAAGAGACCTTAAATCAGACTTTATAAATATAATAGAAGTCCTTAAAGAGGACACAATTAAATGCCTTAAAGAAACTTATAAAACCAAAAACAGTTCAAGTTAATGATTAAAACTATCCAAGACCCTAAATTGAAAATAGGATCAACAAAGGAAATCTAAACTGAGGGAAATCTGGAAATTAAACATTTAGGAAGTGGAATAGAAATCCCAGAAGCAAGCCTCAACAACAGAATAGAAGAAATGAAATCTCTGGCATTGATGCCACTATACAAGAAATGGATGCCTCTGTCAAAGAAAATCTTAAGTCTACAAAATTTTCAGCACAAAACATCCAGAAAATCTGGGGTAAGATGCAGAGACAAAATCAAAGAATAACAGAAATGGAGAAAGGAAAACAAAATCATGTCAAAGCATCACAAATATTTTCAAGGATGTCATAGATGAAAATTTCCTGAACCTGACAATAGAGATGAGTATCAAGGAACATGAGGCATACAACACACCAAAAAAGACTGGAGTAGAAAAGATAGCCCCATCAGCACATAATTATCAAAACACTAAACATACAGAAAAAAGAATATTAAAATATGCAAGGAAAAAAGAACAAGTAACATATAAGGACAGACCTATTAGAATTATACCTGACTTTTCAATGGAGACTCTAAAAACCAGAAAGGCCTTTAAAAATGTTCTACAAACGCTAAGGGACAAAAGATGTCATTCCACTATTCTGTTTGTGGAAACTTTCAATCAAGAAGATGGAGAAAATAAGACATTCTGTGATAAAACTTTATTTAAATAACATCCATCTGTAAATCAAACCCTACACAATGACGTGGAAGTAAAACTCCAACCTAAGGAAAGTTAATGACACTCAAGAACACAAAAGGAATAAATAATCTCTGATCAGCCAACCAAAAAAGAAAAAATACATACACATACCACCAGCACCACCACCACCAACAACAATTGCAAAAACAACAATAACCACAGCAATAAAATAACAGCAGTCAACAAACACTTCTTATTGATATCTCTTGTCATTCATGATCTCAATTTTCAAATTAAATGCCACAGACTAACAGAATAGATGTGAAAACAGGATCCAAAAGGCACAATTTTACTACAAGGATAGTCATCATCCCAGGATAAAAGACTGAAAAGAAATGCTTGCAGCTAAACATCGGACTGAACACTGGGAGTCCGATGAAAAAGCCAGAGAAAGGACTGAAATATCTGAAAGATTTGCACCCTCATGGGAAGAACAACATCAGCAACAGCCAAGGTGCTAAGGTGGAGAGAGTGATTGGAAGAGGGAGCACCTTCATGTAAACAAGTTGAGGGGGAGAAGGGAGGAGAGTTGGGGTGGGAGGGTATAACATTTGAAATGTAAACACAGAGAATATACAATAAAATAAAATAAAAAAGTAAATGGATTTAAAAAGTAGGCTATTAAAAGCATTTGACACCAAACAAAATAAACTTTTATTTTTTTTAAAACAACTTTATTTTACAAAACAAAGATAAATGTACAGATTTTAAACATTTTTTTGCTTAAAATTATACATTTTTGTCAGAACTTTTTTTTCAGATTTTAACATAATTTTTACATAAAACTATATGGATATATTTTTTAGTCAGTACTTGATTTTTTTCAAGGTTTGATAGTATGCCTTGAAAACTTAATAGTTACAATGAGCTAAAGTACATGTAAAACAAAATGTAACATAGAAATAGTTAAAGTTTTCTTGTTTTGTAAATATTTTTTTTGTTTTGTTTTGTTTTCTTTATTTCTTGGACTTCATACAGTCTGTGAGTTGTTTCTGGGGGAGTGCAAGCCTCTGGGGTTAGCATCCCACTATCAGTGACTGCATATTATGTCTGTTCTTTTGTGACTGGGTTATCTCACTCAGGATGATATTCTCTAGATGCAGCCATTTTCTTAAGAATTTGGTTAAGTCATTGTTTCTGGTGGCTGAGTAGTATTCAATTGTGTATATGTACCACAATTTTTGTATCCATTCGTCTTCTGAAGGACATCTGGGTTCCTTCCAACTTCTGGCTATTATAAATAGAGCCGCTATGAACATTGTGGTGCATATATCTTTGTTGTGTATTAAAGTGTCTCTGGGGTAAATGCCCAGCAGTGGAATAGCTGGGTCTTCAGGTAGTACTATATCCAATTTTCTGAGGTATCGCCAGACAGATTTCCAGAGTGGTTGTATTAGTTTGCAACCCCACCAACAGTGGAGAAGTGTTCCTCTATCTCCGCAGCCTCACCAGCATCTGCTGTCATCTGAGTTTTGGATCTTGGCCAATCTGACTGGTGTGAGGTGGAATCTCAGGGTTGTTTTGATTTGCATTTCCCTGATGGCTAAGGATGTCAAGCACTTCCTCAGATGTTTCTCGGCCATTCGGTGTTCCTCAACTGAAAACGTTTTGTTTAGCTCTGTACCCCATTTTTTAATAGGGTTATTTGATTCTCTGTTGTCTAGCTTTTTGAGTTCCTTGTACACCTTGGATATTAGGCCTCTATCTGATGTGGTGTTGGTAAAGATCTTTTCCCATTCTGTTGGTTGCCGTTTTGTTTTCTTGACGATGTCCTTAGCCTTACAGAAACTTTGCAATCTCATTAAGTCCCATTTGTTAATCTTTGACCTTAGAGCTTGAGCCATTGGTGTTTTGTTCAGGAAAATTTCTCCTGTGCCTATGTGTTCTAAGGTTTTCCTTACTTTCTCATCTAATAGTTTCAGTGTACCTGGTTTAATGTGGAGATCTTTGATCCACTTACACTTGAGCTTTGTACAAGGAGATAAGAAAGGGTCTATTTTCATTCTTTTGCATGCTGAGTGTCAGTTGGACCAGCACCATTTGTTGAATAGGCTGTCCTTTTTCCATTGAATGTTTACTGCTCCTTTGTCAAAAATCAGGTGACCATATACATGAGGGCTCATTTCTGGATCTTCTATTCTATTTCATTGATCCACATGCATATATCTGTACCAGTACCATGCAGTTTTCAGCACAATTGCCTTGTACTATAGCTTGAGGTCAGGGATAGTGATTCCCGCAGATGTATTTTTGTTGTTGAGGATGGATTCCGCTAATCTAGGTCTTTTGTTATTCCATATGAAATTGCACATTGATCTTTCCAATTCCATGAAGAACTGGGTTGGAATTTTGATGGGGATTGAATTGAATCTGTAGATTGCTTTTGCTAGGATGGCCATTTTTAAGATGTTGAGTTTTCCAATCCATGAGCATGGGAGATCTTTCCATTTTCTGAGATCCACCTCAATTTCTTTCTTTAGCGTTTTGAAGTCCTTGTCATACAGGTCCTTCACTTGCTTAGTTAGAGTCACACCAAGGTATTTCATAGTTTTTGTGACGATTGAGAAGGGTACCTTTTCCCTAATTTCTTTCTCCACATGTTTGTTCTTTGAGTATAGGAAGGCTACTGATTTCTTTGAGTTAATTTTGTATCCAGCCACATTGCTGAATTTGTTTATCAGCTGTAGGAGTTCTCTGGTGGAATTTTTGGGGTCACTCAAGTACACTATCATGTCATCGGCAAAGAGTGATGTCTTTATCTCTTCCTTTTCGATTTGTATCCCCTTGATCTCCTTTTGCTGTCTAATTGCTCCAGCCAGGACTTCCAGTACAATGTTGAATAGGTAGGGGGAGAGTGGATAGCCTTGTCGAGTCCCTGATTTTAGTAGGATTGCTTGAAATTTCCCATTATTAAGTTTTATGTTGGCTGTTGGTTTGCTGTATATTGCTTTTATTATGTTTAAGTATGGACCTTGGATTCCTGTTCTTTCCAGGGCTTTTAACATGAAGGGGTGTTGGATTTTGTCGAATGCTTTCTCAGTTTCTAGTGAGATGACCATGTGATTTTGATCTTTGAGTTTGTTTATATGGTGGATTACGTTGATGGATTTCCTTATGTTAAATCATCCCTGCATCCCAGGGATGAATCCTACTTGGTCATGATGAATGATCGTTTTGATGTGTTCTTGGATTCGGTTTGCAAGGATTTTGTTGAGTATTTTTGCATCAATGTTCATAAGTGAGATTGGTCTGAAGATCTCTTTCCTTGTAGGGTCTTTGTGTGGTTTAGGTACAAGGGTTATTGTAGCCTCAAAAAATGAGTTGTATAATATTCCATCTGATTCTATTTTTTGGAATAGTTTGGAGAGTATTGGTGTTATATCCCCAATAAATGTATGATAAAATTCTGCACTGAACTTGTCTGGACCTGGGCTTTTTTTGGTTGGGAGGCTTTTGATGACTTCTTCTATTTCTTTAGGTGTTATAGGGTTATTTAGATGGTTTACTTAGTCCTGGTTGAACTTTGGGATCTTGTATCTGTCTAGGAATTTGTCCATTTCCTCCAGATTTTCCAATTTTGTGGAGTATAAGTTTTTGTAGTAGGATCTGATGATTTCTTGAATTTCCTCAGTTTCGGTTGTTATTTCGCCACTTTCCTTTCTGATCTTGTTAATTTGGATACACTCTCTTTGCCCTCTACTTAGTCTGGCTAGGGGTTTATCAATCTTGTTGATTTTCTCAAAGAACCAACTCTTTGTTTTGTTGATTTTTTCAATGGTTCTTTTTGTTTCTATTTGGTCTATTTCTGCCCTAATTTTGATTATTTCTTGCCGTCTACTCTTTTTGGGTATATCTGCTTCCTTTTGTTCTAGAGCTTTTAGCTGCGCTGTCAGGTTGCTGATGTAAGCTCTCTCTAGTTTCTTTTTGGAAGCACTTAGGGCTATGAGTTTTCCTCTCAATACTGCTTTCATTGCATCCCATAGGTTTGGGTATGTTGTGTTTTCGTTTTCATTGAATTCTAGAAAATCCTTAATTTCTTTTTTTATTTCTTCTTTTACCCTGCTATCCTTTAACAGAGCATTGTTTAGTTTCCATGTGTATGTGGGCTTTTTGTTGTCTTTTTTGATAAAGACAAGCCGTAGACCATGGTGATCTGAGAGGATGCATGGGAGTATTTCAATCTTCTTATATCAATGGAGGCTTGTTCTGTGTCCAATTATGTGGTCAATTTTCAAGAAGGTGCCATGGGGTGGTGAGAAGAAGGTGTATTTTTACTTTGGGATAATATGTTCTGTATATATCTATTGATTCTAGTTGGTTCAAAGTCTCTGCTAGCTTTGCAGTGTTCTTGTTCAATTTCTGTTTCCCTGATCTGTCCATTGGTGAGAGTGGGGTATTAAAGTCTCCCACTATTATTGTGTGGTGTGAAATGTATTTTTTGAGCTTTAGTAGGGTTTCTTTTATGAATGTGGGTGATTTTTTATTTGGAGCATATAAGTTAAGGATTGAGAGATCCTCCTGACAGATTTCCCCTGTAATGAGTAAAAAGTGTCCTTCCTTATCTTTTTTGATAACTTTTGGTTGGAAATTTACTTTATTCAATATTAGAATAGCCACTCCAGTTTGCTTCTTGGAGCTGTTTGCTTGGAAGTTTTTTTTCCCACCCTTTTACTCTGAGATAGTGTCTGTCTCTGTCTCTGAGATGAGTTTCCTGTATGCAGCAAAAGGCTGGATTTTGTTTATGTATCCAGTCTGATAGTCTACGTCTCTTTATTGGGGAGTTGAGACCATTTATCTTAATAGATATCAAGGAATAGTTGTTTCTGTTTCCTGCCATTATTGCTTCTTTGGGTTGAGTTGTGTCTGTGTTTTTTTCTTCTTTTAGTTTTCTTGTTTAAGAGTTTTCTTGTTTTTACTAGGCTGTATTTCCCCTCATTGTATTGGGTTTTCCACCTATAATTTGTTGTAATGCTGGGTTTGTGGTCAGATATTGTTTTAATTTTGATTTGTCTTGAAATATCCTCGTCTCTTCATCGATGGTGATTGATAGTTTTGCTGGGTATAGCAGCTCTGACTGGCACTTGTGCTCTCTTAAGGAGTGCATGATATCTATCCAGGCTCTTCTAGCTTTCATAGTCTCTGTTGAGAAATCGGGTGTGAGTCTGATTGGTCTGCCTTTATATGTTACCTGACCTTTTTCTCTTACTGCTTTTATTATTCTTTCTTTACTTTGGGCACTTGATGTTTTTACTATTATGTGTCGGGAGGTATTTCTTTTCTGGTCCAAACTACTTGGAGTTCTGAAGGCTACTTTTATGCTCATAGTCATCTCATTCTTGAGGGTAGGGAAGTTTTCTTCTATGATTTTGTTGAAGATATTCACTGTGCCTCTTAGTTGATACTCTTCTCCCTCTTCTATTTCTATTATCCTTAGGTTTGGTCTTCTCATTGTGTCTTGGATTTCCTGGACATTTTGGGTTAGGAGCTTTTTGTTTTTTGCATCTTCTCTGGCTGTTTTGTCTATGTTTGCAATGTTGTCTTCTGCCCCCAGATTCTCTCTTCGATCTCTTGTAATCTATTGGAAATGCTTTCTTCTATGACTCCTGATTTCTTTTTTTGGTGTTCTGACTCTAGGGTTATCTCTTTTAGCGTTTTCTTTATTGTGTCAATTTCTGTTTTAATTTCCCTCTTTCATTCCTTTATTTCTTTGGTTCTGTTTTCCTCTAGTTCTTTGAGTTCTTTGAGTGTTTTTTTTTGTTTCTTCTTTAAAAGCTTCTGAATCTTTTTGCTTTTCCTCTCGTTCTTGTTTAAGTATCTCTATCAGCATCTTGAGGTATGATTTCAGGTATGTGTCTTCTTTTTCTTGAGTGTTTGGAATTCCGATGTTTGCTGTTATGGGAGAGCTGGGTTCTGGTGTTTCTAGATTGTCTTGGTTTCCTTGGGATATACTCTTTCTATTTTTTCTTGCCATTTTGTTGTCAGTGATATGTTCTTGCCTTTTTCTCGTATCTGGTCTGTGTTCCTGGTTCTCCACTGGTCCAGGTGTCAGATGGGCCGAGCCTTGTTCAGTGCCTCAGAGTCGTCGGGTGTGAACAGAAGTTCCAATGTTCTGTTTCTGGTCGCTGGATCAGGCTTAGCAGGGCAGGGCAAGGCAGGGGGTGCACTTTCCATGTGCACTCCACAGAGATCTCTCTGCTCACCTGCAGCCTAGGTCTCCCACTCACCAGTTGTTCAGCCTTTATGAGCTGCCGTTCCGGGTGGCAGATTGGCCAGGCCCTGCTCTGCTTCCTGAAGTCGCCTCCAGGTGGAAACAGAAGTTCTAATTTTCTGTTTCCAGTGGCTGGATCAGGCAAGGCAGGGCAGGGCAAGGCAGGGGGTGCACTTTCCGTGTGCACTCCGCAGAGATCTCTCTGCTCCCCGGCAGCCCAGGTCTCCCACCCACCAGTTGCTCAGCCTCTACAAGCTGCCATTTCGGGTGGCAGGTGGACCAGGCTCCTCTCTGCGTCCTCCAAAATAAACTTTTAAACCTAAGCTAATTGGACGTAATATGTAAGTGCACTACCTAGTAATCAAAGGAAAAATGCACCAATAAGATATTAAAAAATGTAACATCTATTCACCAAATATAGGCCACCTAAGTTGGTAAAAGAAATATTATTGAGTTTATCACATATTTTCTCTCACACTTTGATAATGGATACTTCAATACCCAGTTCTCACTGGCAGCCTAGTCATCCAGATACAAATAATGTAGAGAAACGCTGGAGTTAACTGGATTATAAAACAAATTAACCTAACAGAGAGTTAAGAACATTTGACCTAAATAATAAAGAATATATCTTTTTTTTCTCAATACCTCAGGGACGTTTGTCCAAAATTGAGCACATGATCAGACAAAATAGAAGTCTCAACAGAGGCAAGAAAACTAAAATAACATCCTTCATCTTATTCTACTATCACAGATTAAAGTTGGATATCAACAACAGAAACAAAAGCAAGCTGAAAAAAACTTATGCAACTTGAATAACTCACTACTAAATGAAACATAGGTAGAGACAGAAATCACAAAAAAAAAAATGAGGATTGTGAAAAACTGAATGATAATGAATAAAGATCATACCCAAACTTCTTGAACGCAATGAAGGCAGTTCTAATTTACAACCTCAAAGCACTCAGAATATATGTATATGTATATATATATATATATATATATATATATATATATATATATATATAATGGAGAGATCACTTATTAGTAATTTAACGGCATACCTGAAATCTGTAAAATGAAAAGAAGTCATCACACCCAAAATGAGCAGGTGGCAAGACATATTTAAACTCTGGGAAGAAATCAATAAAATAGACTTAATGGAATAGAATCAGTGAAACAAAGAGTTTGTTCTTTGAGATAAACAGCAAAATTAACAAACCCTGATCCAAACTGAAAGGTGGGGAGGAATATGCAAGTTACCAGAATCAGAAATGAAAGGGGAACACAAAAAGAGCCACTGAGGAAATCCAGACAATCCTAAGTTCATACATTAAAAGCCTGTACTTCATCAAATTGGGAAATCTGAAAGAAATGTAAAATTTTCTGCTCACATACCATTTCCAAAGTTAAATGCAGATGAGATAAACAGCCCTTCATGAAAATGCATGGAAATATTAAGCCTACAAGGAACTTACTGTTCCATAATAAAGGTGATTTCAGCAAGCCTATAGCAGCATTAACTTAAAGGGAGAGAAACTCAAAGCAATTCCACTAGAATCAGGAAGAAGACAAGGCTGAGTGTTCTCTCCATACATATTCAATTTAGTACTTGAAGTCCCAGCTAGAGCAATGAGATATCTAAAGAATATCAAGGAGATACAAATTGAAACAGAATATGGTGTTGTTCAAACTAGACATCTGCATGTAAAAGTATCTGCACATTCTGAATAAAACTCAACTCTAGATACACTTAACCTGGTACAAGAGATTATGAGGAATAGCCTTGAACTCATTTGGACAGGAAAAGACTTTCTGGACACTGTTAGCACATGCTCTAAGGCAAACAATTATTATATGGGAACTCCTGGAACTGAAAAAGCTACTGTAAGGCAAAGGACATCCTCATTTAGACAAAGCATCAGCCTAGAGAATGGAAAAAGAGTTTTATTGACTACACATCTGAACAAGATCTAATATCCAAAATATATAAAGAACTAAGAAAATGGACACCCAGACAACATATAACTCAATTTAAATGGGGTTGATATCTATACAGAGGAAATGCAAATTGCTGAAAAATGCCTAAAATGTTCCATATTCTTAGCCAGAAGCAAAATGAAAATCAAAACTACACAGAGATTATTCCTGTCAGAATAACCAAGATCAATAACAGACTTGATAGCTAGTGGTGGAAAGAACTTGGAGTAAGGGGAATACACACACTTCCAATGCTGTTGGAAGTGCAAACTTGCACAGCTACTGTGGAAATCAATGTGATCATTCCTCAGAAAGATGGAAATCAATCTATCTCAAGACTCCCCATTACCGCTGTGGGAATATACTCAAAGAATGCTTCAGTCTATGACAGAGACAGTTGCTCAACCATGTTTATTGCTACTCTATTTGTAATATCTGGGAACTGGAAAAGAACTAGAAGTTCCTTAGCAGAAGAAAAAATTAAAGAAAGTGTGTGTTGTGTTTACCAAATGGAGAATTGCTTGGCAAGAGGAGGAGAAAGAAGGAAGAAAAAAAAAGAAAGAAAGGATGGAAGGAAGGAAGGAATGCAATCATGAAAGCTGCGGGAAAATGGATGAACATAGAAAAAGTCACCTTGAGTAAAATTATTGTATATCCAGAGATCCAAATATGAAACATATTAGCTTATAAGATAAGTCAATGGTATCCAAGATCTATAATCTCAGGAACCACAAGTTAGGTATAGGGTAAGGAACCTGGCAGGGGGTGAAAAGGAAAGTGGAATAAATAGATCCAATATAATCAAGTAAAGAGGGAGAGGACAGGAGGGTGAAGGTTGAAACACAGGAGAAACAGGTAAAATAAATAGTAATTGGTACATGTACACATTTGAAGGGTAGTGAAGAAACTTAATAAATACACTAGCAACTCCCATGTGTATGTGTGTATATGTATATATAATGTCTGAATATACATTATTTGTATGAATATATATACATATATATCTACACATAAATGTTATATACACATATGTTATATGCAAGGCATCCTGTGACTGAGCACATCATTCTGTGCCATGCGGACATTTTCTCAATTGCTTTTTTTGAAGTTCTTTTCTACACAGTATTTCACCTTGTCTTTTGAAATTTCCCTATATCCATATAAAGGAAAATCTTTCTGTGCATGCCAGTGTTATACATGAGTCATCTGGTCAAATACCCACGTTCCTTTGTAAGCCAATCCTTTGAAGAAGAAGTATGTCTCACTCATTGTTTTAGTCCGGTGTCTGCGGAATGCATGTAAAATGTTAGGTAAATGGTGTTTGGCTGCTGAAGGTTGAGGAGTGGAACTAGAACCTAAAAGGCCCAGTCAGTATGCCAGGATTTTTGCTGGAGTAAGAAGAGAACAGGGCATTTAAGTAAATGAGCAGAAAATTTGTCTCATCTTTCCTTCTCTCTCAGGAAGATGAAGGCTTTCTATTTTTATTGTTAGTGTATACACGGCTTTCATGACTTTTGTTCCATTTGAGTGCATTTCCTTCTGCATCACTCAATGGGAGAGTCTCTCTCTGTCTCTATCTGTGTGTGTGTGTGTGTGTGTGTGTGTGTGTGTGTGTGTGTGTGTGATTTGTTTGCATGGGCAGTGACACAAGTATGCACTTTGGTCAGGTCTCTAGTAGTTCTAAAGAATACCAGTCCTCACTGTTACTCCTATGATTGGTCCTGCTATTTTTTCTCTAGACTGGTTCTCCTCTTCTCCTCCGATAGATTAATAGGTCTGATGTCTGCCGTCCAGTCAACCTGGTAGATTAACAAGTCAGAAATGGCCTCCACTCTTCAATGTGTGGGGAATAGGAAAGGGGTAAAGGCGAAAACAAAACAAAAAATCCGGAAAACAAAAAAAAAATCTGTCAGTTTCCTCCGACGATAGATTTAAACTGGAAAGTGTTACTTGTAAACTATTGTCTACTATTTTATGGATAAAAAACAAGAATTCATAAATAAAAAAAAAATAATCTCATTTTCCTTAGAGACAGTTAAAACAGATTTATTTTTTGACAACTCAAATTGTATCAAAAAATTCATTTCGAATTTAAATATATAAAACAATGTAATTGCAACTATTTCTTAGAGTGAATTAAATATTAATAAAAGACTACAGATTAAATTTAATGCCAGGCCTATGTAAGAATAATTTATTAAGTTGAAGGTGTTACCTAAAATGAAATTACTTTTGTGTATACAATTCTACTTTCGGGGTTTGGAAATCACTCTGTTTCGTTCTGGATGAAACATTTAGAAAATTTCTTTCACATGTCTGCTTAAGACACAGAGGTAAAGCTATGGTTAGGACTTTTCACCAACCATGAACTGTCACTGACTGAGTATTGACTTCCTTAACTTCGTCATGATTGTTTCTCAAAGACAAGACCAGAACACACTGAAACAATCCATCGGTGTGTGGAGCCCACATCCATTGTGTGAATTCCAAATTCCACAATGATGCTCATACCATTTTCTCTTAATAACCACTCAAAAGTACAATCTTGAAAAGCTAAAATTTATGTAAGTACCTAAACTAGAATAATTAGAACATTAATGATGAGTAACTACCTAGCTACCTGGATTCTCTCTGTGTCTCTGTCTGTCTGTCTGCCACTTTTTCTCTCTCTCTTTTCTGATATTGTTTTCCACCCATAATTCTGCTTTAACCCACATAGTGATAAAATTATAGGTGTGTACAACCATGCCTTGTTTAATAGTTTCCTTTTATTTGAGTTTTACATATTTTTATTTGTTATGGATATGCTGTTTTTCCATGCATGTAAGTAGGTGTACCATGTGTCTAGCTGGTGTCTCAAGAGATAGAAGAAGATTTTAGATCCTTTAAAACTGGAATTACAGATAGTTACAGTGAGGTGCCATGTTGCTCCTCTGTTTAAGCAGAAAGTGTTTTAATGTGCTCAGCAATCTCTCCATCCACAGCACATTTTCTTAAGGAGCACATAAGTGCTCTAAAACTATCCTTCTATTTGTAAGTCAAGGGAAATTGTTTTCTACCTCAATTTTGTGGCAAGTTTATATGTGAATAACTATGTCTGTCAATATTTCTGTACCTTGTGTTTGTGAACCAGCAATAAAATGTAAACCTTATTTTTCTGGGTTTTGGTGGTCGTGGGTTTTTTTGTTTGTTTGTTTTGGTGTGCACAAACTAATCATAAATTGCTATGAATGTTGTCATAACAAGGCTGCACCTGAAACTCTGATTTTTCACTAATTAATTTGTGATTTGATTGATCATGTGATGAGAACCTTGATAGAGAATGACACACTGGACTCTTTTCTTCCTTTCTTTTTCCTTTCTTCCTTCCTTCTTCCTTCCTTCTTCCTTCCTTCCTTCTTCCTTCCTTCTTCCTTCCCTTCTTCTTCCTTCCTTCCTCCTTCCTTCCTTCCTTCCTTCCTTCCTTCCTTCCATTCTTTCTTTCTTTCTTTCTTTCTTTCTTTCTTTCTTTCTTTCTTTTTTTCTTTCTTTCTTTCTTCCTTTTCCTCTTCCTTTTTCTCCTGCTCTTTCTCCTGCTGTTCCTCCTCCTCCTCCCTCTCTTCTTCCTCCTTCTTTTTAAATTGCCAATATCAAATATCAACTAGGAAGACAGTCTCAGTGAGAAATTAGGATTGCATGAGGATAGACCTGAGAGGTAATTTTCAAATTGGGTTTACTGAGGTTGAAAGAAACATTCATGTTATGGTTATGTGTATTCTGTATTGAATGAGAAGGGCAAACCTGAGCTAAGCACTAGTGAGCATGTAAGCATTCATTCTCTGAGCTGTGGATAAAACCAGCAGCTCAGGTCTAACCAGCTGCTTAAGTTCCTGCTACCTTGACTTCCCCCAAATGACAAGACTGTAACCTGGTATTGTGTGTGAGATAAACACTTGCTGTAACAAGACCTTTTCCCAGAACAAAAACAAATAATAAAATAGAAAATGCAAAGTGACCAATCTAAATCTGTTTCAGACAGTTATCAGGTTAAAAATGAATAGTATGTCCAGCAGCAAGAAGAACACATTTCACATTCTTTTTGTTCACTCTCATGCATACAGAAATCCATCAATGTAATTCACTATATAAACACATTAAAAGGAAAAAAAAAACATGATTACCTCATTAGATGCTGTGAAAACATTGACAAAATTCAATACCCCTTCATGAGAAAAGACTGGGAAAGATCAGAAACTCAAGACCAATACCTAAACATAGTAAAAGCAATATACTGCACACCAGTAGCCAACATTAAAATAAACAGACAGAAACTTGAAGTAATCCCACAAGGATTCCCACTTTCTCCATACCTATTTAATATAGAACTTGAAATCCTAGCCAGAGCAATTAAACAACAAAAAAGAGGTAAAGGGCTATAAATTGAAAAGGAAGAAGTCAAAATATCACTATTTGCAGATGATATGTCAGTATACTTAAGTGATCCTAAAATTTCTCAAAGTGGCTGGTTATAAAATCAACTCAAACAAATAAACAGGCTGAGAAAAAAATTAGAGAAATGACACCATTCACAATAGTTCCAAATAGTATAAAGTACCTTGGTATGACTCTAACCAAGCAAGTAAAAGATATGTATGACAAGAACTTCTAGTCTTTGAAGAAAGAAATCAAAGTTTTCAGAAGATAGGATAATCTCCTATGCTCAAGGATTTTCAGGATTAAAGTAATCAACAAATTCAATGCAACTCTTATCAAAATTCACACTTAATCCTTAATAGAGTTAGAAAGAGCAATTTGTGAATTTATTTGGAATAACCAAAAATGCAGGACAGTGAAAACTATTCTCAACAATAAAAGAATTTCAGGGGAAATCACCATTCATGACCTCAAGCTTTGTTACAGAGCAATCATGATAAACACTACATGGTATTGGTGCAGAGACAGGCAGGTAGATCAATGGAACAGAACTGAAGACCCAGAAGTGAACCCACACTCCTACGGTCAGTTGATCTTTGACAAAGGATCAAAAATCATACTGTGGAATAAAGACTTCAACAAATGTTCCTGGTTCAACTGGAGGCCAGCATGTAGAAGAATGCAAATCTTTCCATTTTTATCTTTTTGTACAAAGCTCAAGTCCAAGGGGATCAAGGACCTCCACATAAAACCAGATGTACTAAAACTAATAGAAGAGAAAGTGGGAAAGAGCATCAAACACTCAGGTACAAGGGGAAATATATTGAACAGAACACCAGCGGCTTATGCTCTAAGATCAAGAATTGGCAAATGGAACCTCATAAAATTGCAAAGTTTCTGCAAGGCAAAGGACACTGGCAAAGAACAAAATATCAAATAACATATTGGGAAAAGATCTTTATCAATCCTACATCCTATAGAGGGCTAATATCTAATATAAGAACTCAAGAAATTAGACTCCAGAGAACCAAATAACCATACTAATAATGGGGTACAGACCTAAACAAAGCATTCTCAACTGAGGAATATGAAATGGCCATTAAGCACCTAAAGAAATGTCCAACATTCTTGGTCATCAAGGAAATGTCAATCAAAAAAAGTCTGAGATTCCACCTCACACCAACCAAAATGGCTAAGATCAAAAACTCAGGTGACAGCAGTGAATATGTAGAAAAAGAGGAACACTCCTCTATTGTTGGTGGGATTGCAAGCTGGACCAACCCCTCTGAATATCAGCAGACCCTGTTCCTGTCAGAGAATCCATGCTGCCTGAACTTTGGAGAAGCTTTGAGAAAAACTTAACTTTTCCCTAGGATGGAGTACTTTCGCTGTTTTTTTAGTGACACCCAATATTTCACCATCTCCTACATGTCTTTGGTGATTAATCATTGCAGGGAAGGAATTGGCAAGTCTGGGACACATGGAGACTTGCAAATTTCTCTCATAGACTCTAGGATCAACCCACAAAAAAGCACTTCCTAAATTTAAGGATCTCTTAAAAATAGCCCAAAGGGGTTGTATCCTGGGTATTTTTAAACTGCTTTTCTTTTTTTCTTTTCTTTTCTTTCTTTTTTTTTTTTCATTTAAGGGGAAAGGGCTGCTATATATAGAGGTCATATTCTAAATATCTCCAGATTGGAGTATTCGGGTATTCAAGGAAAACTATCTATTTGCTTTTGTGCTTTGGAGTAAGAGGAGAGTAGAGGAAGGTTAATTGCCTTTACTTTTTTCATTTTTCTTTCTTTCTTTCTTTTTTAATTTGAAAAGGGTCTTACTCTCTCGACCAGGGTACCCTTAAATTCATCACTCATCTGTGTCAGCAGTACGAAAGCTGGAATTACACATGTGAACTATTATGCCTAGGAATGCTTTGAATTTTAACCAACCTTTCCAGACAGGACAAGTCTGGCTTTGTTTTTAAGCTACTAGACATTTCCTTCCTAAATATAGCATCCACACTTCTGGGGATCAACTTAGGTTAATTTTTCAGGGCTGGATGAAAATCGCTGTACCTGCTCAACCATCTTGCTGACCCATGACTCACTATTAATCTGAGGATGGCAGGTGCTGGTGTGAATCTCTTAGGTCATCATTCTACCTTTGGGCTCTAAAGTAGGTGACAGGAGGGTTCTGGGAAGCTGTGGGAAATCTGTTCACATTCCTACAGGAAATCAGTAGAAACTGGGGGAAAGTGAAATTACTCCAAGTCCTTGACTTCAGTGGATTTGGAAGAGGTGGGAAATACACATGATTGTCCTAGAAAAGGGAACTCAAAAGAAGCTGCCCTGGTATGGTAGTTTGAATATGCTTGGTCCTTAGAAAGTAACACTATTAGGAAGTGTAGCCTTGTTGAGTAGCTGTGGCCTTGTTGGAGGAAATTTGTCATTGTTACTGGTAGTGGTCATTAAGGTCCTGTGTTCAAGCTCCACCCAATGTGGATGAGAGTCTCCTCCTAGCTGTCTTCAGATCAAGAAGTAAAACTCCCTGCTATTCCAGTATCAAGTTAACCTGAATGCTGCCAGGATTTCCACTATGATAATGGATTGAACCTCTAAAACAATAAGCTAGCCTCAATTAATGCTTGCCTTTGTAAGAATTACCTGGATCATGATGTCTCTTCACAGCAATGGAATCCCAAATAAAAAAGAAGTTGAGGATTGCTGTGACAGGTCTGACCATGTTTCTGTTTGAAGAAATGTGGACTGGGGACTTGGATTTGAAAAGCAATGGAATGCTTTTAGGGGCACTTAATGGACCATAGAAATATAGAAGACATTGGTGATGAATATGATTTGAACTCTGGGGGTATAGCTCAAAAAGTTTCAGAGGAGAATGTTAATGATATTAGTCTGTAGTCCAGAGACTATTTTTGTGATCTTTTGGTGAAAAATGTGGCAAATCTTGTACTGTTTGTAGGGCATGCCTAAGGCTAAAATGAAGACAGTTAGATTACTTGTATCAGCAAAGGATATCTCAAAACAGCCTACTACAAATTATGAGGGCTAATTTCTGGATCTTCTATTCTATTCCATTGATCCACATGCCTATTTCTGTACCAGTACCACGCAGTTTTCAGCACAATTGCCTTGTAATATAGCTTGAGGTCAGGGATAGTGATTCCCGCAGATGTTTTCTTGTTGTTGAGGATAGATTTAGCTATTCTAGGTCTTTTGTTATTCCATATGAAATTGCACATTGATCTTTCCAAGTCAATGAAGAATTGGGTTAGAATTTTGATGAGGATTGCATTGAATCTGTAGATTGCTTTTGGTAAAATGGCCATTTTTAAAATGTTGATCGTTCCAATCCATGAGCATGGGAAATCTTTCCATTTTCTGAGATCTTCCTCGATTTCCTTCTTTAGAGGTTTGAAGTTCTTGTCATACAGGTTCTTCACTTGCTTAGTTAGAATCACACCAAGGTATTTCATAGTTTTTGTGACTATTGTGAAGGGTACCTTTTCCCTAATTTCTTTCTCCACATGTTTGTCCTTTGAATATAGGAAGGCTACTGATTTGTTTGAGTTAATTTTGTATCCAGCCACTTCATTGAACTTGTTTATCAGCTGTAAGAGTTCTCTGGTGGAATTTGTGGGGTTGCTTAAGTACACTATTATGTCATCTGCAAAAAGTGATGTTTTTACTTCTTCCTTTCTGATTTGTATCCCTTTGATTTCCTTTTGCTGTCTAATTGCTCCAGACAGGACTTCCAGTACTATGTTGAATAGGTAGGGGGAGAGTGGGCAGCCTTGTTGAGTCCCTGATTTTACTGGGATTGCTTCAAGTTTTCCACCGTTAAGTTTGATGTTGGCTGTTGGTTTGATGTATATTGCATTCATTATGTTTAGGTATGGACCTTGGATTCCTGTTCTTTCCAGGACTTTTAACATGAAGGGGTGTTGAATTTTGTCAAATGCTTTCTCAGCATCTAGTGAGATGACCAAGTGATTTTGTTCTTTGAGTTTGTTTATATGGTGGATTACGTTGATGCATTTCCTTATATTAAACCATCCCTGCATCCCAGGGATGAAGTGTACTTGGTCATGTTGAATGATTGTTTTGATGTGTTCTTGGATTTGGTTTGCAAGGATTTTGTTGAGTATTTTTGCATCAGTGTTCATAAGTGAGATTGGTCTGACGTTCTTTTTCCTTGTAGGGTATTTGTGTGGTTTAGGAATGAGGGTTATTGTAGCCTCAAAAAAAGAATGAGGTAGTATTCCATCTGATTCTATCTTGTGGAATATTTTGGAGAGTTTTGGTGTTATGTCTGCAATAAATGTATGATAAAATTCTGCACTGAACCCGTCTGGTCCTGGGCTTTTTATGGTTGGGAGGCTTTTGATGACTTCTATTTCTTTAGGTGTTATGGGATTATTTAGATGGTTTACCTGGTCCTGGTTTAACTTTAGGATCTTGTATCTGTCTAGAATTCATCCATTTCCTCCAACTTTTTCAACTTTGTGGAGTATAGGCTTTTGTAGTAGAATCTGATGATTTCTTGAATTTCCTCAGTTTCAGTTGTTATGTCTCCACTTTCCTTTCTGATTTGGTTAATTTGTATACTCTCTCTTTGCCCTCTAGTTAGTCTGGCTAAGGGTTTATCAATCTTGTTGATTTTCTCAAAAACCAGCACTTGGTTTTGTTGATTCTTTCAATGGTTCTTTTTGTTTCTATTTGGCCTATTTCTGTCCTAATTTGATTATTTCTTGCTGTCTACATCTTTTGGGTGTATCTGCTTCCTTTTGTTCTAGAGCTTTCAGCTGTGCTGTCAAGTTGCTGATGTATGCTCTCTCCAGTTTCATTTTGAAAGTGCTCAGAGCTATGAGTTTTCCTCTCAGTACTGCTTTCATTGCATCCCATAGGTTTGGGTATGCTGTGTTTTTGTTTTCATTGAATTCTAGAAAATCCTTAATTATTTTCTTCTTTGACCCTGCTGTTCTTTAACAGAGCATTGTTTAGTTTCCATGTGTATGTGGGCTTTTTGTTGTCTTTGTTGTTGTTAAAGACTAACCTTAGACCATGGTGGTCTGAGAGGATGCATGGGAGTATTTCAATCTTCTTATATCAATTGAGGCTCGTTCTGTGTCCAATTATGTGGTCAATTTTTGAGAAGGTGCTGTGAGGTGCTGAGAAGAAGTTGTATTCTTTTACTTTAGGATGATATGGTCTGTAGATATCTATTAATTCCAGTTGGTTCATAGTGTCTGCTAGTTTTAGAGTGTCCTTGTTCAGTTTCTTTTTCCGTGTTCTGTACATTGGAGAGAGTAGTGTATTAAAGTCTCCCACTATTATTGTGTGGGGTGAAATGTATTTTTTGAGCTTTAGTAGAGTTTCTTTTATGAATGTGTGTGATTTTTTATTTGAGCATATATGTTAAGGATTGATAGTTTCTCCTGACTTTTTTCCCCAGTAATGAGTAAAAGTGTCCTTCCTTATCTTTTTTGATAACTTTTGGTTGGAAATTTACTTTATTCGATATTAGAATAGCCACTCCAGCTTGCTTCTTGGGGCTGTTTGCTTGGAAGTGTTTTTCCCAACCTTTTACTCTGAGATAGTGTCTGTCTTTGTCTCTGAGATGAGTTTCCTGTATGCAGCAAAAGCCTGGATTTTCTTTATGTATCCAGTCTGATAGCTTATGTCCCTTTATTGGGGAGTTGATTCCATTTATGTTAATGGTTATCAAGGAATAGTGGTTGCTGTTTCCTGCTATTATTGCTTTTGTAGGTTGAGTTGTGTCTGTGTCTCTTTCTTCTTTTGGTTTTCTTGCTTAGGAGATTTCTTGTTTTTACTATGATGTAGTTCCCTTCTTTGTTTTGGGTTTTCCACCTATAATTCATTGTAGTGCTTGATTTGTGGTCAGATATTGTGTAAATTTTGATTTGTCTTGAAAAATCTTCATCTCTCCATCTATGGTGATTGATAGTTTTGCTGGGTATATCAGCTTGGGCTGGTATTTGTGCTCTCTTAGGGTCTGCATGATGTCTGTTCAGGCTCTTCTAGCTTTCATAGTCTCTGTTGAGAAATCGGGTGTGGTTCTGATTGGTCTGTCTTTATATGTTACCTGACCTTTTTTCCTTACTGCTTTTAGTATTCTTTCTTTGCTTTGGGCACTTGCTCTTTTGACACTTATGTGTCGGGAGAAATTTCTTTTCTGGTCCAACCTATTTGGAGTTCTGAAGGCTTCTTTTATCTCGTGGTCATCTCATTCTTAAGTGTAGGGATGTTTTCTTCTACAATTTTGTTGAAGATATTTACTGTGCCTCTTAGTTGATATTCTTCTCCCTCTTCTATTCTTATTATCCTTAGGTTTGTTCTTCTCATTGTGACCTGGATCTCCTGGACATTTTGCATTAGGAGCTTTTTGGTTTTTGCATCCTCTCTGACTGTTTTGTCTATGTTTTCAATGTTGTATTCGGCTCCCGAGATTCTCTCTTCCATCTCTTGTAGTCTGTTGGAAATGCTTTCATCTGTGCATTCTTGGTATCTTTAATAGAGGATATTAATGGTTCGTTGCAGTGGAAGACCCAAGTATATTGCAGATGCTAATACCATGGTATAACTATCAAGAAAAACATCAAGAATAAAAGGGAGTCAAATAGAGCCTACAGTATTACAGAGGATATATCTGGAGAAGTGACACATTCCCTTTGAAGGATCCTCGAAGATCATGTGTAGATTCCAGTCATTGGAACACAAAGCTGTGAAGTTAAAGTTGATTTCACTACCCCAAAATTTTAAAGATTCCAAAGTCAGATACCTGCTGCAATAAGCTGCTAACAGAGAGTAGAACCAGTCCAAGAGAAAGAAATGTGTTGATGTCAACAAACCTGAAAGGGGCTGGACATTTGAAAAAATGATGGAGAGTTTTGAATTTGTCTTGGTCCAGGATTTCTTCACTGTGACATTTTGGAATGATAATGAACATCCTGTGATGTTAAAAATATGTGATCTTGTTTTTGATCTTGATATTTTAGGTGATTACAGTTAAGTGATTGTATGTGTGAATCTTAGAGACATTGGACTTCTAAACACTGTTGAGACTGTGATAGACTATGGGTTTCTTTTGAAGTTGGAATAAATGTATTTTGTATTATGCTCTGGCTAGGTATGGACCCCATAGGCACATTTATTTGAACAAGCCTATGGAGGCTAGGAAGTGGAATGTAGGAGTTGTGGCCTTGTTTGAAGAAGTCCATCACTGAAGGTAATTTTGAGGTCCTATGCTCAAACTCTACCCTGTGGAGAAGACAGTCAACTTCTGCTGGTCTTTGATCAAGATGCAAAAAACTCAATTCCTTCAGCACTGTGCTTGCCTAGATTCCTCCATGATGTCCACCATGATGTTAATGAACTGAACTTCTGAAATTGTAAGCCAGTCTCAATTAGGTGTTGTTCTTATTAGAGTTTCCTTGGTCATGGTGTCTTTTCACAGCAAAGGAACCCAAACTTAGGCATCTAATGCTCAGAAAAACAATTGCTACCCTGAGTCTTATTCTTGGATTCTCAGATATAAGCCAGTTTTAGAGAGCATGTTTACTTACAAATGAATCTAAACTAATATATTTTTAAAGCTGTCTCAGTGCTCTGCTGTTTATCTGACATAGTATGACTGCATTTTAACAGAGATTTCTTTGTACCAAATTTATTAACATGAGAAAATTGATTTCTTTAGGACACTAAAGTCACTTGACCAGCAGATGAAATAAATACTTTTGGACATAAATTTATTCACTTTTTAAAAGTTGAGTAATGACATAAGGAGACCCTAGTTTGGAAGTCCAAAAAGACTGCTGTCAAAATTATCTTTATCCTTACTCATAATTGCTATCAAGAATATATTATGTGATCAAGAGTTTCTTTCAGAATATTGTTAAAGTTTTTTTCTTATTGCAATAATCTTAGATCTACTTACTGAAGTCAAGCAGATTATCTTCACTTAGGAATGCAGTTGAGTGCCCTCTACATTTTTAGAGGTCCAGTGTGACTGTTCTGTCTGTCTGGTGTTCAGATGATGGGAAATGTGTCAGCAACAGTTCAGCTGCTTCATTGTGAAAGGAAAAAGGGACAAAACAATGTGTTTAGTTCTAATTGTCAGTTATTTCAGTCTGTGCTCTACCTTGTTTATCACAAATCTAAAAAAAACTGCTTACATTTTGTGTAGGTAGAATATGGTTTCAAGATTTTAAAATTCTTATCCAAGGAATTCAGCAGTCTGCGATTTCCAATAGCCACCGATCATCTCCAACTCTGACAAACCTATTCCTTGGCTGCCTTGGAGTCTGCTACCTAAAAGAGATTTGCTGAAGTTATAATAACTGCACCTCCAGAGGAAATAAAGCTCTCTGGCCACACTTCCAATCTCCCTTTATGAAAGTGCTAGAAATCATGATTTCATGAACCCATTCACGAATGACCTTACTCATCTAGCAATTTTGGGCACTACCTAACCTGATGGATGGATAGTCCGGGCCCTTAGCTTTTGCTTCCCATAGTAGTAAATGTTGCTTACTGTGTCCACTTGCCAAAGATCGAGGTACCATCAGGGCAGAAAGGTAAGTGGGATATTACAGCATTTAGGATTCCTTAGCTCTTTTTCATGATAATGTGTTTTTGACTGCTAAGGGTAATCTTGACTCTTCTTTCAATTGCCCCTCTTCTCTCCTCCAACTCCCTTCTCTATATTTTAAGCTGCTATATATTCATATAAGTCTTCAATTTTTTTCTTTTTTTAAAGTTTGGTGCACTGAAAATTTCTACTCATGTATAAAACATGCTCTGAAATTTCCTATCACAGCTGCATAAGTGCTTATTTATTTCTCACTCTTTGGAAGCTAGTCTCTGAGTTAGTGCCTTCAAGAGCCAAGCATTTATATGTTGTCATATGCTTTAGTTCAGTTTGTCTCCATTTCATCCTATTTACTGATAGATAAGTGGGAGGTAACTATATTCCAGAAAGAGTTTCCATTGGTGGTTAATACTAGATATGCTGTAAACAGATAAAGTAGATAAGTTAAGGGAAAGAAAGAGAACCATAAGACATTGATTGTGCTATTTACATGTTACAGTAGCATTAGAAGTTGATTTATATGACATAAATAACTAAATTTGGGGTAAATGCAATTGAAAATGGAATACATTATTAAATGTTTGTATTTCGATTTAGGATATTATTATCTTTAAGAGTTCTTATGATAAAACCCTGGATAATCTTTAGAGTTAAAACGTTTTTAATTAGTCAATTAATTTGTAAATTTTCCAAAGTGTATGTATGTGAAGAAGATGAAAGCCTGAATTTGGGGACCTGTGCTCAGAACAACATCAAGACATAAATTGACCTTTGCACGCATGAACTCACTGCATCATGAAAAGCACCCCTTCAATGGGTCCTAGGAAAGACATGTCACATGCTTTAGTGGTGGTGATACTGGTGACATTTGTACTCTATGAAATAATATCTTCTCACGCTCGTACCAACTACTCTTATGAGTCACACAGATAAAGACATGAAGGAGAAAAAGGCTCCTTGGGAGGAGGAACAGTTTCAGGAACGAGACATTTTGAGGTCTGAAGTTCTTATCTCCCAGTGGTATAACATGTGTTCTGGTTTCAAATGACTTAAGTAGAGGTGCCACAACTTTAAAGCATGTAAAATGTTATGTGTAAAATATTTAGGAACTAGAAAAACATGCTATGTGTCCTCAGGAGAAAGGATACATTGAGCCACTTCCTAGCTAATCTATTTTTCCTTCTTAAGTACAAATGGGAGAGTCAGCTCGGGCATTTCATCTACAGAGTTTCTTGTGGATGGAAACCAAAATTCAGTTGCTGTTTCTCAACTTAAGTGTGAAAATATACTGATATCTGCTGCTATTTAATCAGATAAGCTTCAGGCATCTTTTAGGAGTGAGGTACCAAGTTTTCATAAAAATGGTTGACAAATGCCAGTGAATATTTGTGCTAGTTCCAGCTGGCATGTTTGTAGTTGACCTGCATGGAACACTACCTCTAGGCTTTATCCAACATGATTTTGTATGTCATTTCATATTATACCCTCAGGCTATGCCAATAACCAAAACCAGCCAAGGTCTTATTGCCAGGACAATGCATATTGTCTGTATTACTTATGGGCAGTCAAAAATGATAATCTTTGCCTCACATAGCACAATGGATTTTAAGAATTATCCCATCATTAATAATAGCTATGTTTTTATTCTTTCTCTTTCTACTTATGTGTCAGGACATGTTTACCTAGTTATAGTTTTAAGAACAGAATATAATTCTTGGACAAGTGTTTGAAAGAGACAGTACAAAGGTTCATTTCTCATATCTAACATTTATCTTAAAAATAAATCAGGTTACTTTGGAAATATTTGACAATGTTTAAAATGCAGTAATAACACATAAAGAAGAATCTTCCACACTGAAATTTTGTCTGGAGCATTTGTGAATGTGAATATGAAAAAGGCAGACCAGACTTGGGCTGAAATGTGTTTAACATTAAATATAATTTGTGAGGATTTTGAAAAAGTTGAAGTCACTAAAGACTCTGGAAGGTGAGGTAAGAATACATCTTCATAGGTCTAGCAGCCCCCAACAGAGACCTAATATTGATCAGACCTACTATTTATCTCAATGAATTACAGCTTACAACAAAGAATTCTCATTAATTGCTTTATATTTTATCACTTAGATGCTGAATGTTAGGGTTTTCAAAAGCCCATCATTGTGCTAGAGCCAACATCATTATAGATGCTCCCAGGAGAAGATACATATGAAATGAAAAAGCCGTTTAGACAAAACATTTACTACCTGATGGATACTCCTAAGGCCAATGCTACATTTTCTATGGTGCAATGTTTTAATATTTGTTTATTGCTTAAAAACACTTTAGCTCTGCTGGAGTAAGTCTCTGCCAGAGCGCACTGGCTGAGGCATCTGGCTGATAACACCAGCTCCAAAATTGAGAAATACTGGACATCTAGTTGGCTCCAAGTTGTAAACCACAGGATGAGTATTCAGTGGGTATGAGAGATTGAGAACATTCTACCACACCCTAAACCTGGATGTAGATCACTTCCTTTCCTGTGGATTGAAGCCGGAGAGCACAATGAGTACAAGAAATCCTCAAAGAATGCATAGTGGTGGAAATGCAAATTCTAGGCAAACCCAAAAGTGAACTCGGGACACAGCTTCAACCCCTGAGATTTCCTTGGAAGCAGAACGCATAGAACTCGTAGAAAGTGTTGGAGATGAAATTGTGGCCTCACCTGTGAATCTTTAGAGGCTGTGGTTGTGGACCCGACACAACTCTGTTGTGATTGTTGAAGAAAGGAGAAGGCCAAGGAAAAACGGGAGAAGATTGTGCCATGGGAAAAGGCCATGCTGACAGCTGTGTGATGAGCAGTGATGATGAGGAACTGTCTAGAGACAAAGATGTGTACATGCCTGCCCATAGTCCTCATAGCACTAAGGATGAAGGAGCTACTGGACCTAGGCTCTCGGGTACTGACAGTTGTCCGATCTGCATGGATACTCTGAAATTCTGCAGAACAGACATCTCATTGTTCCTACAGAATGCGGCCATGTCTTCTGTAGCCAGTGCCTCCATGATTCTCTTAAGAATGCTAACACTTGCCCAACTTGTAGGAACAAGATCAACCATAAATGGTACCACCCCATTTATATATGAAATGTTCACAACTGCTTAGGATAGACTAATGGACAGACAACCAGGCTGGCTTTTCTGCACGGTATCTGCCTTTGGTTTCCTGAGCTCAAAAAGAGTTTCAAAAATCAATGTCTGATGTAAACTGGTCTTTTGTTTTTCAACCCCTTACATCCTTTTGATATCTCAAGTTTGATGCTATGAAGCTCAATTCAGGGATGCTCCCAGATCAACTCAGCATCTCTGCCCCTTACAGTGGGCTGAGCCCAGAGTAGGAAAAAAAAGGAGTCAGGTGTATTGGACTTGAGCATCATGGCTCCAGCCGTTTTATGGAGCTTACATGTTGGCAAAGACGTGTCCTTGTTGGGAAAGTTTGCCCCATCTCTTGTGGTTGCAGAACCTTCCCAAGGCACCTGCCAGTTAGCTATTCTGCCTGCCAAACCTGGCCATACAGTCCATCTAGTCCAAGGATATCAGGACATAAACTGCCCATGAAAAAGCCTAGGTCGTGGACTTAGTTTTTCTTCCCATGAGAGCAGAGGTGCCCTGTGATTATGTCTGAAGCGTATCATTGATGTGCAGTGTTCTCCACAAATCAACAGACTCTGCAGGGCAACCCTGTTTCCTAAGAATGAGAAAGTGCAATAAATCCAGTTCTTCACCTGCTCTTCAGCAATCTGGAAGATGTAGCAATGCTAGTGTCCTCAGCCCAGTGCTGCCTATGGGAGCAGTGCCCATCCCACGCCATCTCTATTTGCCAACTGTTCTCAGGAACCTACTCATGCTTTGCCTGGCTGGAGCATCCAAGGCTTATAGGACAAGCTAGTGTTTGAGTGTCCTTCCTTTTATGCTAAGGATGTGTCCTGCATTGTCTACAATGCCCTCCAGCCCTCATCTTTTCAGTTCCCACTGCCTAATGTCTGCCAAAGCATAAATACCAGGAGTTGATAGCGGTAACAATGGCCTTATCAGCTGTTCACTTACATGTTTTTGCCCAAGTCACTATTGGCCATGTGTCAGAGGTGTTGCCCCACTCAACCTACCACTGCCCTGGCTTTCTCATACCCCTCTAATAGATAGGTATTTCCAAAGCTGCAATTCTGACCAGTTGAACTGTGATCCTCTAGACTTTCGACTGCTCAGTAGGTTTTGGTTGGCAAAGCATGGTACCACTTTTTTCCAGTGGGACCACATAAAAATCTCTGCTCCACTCTCTATGTGTGGGAGCCTCTGGTGCCCTCAGAGATGGGACACTAGGCACAGGATGACTCGTAGAGGATGGGCCTTTAATACCAGCCTGCATCCACCTTCACACTACTTCTTCAGAGGGCTTGAAGCCAAAACAATAGCCTTTTTGTTTGAAACATCTTTGAGGTTAGAAAGGGACCACTGGTTGTTTGATAGCAACAACTGACTTTAGGTTTACTGTTCTGAAGGAGCAGGGAGTCAGCCCAGAACTCACTTTAAATGGAGCTGAAGGAGTGTCCCTCCTCTATGTGTGAAGAAAATAGTTTTATTCTTCATTCTGACTTTTTAACTGTTTGACTTCAGTTAGTTTGATAAGAGTAATATGTTTTGTTTGTTTGTTTGTTTTTTAACATGGACTCAGAGGGTAAGAGCATTAACTCTCATCATTGTGATGTGTGGTATGTGTCCTCCCCTTGACTGTCACAGCCAGTGAGTTTCCTGTTGGCCTCATGGACTTGGTCTTGTTAGTTCTAATGACATCCAAACTTCAAGGAGACAAGGCCACCATGCAGCCAGTTCACTGGTAAGTGTGGTGACACCCACATAAAAATTTGTTTTCTCTTTAAAGACAGTTTATGAAGTTGATCATAAAAGTTCTATTACTTCATTCTAAATTAAATTGAGAAAAAGATGTGTTTAGTTATTCTAATCAGAAACTACATTAAAAGGAAAAGGCTGGTATAGAAATTTTTTTTCCTTTTTCCTTAATGTATATTTAGTATAACTCTTTTTTTTTTTTACATTTAAACTATACTCATGGGTATCAGTCTGGTTTTGGACTAGTATTCAAGATGGGAATACAACAATTTGAACGAAAAACAAAACAAAAGAAACAAAAACAACTTTAGCTCTTTTGCTTCATATACTTTGGAAAGAATGAAGCTACTGTAGTAGTTAATCATGATCTCACCATCATTCCTTTATCAGAAAAGAAGGGGAAAAGCTTCCTCTGATAGAATTTGCCCTCAAATTGTTTAAAGAATGAAGCAAGGAAATTGCCTAGAGTGAGCAAAATAAGTGTCGAGTGTAATGTAGATGCAATAATTCTCTATTTCAGTGCACATGTCCACAGGTAAATATAGCTGTCATTTGTCACAAAGGGCTTTAGGGAGAGCAAATGAATAAGTCTCCCCTTTAGCTAGAACCTACCTATTTAGAAAGAAAATTTCTGGGGAGAGTATGTAATAACGAATATCCATTCTTCTCCTGCTGGATAGTAGGATGATTTGTCTTGCCCTTGGGATCTGGAACCGTATTAAAGACCACCTTGCAGTTTTCATTAACTGTCACTCTTTGAAGAGCCCAACAGATTTCCAGACAATGTATGCTTGTCTCCATTTCTCTTTCCCGAGATGTTACTCATAAATTATGTTTCAATATTGAAGTTGTTTGGAAAACATAGCTCCCAGCGGTCCATAGGGAGTGAGAGGCACTATTAGGAGATGTGGCCTTGTTGAAGTAAGTATGGGTGTGTTGGAGGAAGAGTGTTGTTCCAGTGGTGAGGCCTTTGAGGTCTTAGATGCTCAGTCCTAGTGTGACTCCTTCATTCTTTCTTCTGCCTGCCCCTATTAGGATGTAGAACTTTCAGCTTCTTCTTCAGCACCATGTCTCCCTGCATGCTGCCATGATGTTTTTTGTCATAAGTTGATATGATCATGGTGTCCCTTGACAGAACTAGAAACTCTAAGACAAATGATGTTAAATTTCTTAGTTGTCTTTAGAACAATCAATAAACATTTTTCAAAAATCTCAGTGATATTATACTTTTGGTAAAATAGTTTCATCATTAAAATGGTAACAGTAAATGAAAATTTATTCAAGATATATAGTTCATGTTTCTGAATTAAGAACAAAATTAACAGCCAGATGTAATAGTACCCACCTATAATTCAAGACTGAGGAGGTAGATAGAAGGCAATCAGGAGTATGAGGCTAACCTGAAGATGCATAGTTATATCTTGTTTTAGAAAACAAAAAAAAATTAAGAAAGGTTGCATAAAAACATGTCAATTTGCAATCTCTTTTTGTATTTTCTTGCCTTTGTTTACTTCATCAAATTTCTCCTAGAATCCAATTTCTATGAGATAAGAATAGTGAGTGAATTTTCTGTTTATTCTTGTATCTATTGATCTATAAAATTAAAGTTTTACATAATAAGCCCTAAGTATAAAATACCCTTGAATAATATGGTAGGACTACTAGGGTAAAACTATCTCTATAGGATTAATTGAATAACATTTCCTCTGAGCCAGATATACTTCTGAATTATTTTTAAGTAGACATTGATTCAGAAATTACAGCATCATCAAAATATCTGAGTCCATGAAGCTCATTTTTCTGTGTCTCCACTAAGCACTTAAAATTATATTACACAGAACATTGCAGCAGGTTTTGGTGGTTTGAATGAGAATTGTCTTCCAAGACTCATGTATTTGAACACTTAATTCTCTGTTGTTGGAAATGTGGCATTTTGGACTAGCTTTAATCATTAGTATTTTTGTTCTACCTCTTGCTCACTAGCTAAGCTTCCTGTGTATGAATGAAATGTGATCAGCCAGACTCCTGCTACTGCTCTCAGACATTCCTAGACATTATTACCTCTCCTGGAATTGTAAGACAAAATAACATTTGCTACAAGTTAATTTTGCTCATGATGTTTCATCATATCAACATAGATCTAATTAATTGTTACTTGGTAATCTCAGCTGTCTGTTAACATAGTTAAAGACCCATCTCTGATAAAATAAACTTCTAGGAAAATTGGAGTCATAAAAATAAGATTTAAAATTCAAACCAAATCAAATTAAACAAAACAACAATACATCACTATTGACTTCCAAGAGGATAATTTCGATTCAGCCATTGTGAAACCTTAGGACTAAAATGGTTGGGCCACTAGCATTCAACTATAATCTTACTGCTTTATTTTTTTTACTACAGGTACTTGCTTGTTTGGTAGTTATAAAGTTAAAGACTGATATAAATTTTTTATCAATTACTTTACGTAATAACTTTCTATCATCACAAGTTGAGCTAGATGTTGTGATGTTTTAGTTCTACAATAAAAATTCATACACATTGAAGTGTGAATTACCAGACAATATTAATTATTATCTTCATTTTCTTTTCTTCAGATAAAGGAAGGAACAATGTGGCAGATATTGGGGATATGTCACTCTTGTAAAACTCTGTGTTCTCTGAGAATGGTTAATTGTCAGGGCATGAAGGACACTTTTGGCATCTTAAAAATTTCTAGAAATTAGGAATTGCTATGTGTCAGACAATATGTGTAGATACTTGGACAGAACCACTTTGACCTCCTTCATAATCAGAGACAAGGTGCCTAGATGTCAGTGACATTTCTGCCAGCTTGCTGTAATCTTTGTAGTACAAATATGCTTGTGCAGAGCTTCTGAAGTGTAGGACAAGATATGAAATTCTAGAGTCAGGTGTAGAATCAAACTGTGTGATATCATAGATCATCAAATTGGAAAGGCTTCTCTGACTCTGTGTCTTTCATGTGTATGTATGCATGTACGTATGTACATATGTATGTATGTATGCATGTATGCATGTGTTTATGTCTTTCTCATATATTTATTGATCCTACATGTAATGATGCACATATATTTATTTCACTGAGTTTCCAACTATGAGTTTTCAAATCAAAATGAATTGGTCAAATCATAACCATACAAATTTCTCAGGATACCAGACCCCTAGCTTTCTATTGTATAACCCCTAGGGTGTGTGACCGTTTTTCCTTGGAAAGTAAAAAATCTATATAAAGTGATTATCACAACCAAGTTGGGAATCTTCTCTAAGTGTAGTTCAAGCAGGGCTGTGGCATATTAAGGAAAATGAGGCGATTAGCTCTGACTTCTATTCTGAGGACAGTGGACAAGGAGACTACCTGTATGAAGCACATACAGGCTCTGCTCTGCATTTCAGTTGAACTAGAAAAAAAGTTGGTTAAAAAATGATGTGTGTAAGAAGAGGTAGAATCATATTCTCTGCATTGCAAACTGTCACCACACACTAGAAACCCATGATCATAATCTCGAGAACAGACTCAGCAGGAAGGCAGCATTCATACCTTCTCTACATAGCTTTGCAGCCTGAAGAGTAGCACAGACATTCAGCATTGCATCTTCTGAGTAATTTGGTGAGGGTGGTTCCCTAGAAATAATACAAGACTTGAGTTACTCTGCAGTGGTTGCAGATACATTTAGAAGAAATTTATTTTAACTGATGTCCGTATCAGTCTATATTCAAAACTACAAGAGCCTCTTCAGTCAGTGGTTCTTTACCTGTGTGTAGAGACTCCTTTGGCAATGATCTAACTCCGAACATATATACATTATAATCCATAACACTAAAAAAATTATAAAGCTATTTTCATAACATGAGAAAAGTTATAAAGCAGGAATAAAAATAGTTTTATGTCTTTGGGTCACTACAAAATAAAGAACTACATAAAAGGGTTCCAGCATTAAGAAGGGTGAGAACCACTGTCTTAAATTTTTTATTGTATCCTTTGGGTTCAAATACCTGTCTTTTTCTTCTATTTTTCCAATGACTTATTGAAGTTTAAAAGAAACTGAGACCAACAAAAATGAATAACACTGACAATACTATAATAATAATATAAAATATAAGCTTATGTAGAAGATAACTTAATATATTTTCTGCAAAATGTATTTTTGCTTTGTTCATAGAAAATGTATAACTTGCAAATGGTTGGGGTGAATCTAAGTTTAAACCATTTGCTGTTTGCTGAAGGTGTTGAATTTAGCCTATGAATAGTAACAAAAGTTTGATAGTTATATAAAACCTATCTTTAAGTTTACACAATTTTTCTTTGTAGAAATTTTAATTAGATTTTACTGTGGACCTTTTATTCTGTTTATAATTAATTGTCAGGATAGTAAGTTGTGTTTTAGGTGTTTCACCTATAGAAAGCCATAGAGCATATGATTTCAGCTTAACTCTTAGCAATATTAATGATTTCTATTTACTGGTTAGAAAATATATTTCTATTATTTACACAATTCATAATTATCACCAGATGTGCTTAAATAAGAATGGATTATTTCAACTAAAGCAAATAATTCATTAACTCATAAATGAAATCCATGTTTGGTATATCAAAGAGCAAGCACTATTCAATCTGTTGTTCTTTTTTTTCTTAGTCCCAACTGCTTGCTGATTGCCTCAACATTCAAATCCATAAACCACTTAGCACTCGACAAGTCCTGCTGAGGCAAAGCTTTCCCAATTTTGTGTAATAGATCTCTCAGCTGCACAGGAAAATACATCAGTGTTAAGGAGCAAAGGGTGACATTAATACCATAAAAAATAGCTGCCTCCCTTTTTCTTTGCCTCATTCTGTAGCCTCCAATAAAAAGTGCTGTAAACTTCTGCCTTGCATGCAGGTTAAGGGCCTGTACTGATTTGGGAGATTATATGCTAAGTATTCAAGGGTTATAAAGTCTGAGAATTAATGATAGAGACATATTTGAATGTAAGAAAACCTACATTTTGCATTAAGAAGCCGCATTCATTCTTCTTTGAAAGTAGAATACATTTGGCTTCATATTAATTTATGAAACTTTAAAAATTAAAACAGCTTTGAAATTTGCAGTTTTGTGAGACGTTTCAGTTGATACTGTATCTTTTAAACTGTGTTATATATTTCTTTATAGCACACTTTACAGTTGTACAATAATAAGGCCTTTAAGCTGCACTTAGTTTCCTTTTAAAATCTGAATTTTAGATTGGATAGACACCCCCAATCAATTCTACTAAAAGATGTTAGTTATTAAAACAAAATTCTATAAGTAAATCATTACACACTTTGTATGGATTTCAGCTTACTATAAATAACATGTTTCATTAGTGATAACTAAATTTTTAATTGTAACTTAAGTTAGGAAATTGGGGTACAGATGAAGTATCTGCTGTCAAACCATTTGGTCTTCCTTAGCAAGGCAAACCCAGTATCAAGTAGGTGGTGCTAGACTTTGAAACCTTTGTGTACCATTAGTATAGGACATTGAGCACAGGGTGATGATGCCTTACAATCACTGCTTCCTTCCTCATCCAGTGGCTATTGCAAGGATGACAAAAGGTGATGTGGACATAAAGAGAGCAGGCTCAGACATCACTATTCATTTGTTTACATTTGGTAAAGCAAGACAAGCATAGTAAGGCACATACTGCATATTCGGTGGGTCATCTGCATATTCTAAAGTGTTTTCCCATTTACTATGATCCAGGGAAGTTGAGGTAAATCAACATCCTATAGAAAGAACTCTGTAAGTCTAAGGACACTGTCAATAAGACAAATCAGCAGCCAACAAATTGGAAAAAAAATCTTTACCACTACTTAATCAGATAGTGGGCTAATATCCAATATATTGAAAAAAAACTAAAAAAAAAAAAAATAATTAGACTCCAGAGAATCAAACAATCCTATTAGAAAATGGAGTACCGAGCTAAACAAAGAATTCTCAGCTGAGGAATACCTAATGGAGTGAAGCACCTAAATAAATGCTCAATATACCTACTTTCAGGAAAATGCAAATCAAACCAACCCTGAGATTCCACCTAACACCAGTCAGAATGGCTAAGATCAAAAACTCAGATGACAGCAGATATTGGTGAGGATGAGGAGAAAGAGAAACACTTCTCCACTGTTGGTGGGGTTGTAAACTGGTACAACCACTCTGGAAATCAGTCTGGCAGTTCCTCAGAAAACTGGACATATACTACCTGAAGACCCAGCTATTTCACTCCTGGGCATATGCCCCAAAGATTCTCAAACATATTACAAAGACACATGATCTACCATGTTCATAGTAGCCATATTTATAATAGCCAGAAACTGAAAAAACACCAGATGTCTTTCAACAGATGAATCGATGAAGAAATTGTGGTACATTCACACAATGGAGTACTACTCAGTTATTGTAAACAAGGAGTTTATGAATTTTTTAGGTAATGAATGGAACTAAAGACTATCATCCTAAGTGAGGTAGCAGAGTTACAGAAAAGCACACATGGTATGCACTCACAGATTAGTGGAAACTAGCCCCAGAAATCTCTGAATTCCCAAGAAACAACTCATAGACTTTATGAAACTCAAAAAGAAAAAAGGCCAAATTATGGATTCTTCAGTCCTTATTAGAAGCAAGAACAAAACACTCACAGGAGGAAATACAAGGTCAAATAGAAGATTAGGGGTTGAAGAAAATATTATTCAAATCCTCACCCGGGGATTTGCCACATACACAACCACTAAGCCCAAGCACTATTGCTGATGCCAAAAAGTACTTAGTAACAGGATCCAGACAGTTGTGTATGTAGCTGAAGATAGCAGTGTCTGGCATCAATGTGAGAAGAAGCCTTTGGTTCACGGAGGGAAGGTTCTTCCAATGCCAAGGCAATGGGGTGGAGAGGGTAAACAAGAGCAAGTGCACCTTCCTGAAGACAAGTGGAGGGGGAGGCGGTGAAGTGGGGTGGGGAAACTGGATAATATTTCAGATGTAAATACAGAGAATATCTAATAATTAAAAAAGGCTTAGTAATCATTGTTCTTGTGTTACATGAAGTAAATTGAACTGAAACAAGTTTTAAACTTTTCTCTGAATAATGTCACAATAAGTAAGATGCACACTGTATCTTCGGTTTTATAGCCAGGATAATGAAGTTGTTGTTTAGATTCTTTATGCAACTTTCCAAACATTTGTAATTGTTCCCATAGTATTATTTCCCTGGTAACTGCTGTGGTCAACCAGAGTTAGGTGATAATTACCTAGGTTAGAACAAAACAAAATAGACATATTAACAAATATATTTCATGCCATGATTGAATTTCTGTAGAGGCTCTGCCATATTTCACTATTAAAAGTATTAAAATAACCTTACATTGCACCCCAGATCTTGAGATTCTTTATTCTGTTTTTGAGTGAAGTTTCAGAGAAACAGCAGAAGGCATCAAATTTCTGCTTGAAACCCGCCAATTGTGTTCATTATAATGAAAAATTTATGTTTTTCTCCCCAAAGCTCTAGTTCATTATAAACTGGTCCCAGAGAGATCTAGTTTGTCTTATCTAGTCACTGTCTTCTGTGCTCAGCCATTATCATCTGAATGTGCCTTCAAATTGCCCATTCTTAGTACACACTGAGTAGAAAGTCTGTTTCTTTCCCAGTTGGAGCATCTACATCCTAGGAGGACAGCGACTTGCCATTATCTTCTTCCGATAAAAATGGAGTGTAAAGAAACAGAAAACTCTACCAGATTGTATTAAAGGGTTGCTTTTATCCTTTTGATTATTAATCGGGAGTCCCAAACAGTCAACCCCCCAACTTACCATGTCATTTACATAAAATTGCTGAAGTTATTAGAAAATTATACTTTTCCATAAAGTCATTTTTGAAAGTCTGAAGTTCAACTTTATACCTATTGCCTCCTTCTGCATTTATACTTACCTCAGAGGCTTGGCATTAGCTATTACAAATCATGTCAATTAGAACTTGTGTATAGTGAATCCAGTTTTTCTTTAACCAGCATCTCCGAGTTTGTTATCATAGGTCATAACAACCAAAGAAGAAAAAAATTATTACTCACTTCTTTTCTAAGCAGTATGCTTTTGTTAATAAATTACATGAAGTCAAACTCAAATATTTAAGTAATGGAAAGCAATGTCCTTCTAATTATTCACAGCCAGTGAAACGGAAGAAGTTGCAATGCATGTTTCTATTTTACCCAAAAGAGGATGAAGCTGATACTGCCCAGCCCCATCTTAGATAATTTATTTGATAGCATCTGTGAAATATTCTGAGAACCAGAAATATCTGAGATTCTGTAAAAGGTGTTCCACAGACACGATGTATTGTTACAATTATCATTCCGTATCCGTTGTACCCAGTAGAGCATACTATTTGCTATCCATCTCACATTGATGTTCTACGGATTAATGTGATAATACCTATAAGGTTCTTAAAGCTCCTTGAAATCAGAAGGTTATTTACGTACAAAAAGTCTGATTATTATTAAGCCAGTATATTACATTGTCTCCCCAATGTCTTTTATCATCAAGAGTAGCTGTGAGGACTGATCAAAATCACACTTAGAGAAGATATAATTTTTACAATAAGAAACTGGGCATGGGCATGCATGGGTGTGTGGGGGGGGACTAAAATGTCATGAAAACCAGACTCTTAGGTGCACATATTTTTATTATGAATTACGTTAGCTATGACTTACATAAAGGTGTTTGATTAGAAATCGTAGGCTTTGGCTTATGAAGCCCACGTTTGAATCATTCTACTAGGAAAAAATCAATCTATTAGGGGTTAAAAGGCAATAAAACAAAAAGATATAAAGTAATTTAGGAGCTTTGTCAAAGATTACATTTAACTATTTTCATGAGAACCTTTTACTAAATCTAAAACTACTTTGGTAGTCAAAGCATAAAGTGGTGTTTTATAGAACTATATACATTAATATATGGCACTTATTTTCTCTTCAAATGTTCCCTCTTTTGTGAAAAATTTAATATTTCCCAAATTGAAAACTGAATTTTAAACCAGAGATAAAGTATGAGAGCATCAACATAAATTAGAAACAAATTACATTATGTATAATGATGAGCTAGAATTAAATGACTTTATATGCTGTGGTTTAAAAGATTTTACATGTCACTTTAGTTTTTACTTTTTAACATCTTAAAATTAACATGTAATTGCACCACTTCCAGCGCTACCTTTATTCCCTCCAAATCTTCCCATGACCCGCTCTTTCAAGCTCTTCAATTTACGTGCATGCATGAACATGTATGTACATGTGTGTGTGTGAGAGAGAGATTGAGAGAGAGAGAGAGAGAGAGGGAGAGAGAGAGAGAGAGAGAGAGAGAGAGAGAGAGAGAGAGAGAGAGAGAGAGAGGAGAGAGAGAGAAAGAGAGAGAGAGAGAGAGAGAGAGAGGAAATATGCTTGAGAGTACAGGTATCCATGAAGGCCATAAGTATCTGGGAGGGTCAGGTCTCCCCAATGTTGGAGTTGTAGGTAACTGAGAGATACCGGATGTAAATACCAGGAATAGAACTCAGGTCCTCTGAAGGAGGCATATAGACTCTTTAACTACTGAATTACCTCTCCAGTCCTGTCTTTTTATGCCTTATTTTAAGTCCTTTGTGTGGTAGAAAATGTTATTTCAATATTAGTTTAACAGCAATTGCTTTATGGTATTTATCTCTCTGATTTCAACTATCACATCTACATTTCTATCTGCTATTTACACACCAAGCATCCATCCATCAATTCATCTTTCCAAGAAACTACATTAACTAGAATTTTCTGGAGACAAAGAATCAGTGGATTAGATGACAGAAGAATGACTGACATATATTTTTATGACAAATCTCTCATACTGGGAGACTCAGTAACCATTTGCAATCTGGAAAGTCAGGAGTGCTAATGGTCCAGTTCCAGAAAGAATGGGAAAGCTGAGAACCAGGTGAGTGGACAGTAAAATACAGAGTCCCCGAATGGCAAGTCAGTGCTCTAGATAAATTAGAGAGAAGAGCTTGAATACTTATTTTCTCAAGTCTTATTTATTCTCATCAGGAGCTAATCCATTTGGGTTAAGACCAATCTTATTAACTAATGGTATCTATTTAATGGAGTCCATCATTGATGCAATTGATAATTTTATCCAATACAGTAGACATACCCCATAATAAAGTTTAATATGGCCATTTCATGGTCCAGTGCAGTCGAGACATAAGATTAACAATCTTTTCACAAATCAATGCATCTATTTTTCTCCACATTTTCAGATATGTAACAGTATACCTTGAAAATTAAACATCAGCTGTGATGTTCCACAGCTATTGGTAAGTTGATTTTTTTTCATCTCTAAAGTAGGAATTATATGGTTTTTATTCATTGCCTCATGATCATGAGAGTCAAACACTATAACACTTACTCGATGTTTTGGAAACAGTAAAAATCTTTGGAAACATGCTTGCAGCCAACCATCAGACTGGGCATAGGGACACCAATGGAGGAGTTAGGGAAAGGACTGAAGGAGCTGAAGGGGTTTGCAACCCCATAAGTAGAAGAACAATATCAACCAACCAGATCCTCCAGAGCTCCCAGGGACTAAACCACCAACTAAAAAGCACACATGGAGGGATCCATTGCTCCAGCTGAATATGTAGCAGAGGATGACATTGACTGTCATCAATGGGAGGGTTATTCCTAGGTCTTTGAAGGCTCAATACCCCAACTTAGGGGAATGTAGGATGTTGAGGTGGGAGGGAGTACATGGGTGGGAGGAATGGGTGAGTTAGAGGGGGAGTACCCTTAGAGAAGCAGAAGAAAGGGAATGAGATGGAAGTTTGCAGAGAGAAAACTGGGAAAGGAGATAGCATTTGAATGTAAATAAATAAAATATCCAAATAGAAAGAAATTTAATTGATTGTGTATTAGTTAACAGCTTATCACTTTAATAAAATACCTGAGGCAGAGTAATGTTGAAGGAAAGCAGGTTTGCACAGCTCAATTTGAGAAATTCAAAATCTCTTTGAGGTCCCCATCTCCCCTTTATTATCCAATGATGAAGGGGAGAGATCATGTGAACATGGGTGCTTGCAGAGGCTAGATGCAGGAAATCCCTTTGGAGCTGGAGTTACAGTTCGTTGTTAGTCATCTGACATGAGTACTGTGAACCAAACCTAGGTGGTCAGCAAGAACAGTACATACTGTGCTTTTAACCGTGAAGACATTCTTTAATCTTTACGCATTCAATTTTTAAAAATGAAGTTGGTTTACATGTAAATGTACTCTAAGTTAATAAAGATAAAATAAGCATATAATATACCATTGAGGGAAAACTCCATTTTTCTGTATCTATACAGAATACTATACAATAGCATGAGTTATTTTCTAACTAATGATGTAGTAGGATTTTTTTTTTCTTCTCCATTTATGTTTCCGGATGTTATTCCTCTGATAAACATATACAGGGGCTATTCTCCTTACTGCAACTCAACTTAAAGATTATCTTATTTAAATATTGAAACATTCTGGACAATTTACTTTATTCTACCATTTACAATTATTTCTTGCTTAGGTGGTCAGATGTATTTAACACATAGTATAGGCTAGACTAGATTTTCCATTCTGCAGATGTTTACTGAATATTGGCCATGATCCCTAAGCAAATATTGTTTGTTTCAATGTATGTTAGGGAATGACAGAATGATAAGATCCCCAGTATAAAACAATGCATATATGTTAGCAAAGATAGTCAACAAGTATAATAAAGCTAAATATTGTAGGGCTAGTCATAAATGTACTATGGTAAAATATACAAAGAATTAAGTTGATTTTTGGATGAAGATAATTAACTAGAGCTTTGCCATAGTGCATAAGTTAGTTTTCTATTTCTGTGAGGAAACATCATGACCAAAGCAACCATTTCAAATGGTTTAAAAGAATTTGAGTCTCTCATGTGAAACAAAGTAGACTGCAAACATGGCAGATAGAGGACTCACATCTCCATCCCCAGCTAGCAGAGAGGTTAAACTCTAGATAGTGTAGATCTCCAAACTCTTAATACTCATCTCCAAACACACACCTCTTTCATCAAGGCCACACCTCTTCCAACAAGGCCACACCCCTATACGCCATCTCCAGAGGTACCATCAGTGGCCAAGTATAAAAACATGTAAGCGCATGGAAGAAATTCTTATTCAAATTACCACATCCTATTCCCTGGCCCTAATGGACTAATATTCATATCATATCACAAAATGCGTTTAGGCCTATCTTCTCTTTTTTTTAGTCTCAGTACTATTTAAAATCTAAATTGTCATCTGATGTTCATCTTTTAAATATAACCATCTCTAAAATTTTGACTCTTTTTGAGATAGAGTTTTTATTTTGTTTTGTGTTTTGTGTGTGTGTGTCAGTGTGTGTATGTGTGTGAGTGTGTATGTGTGTGTGTGTCTGTGTGTGTGTGTGTGTGTAGCCCTGTCTGTCCAGGAACCCACTATGTAGATCAGACTTGCTCAAACTCAGAGATCTGTCTGTCTCTGCCTTCAAAGTGCTGAGATTAAAGGTGTGTGCCACCATGTTTGGCCGCATCACTAAAGTTTTAAAAGCAGAAATAGTATACTTCCAACATACAATGCCCAGAATATAGAGTACCATTACAAATGGAAGAATGGAAGAATAATTAGAAAATGCTGAATCAAGGCAAGTTCGAAATCTGGCAGATCAAGCACTGGAGTAGTTTCAATGCCTTGTCAATAGGAAGAGGTGCTATATAAGAAATATTAGGAGGTATGGAGTCCTTGATGTACATGAAGTCTTATCAGAAAAAGAGTGTCAATTAGGGTGGGCTTTGTGGTTTCAGAAGTTCAATGTATGCCCAGTGGCTCTCTTTCTTGCTGCCTGTGGATCTGTAGGTATAACTCTCAGGTGAACCTCTCAGCATCATGTCTGTCTGTGTTGCCATGTTTCCTACGTGCTGATAATGCACTAGTTCTTGAAACTGTAAGGCCCAGTTAAATCCTTCTTTTAGAAGAGTTGCCATGGTCATGGTATATATATCATTGCAGTAACAGAATCGCTAAGAAAAGCACCAGATTTTGTAACTTGATGTCCCATGTATGAGACTTTAATTTCAAATGGTTTAGTTTCCTCTAGCTTTGCTGTTAACAACATTCACCTCTTACCTAAGCTGGTTTTATTCTCTGTGTAGATATTCTTAGAGACACCTCATTGTTTTGACATCTATAACATATTTTAATTTTTGGCAACCCAGGATTTACTTCCATGGATTTATATAATGACATCTTAGGGTCTTCATGTATAAATGCCCCTGTCACACATTGCCTGGCTTCTGCAGCTCTCTGAAATTACATGGAGAAATTCCACGACCCCTTAACTCATCCATCATTCAAATGATTCTAAAACCATACCACATAGACAACACTGCAAAATTTGGCTATCAGCTTGTGATGGACCCTTGCCCCCTTGAACCACAATAATAACATATTAGGTTTATTGTTGCTTAATAGTATCAGGAAAGTCCCTAGGCTCCTTTTTTTTCATAAGTAGGAAACTTAGCTGGATGGGGTCTTGCTAATAGGGTCAAATTATGCTGTATTGATTTTCTTGGCAAACAAAATAGTCCATTACTTTAAAACTTTGCTTGTAGCAAGTTCCTACCTGGGGCATAGCTAAAAAACACCCCCCCCAATAATGGTCTCTAGCCCAGTTGTTAATATTGTTCCCCTCTGAAACATCTTGAACTGGGTCTCAGTAGTTTGTATAGCTCTCTACATTACTGTCTTCCACACTTCCACTAGAATGGCCCATTAAACTTCCCAGCACTCCACGATGAAGGAAACATAGAGAAGAAAAGGTCTATTGGCACTCGTAGTCAATGATGGTAATAAAGTGTGTTAGGAAGCAGCAGACAGAGCAGCTGAAGCAAGAAAGGCCATTCGTCCTGAAACCCCAAGAAGAAAGCAAGGATAATTAACTCAACATGACATGAGTCTTTACGTTTTCAAAACATGCCTCTAGTGGCACACTTCCTCCAACAAAACTACTCCTCTGACACCTTCCAAACTATTCATTAACTATGGACCAAGTATTCAAGTATCTGAGCCTGTGGGGAAATTTCTTATTTAAACCACCACACAGAGCAGTATTTACTTGTTGCTCTTTATTCAATCTTTTATTTGTTATCTTATACCACATAGAGCATAGTTTAATTTTTTCCACATCTTCCCATATTAGTTCATCTAGTATACTGATGTTGAGGGAAAAACCAAGATGCGAGTGTTCCCTTCTGGTATCCTCCTTTTCGGTTACTAAGTATTCCTGAGTTTAAACATTTTTTCCTTTCATATAATAAACTGATATTTATTAAAAAAACATTATGGCTCAATTCTACTTTCCAAGTAAAAAGCTCAAATATTTTGTTTAGCTTTTTTCCAGCTAGAGAGTTACAAAATCATTGAGGTAAGTCAATGCAGGCTACAGGATATACCAAGGAATGACCTCACTGGTCCAACAAAATCAAGGAGTTAATGCACAGAGAAGTGTGCTCTGTAAGGTAATATGATGACAATTACATGTTCTTGACTACATATATGATGGAAGAAAGTTACCAGCCACTGTGTTTTTGCTTCTTTGCTGGGTTGGTCACTTGCATAGACAATCCCTGAGATGTGCACAGGTTCTGCTGTCTGAGTCACCAGTCAGCACACATTATTATCAGGGAACATTTTGATAGGATAGAAAAAAGCACACAACTTATTTATCAGGCTCCTACTCCTGCACTCTCAGTCTCCCTACCTCTGCAAGACCCACTTCATCTTCTCATTTCTTTTCTATAAAATATGGCTATGAATCAGATGGTCTCACATAGAAACTGCAGGGACCTGAACAACAGAACTGACAGAAACTACCCAGGGATAAGTTGACCTTAAATATAAATTGTTTTTATGAGCGTATGCCAGTTCTCTTGCTGGTCTCAAGCTGTCACATTGGGTTCTTTATACCATACTCACTGAATGTTACCAGAAAGGCAAACATCAAGAATGGAAGGAGCGGGACACAAGTGTGGCAGCGATGTCACTGGAAAACCTCCTGCCAGCCCTATATATGGGGGTATTTTTCAGCTCTTTTTGTCACATACGTGCTTGCACATATGCACGCACGCACACACACACACACACACACACACACATGCACACACTGCAGGGAATTTCCCCAGATTCCCTTATCATTCACACTCACACATGCCTCATATATGGGAGATGAATGTATTTCTCAAGATACCCTTAACATACGAATACACTTCTGACAACCTTACATATGATGCATATGTTAGCCTTGTATTCTCATTTTTCTGTTTTGACCTATATAAAGGAAAGAAAAAAAAAACATATTTTCTGTGAGTTCTTAGTTGTAAACAAGAAAGAAAAAAAATCAAAATCTTTCTTCTACCCTTTCACAGTCTGAGTTAAAAGAGATAGATGGTTTTGTGCCCCTCACCTAAGCATCACGAACTCCCCTCATCTCTTTTTTCATTCCCTGCCTATTGGTCATCATTAGTGTACTCTACCTGTGACTGCAGGGCAGAGTGGTGCCAAAGGTATTCCATTAATCAAGCAATAGATGGAGAATTAAGGCTCGTGAACCCTGAAAACTAGGATTCTTTCTCTCCATCCAACAAGATTTATTTACAGCATCCACAGGCTAGAATTGCTGAGAGATGATCTTGTAGGAATAAATTTTATGAATTGAATGGTGGCTTTTCTAGTGTGGTGTGGTATTTGTGTGTGTGTATGTGTGTGTGTGTGTGTGTGTGTGTGTGTGTGTGTGTGTATGTGTATGTGTTTATGTGTGCATAGTTTGGTATATAAACCACTAAGCAGAGTGTTGACTGTATTTTCCAATGTGCTTTCAAAGCCATGTCTTAAGTATAAGCTACTTTTAACATCCCAGTGGTACCTAATGCCAGTGCTCAGTAAATACTTCCCTGGTGTGTTTTTGAATTTCACTTAGTGCCTGAACTGGGAGTGCCTGTTTAATATTTATGGAAACTCACAACGTATTAAGTACCAAATGGGGTGATGGGAGTAAATTTTCAGGATGGCTTCGTTTTGTTTACCAGGAAATGAGAGTGAAATGCATGTTTCCTTAGCTACAAACAGAGTTCAAGTATGAAGGCTGTGAAGACATTGAATCTAGACAGAACAAAGGCTGATGGTGGGGCTAAGATTGACCTAAACCAAGTATCTATCTCTGTTATTAAGTGCACTAACTTTAACTATGTAGCTGTATGGTTCTTACATGTACACGCATGCCCATATAACCATATCCAGAAAAGACAGACGCAGCATCTCTGACCTACATCACTTTCTATGGCCTTTTTCTTAGTAATCTCACTCATTCTCATAGCTAATTACTGTTTTATTTCTATCACTGTATATTTGTTTTGCTCATTCAAGAACATCCTGTAATTGGAACCATTCAGGTTTTTGTTTGTTTTGTTTTTCAATGTCTGTTTGTCTTTGTTTAGCCAATTACAGCTTGGATTCATCTATGGGCTTCGTTTAACATAGGTTTTAATAAGAACAGCCAAATTAATATGGGAATTCCTTATATGAAACCCTATAAGTTCTATCCTTATTCTTACCTCCCTCCTTCCTTCAATCCCTCCCTCCTTTCTTCCCTTCCTTCCTTCCTCCTTTGGTGATTTTTTTTCTTCACTCAGTATTACAGCCCTCTACTTTCTAAATGAATTCCTTATGCCTATATTATGAATTCCAGGTAAAATATTTCTTATGGTCTCTTTGTTACAAGGCACATACCAAGTATGGAGTCCTCCTCAGTTTTTGGAGAGCTGAAAACACCAACTCATTCTCCAGCTTCATTTCAAACTCATACCTGCACATGAGTATTCATTTTGAATGCTTCTTCTCCCTGGGATCTCTGTTTTATGAACCAACTGTAGCCAGGGTTATTAGGCAACCATTTTATTTGCCTGAGGGAAAGTGTTCTATGTTGAATGGTACCTAAATGTCATCATTACTTCTGTGATGAAGTTGCCTTTTTTCAAAGTTGTGTTCTTTCAATGTACTGATGTAGTGACTTTCTATCAGGTTTAACCTGGGGATATACTTGCTTAAATGACATTGTATCTTTTTTTTATAAATAAGATACACCTGACCTTAAGGTGAGTTATAACTAGGTCCTTTGCTAAGCAAGCTGATCCTTGCTGTTTGTGCTAGCGTTCCTCAGATTTTGTGCTCATAGGATGTCTATCTGCAAACCACAGAGTTGTGTGCAGAATGCACAGCAATATAAGTGGATGTTGTCTCAAGAACCTCGGTCCTGACTTACGGGCGCCATACATCTGATATTGGGAGTGGAATAATTTTGAATTCTAGAGTCACATTTTATCTACAACACTAGACAAGAATGCCTTGAGGCTCATCCACTCACATCTCAATAATATTTCCTGCCCTAGTAGCCAGTCAGGCAATGATAGGGAAAGTATTTCCCCACACATATCTCAGAACAATAGTTAACACCAGGTTTATTCAGATGTTCAGGGCCAGTGTGGGAAAATTCAATAGAAAATTTCCTTGACTTTTTAAGTACTTCGGAACACTCTCTTGTTTACACTGTTTGCATTTCCCTTGGGGTGAACTGTTAGAAGATATTCAGTGTGAAGGCCAGCATCATATCTTTAGCAGCAAGAAGGAGTAGTTTCTTTGCTTTAGAGGTAAGAAATTTAATGTGCTAAGAGAAAGCAAAGGTGATGATGTTTGTGATACAAACTCAGTGTAAACAAAGCTTTCTATTTCCACCTCTTGAAAGAAAGTGGCACATATGCCAGAAAAGCTGATAATATGCATGCCCTGTAAACATCAGGACCTATTCAAAAGAGTGTGATCCCCAGCTGCAGGGAAGGTAAGGGGAAAGGCAGGTCTCTAAATTTAGGCTCCTCTTTTTATCTGTTCCTCTTTATTCTTTCTCTGCCTCTCTCTCTCTCTCTTCTCTCTCTCTCTCTCTCTCTCTCTCTCTCTCTCTCTCTCTCTCTCTCTCTCTCTCTGTCTCTCTGTGTGTGTGTTTGTGTGTGTTTGGTCTCTCTGTGTGTCTCTGTCTCTATCTCTGTGTCTGTTTGTCTGTCTCTCTCATTTATTTTTCAATAGATTATTTGAGTGCCTAGTATAGACAAAGAATCAGTGTAGTTCTCCTTGACAACAAACAGTAAATAAAATAATATAATGAAGACTCAGTCTAGTGAAGGTACTTTCCCTTCTCGTTGTCTAGTGACTTTACCGTGTCACTGTATTAAGAACTAGAACTTAGGAAAATGAAGTGACATTTTTATGTCCTTATGTGTCCTATATACTTTAATGTACTTAAAGTGTTGGTTTTAATTTCCACTCAGAAAATCTTGCAGAGAAATGGTGCTGCTTCTGAAGGCTTCTCTGGTACAAAGAACAGAATGGGTATGGAAGGGTCCTTGCTTATATCCATATCTATGAGTGTCATATAATGTCACCTGAACCCCTACCATGTCTCCATGTATCATGAAGGCCCATTCTAGCTGCTGATTAGACATCTAGTCTGACAATTATATTGCTCAAGCACCACTATTACACCTCTTCCCAGGGACAGCAATCATGGTTTCTGAACTCATCGGGCTGAAAGAATAATCAGATACGAGGAACAAGACCCTGCAGTTCTGTGCACCCAGGTTCTCACTGCAGACAGATTTCTTGGGCTTTAATTATTGTCTGTTCACTTGTGTCTCCCAGGGGACCTTTCCAACCTTGCTTCAACCTTGTTGTGATTTATTTAATCTTAACTGCAGACATTCTAGCACCTGCCTTTGCTATACCACCAAGCAGTGGCTGAATGTTCATGAAGCTCCTTAGTGTAGATGAATCGGAAGCACTGTGTTGGTTGGAATATTATCTTTTTCACTGTGAACATTTCAACCCCTAAGATGATTGTTTTCAATACTTGAATTTCAGCTTAGTTTCCTTTTCTATAGCAAGTGGCCTAAGTATAATGCATGGTGTTTGTCTAAGTGGCAATTTTTGAATTATATGAAAGTGGAGTAAATATTTTTAGTTAGATGGAATTTGAGTTTTATTATACACAAAACATTTTCTTTTTCTATATGTCTTTAGTTTATTATTTAACTTAATGCAAATAAATAAAATTTAAAAATTGTTATCTCTAAAAATGAAAGACGAAAAATTGATTAAACAGTTACATATTATATTTTATAAGGTTCTTCACACTTAGGGTCTGGATAAGATTAGAAACCCTTACAAAAATCCATCTGGTAATTTTATCCTAAACATAGTTGATATTGATATATTTGGGCAAGATTATACTTCTTAATGCTTTTTTAAGATTCTATAATACATTTTATCAAAATAACTAATCATCAATCTGTATAAAATTAGAATATATTAATGCAGAAGGATTGGAAAAGTCACTGCTTTATCCTCTGTACCTTTAGCTTTCTGAGTCTTGGAGTGCCATTTCCTTGTCTGTGACAGTGAAGACAGAATTACAATTGTCCAGTTAAGAACACTTTCCACCACAGACACTATTGTAATGTTCACCCTCTGACTTCTATGGAGAAGTGAAAGCTGTCATCTCTCCATTCAAGGACCTGAGGGCAGTTCAGTCCATGTTACTTATTCATAAACTGGCTTTAGAAACCATCAAAGAAAATTACACTCGACAGAGTAAGAAAGGCAGGAGGACTTTATTCAAGACTACTGCAGTAGAGGTGAGAGATTAAACTCTACTGGCTTGTAACAAAAGACAGTAAGATTTTTAAACACTAGAATGAAGTAGGATGAAAGTCCTGGAGGACACAGGGGAAGATGGTCAACGTGCTTAGGCCATCTGTGTCTGCTAATTGGCTTTATTAAAGGCATACTCCTCTCCTCCTACGGAGACCAGGCAAGAGGGAATTCATCATTCTCTATGATCTCTTGTCCAAAGGTTTTCTTTTTTTTTTCTGTGGCCCTTTGAGAAAGACACGGCGAAAGGCTAAGAGAAGATTTATCTCCATTTCAAAGTGTATGGTGAAAATTACAGTGGTGGGATTTCTAAAGCAAGAGCTCTAAGAAAAACGAGGTCACAGTCCCATAGTTGAAGAGAAGTCTAGAGGAAAAGGAATGAAGCAGGTAGGTGTGGACACTGCTCTAGCCCACTTTATTCTTCTCTGAATGCTGTGTACTTTGTGTGTATGGGGGGGGGGGGGCGAGTGCAGGGGTGGGGAGAACACAGCTCTATTTCCTTACATTACCACATTATTTTCTATACTCACTGTCTTTTCTCTTCTTTGAAAAATACTGTTAACTAAAAATGCCTGTCCTTGTATGTCTGTGTGTAAGTAATTTCTTCCCTCCCACCATCAGCTCTGGCAGGAGCTCCTTCACCACATTTGCCTGGTCAGCCAACATCTGTTTAACTTTCATGAGAACCCTCGGTCAGACGGGCTCCTCAGAGACACCTGTGAGTTAATCTTCACCTTCTATCTAAAAGGGTACTAAGGAACATAATTTTACTTCTTCCACTGTGAGGTGTGGAGTCTTCATTTTGTTTCGGGTTCGCTAAGGACAAAGACTATACTCTGACTCAATTCTGCTTTATCCACATTCGTGGGATTGTAAGGACTCTGAGGCCTTTAGTTAAAGAACACTTATTCTGCGCTTAGTGTCAAGACAGTTGATACCAAGATCTAAAGGAAGTACAGAAGGAAAAGCTACGTGTGCCTGTCTAACCGTGGCCTGCACTGTCTGGCTTCCTGGTGATCTTTAGTGTCTCAATATTCATTTCATGCATAAGTTAAATATCAAGGGTAATTCACTTAGAATATCAGTTCTGAGGGAAACTATACTGGTACCTATAGGAAACAATGGGGTTGGGGAAAGAAAACCTGCAGAGCTCAGAGAAAAAAACTGAATGATTTGAAGTTTGAAAAAAAAATAGGAGTGTCAGATCTGTAAGGCAAACTGTCATTAATATAATCTTAACTGTAGAGAAGGCATGAAGAAAGCAGAGAAAGGAATCTTCTGGTGGCCACTAAGTAACAGCTGTAGAAGGGAAAGTTCAGTTCAACTTCCTTCACAGACTCCAGAGTATCCTAGTCCAGGGAGCCTTCACTTGCTTAACTGCAAAAATATATTGGAGAGCATCTACAAATAAAAGTTAAACTCAAAGATCAGGAGAAAAGGAATTCAAGGAATTTTATTTGTAACACTAACTGTTATTTATACACAGCAGAAGATCTTTGCCAATCATAACATCTGATAGAGGGATAATAACCAATATACACAGAGAACTCAAGAAGTTAGATTTGAGTTTCATCAGGATCAGCGGCCCACCCACGGGTCACTGGGGACTCAGAAGAGCTGCTGGAGAGCTCTCCATCCTAAGTAGAGGGGTGAGTCAACTTCTGCCCACTGTTTACACAGGGGGAGGTTGCCCAGAACTCTCTCATAGCATAAGTAGCGGTGCTGCCTGGGAGTGCACATTTCCAGCCCAAGGCCAGACCCAGCGGAGCTGCAGCAGCACTGAGCCAATATTGCCATCTGAACTCAGCCGGCCCGGAGCAATGAACACCCAGGAACAATCTCCTTCTGGAGATGATGGTCCAACAGACCCACAAGAAAGACAAGCTCCAGCAAGAGACAACAATATCACTTAGCATCAGTATAAACAAGATGGCAAGTGGCAAGTGCAAGACTCTAAGAAAAAGAAACGAAGACAACCTGACAACATCAGAACCCAGTTCTCCCACTACTGTAAATAGTGGAGATCCCAACTCACAAGAAAAAAAAATCAAGATTTAGACTTACAATAATACTTCATGATGATGATGGAGATCTTTAAGAAGCACAAAAAAAAAAAAAAAATGTACTTCCTCAACTGAGAAACAGGAATTGCTGAGAAGCACCTAAGGAAATGCTCAACATGCCTAGTCATCAGGGAAATGCAAATCAAAACAACTCTAAGATTCCACCTCTCACCAGTCAGAATAGCTAAGATCAAAAACTCAGGTTACAGCAGATGCTGGCAAGGATGTGGAGAAAAAGGAACACTCCACCACTATTGGTGGGATTGTAAACTATACAACCACTCGGAAAATCAGTCTGGGGGTTCATCAGAAAATTGGACATAGTACTTCCTGAGGACCCAACCATGCCACTCCTGGGAATATACCCAAAAGAAGCTCCAATATCTAACAGCAACACATACTCAACCATGTTCATCGCAGCCTTATTTATAATAGCCAGAAGCTGGAAAGAACCCAGATGTCCTTCAACAGAGGAATGGATACAGAAATGGTACATATACACAATGGAGTATTACTCAGCTATTAAAAACAAGGAGTTCATGAAATTCCTGGGCAAATGGATGGAACTAGAGACTATCATCCTGAGTGAGATAACCCAGTCACAAAAGAACACTCATGGTATGTACTCACTTACAAGCAGATACTATCCTAAAAAGCTCAGAATATGCAAGAAAACATCCACAGAACTTATGAATCTCAAAAAGAAGTAAGACCAGAATGTGGATATCTTAGTTCTTCTTAGAAGAAAGAACAAACACTCAGGAAAGGAAATAAAAAATCAAATAGAGGAACAAGGATTGAAGAAAAGATCTACAGAGACTGCCTCGTCTGAAGAACCACCCCATATACAGCCACCAAACCCAGCACTATTGCTGATAATAAGAAGTATTTACTGGGAGGAACCAGATATGAATATTTCCTCAGAGGCTCTGACAGAGTCATATAGATATAGATGAGGACACTTACAGCTAACCATTAGACTGAAAGCGGCGACCCCAATGAAAGCTGGAGGAAGGACTAAAGAAGCTGAAAGGTTTGGAACCTCATGGGAAGAACAACATCATCAAGGAGCCAAGGCACTGAGGTGGAGTGGATGACTGGAAGAGGGAACACCTTCATGAAAGCAAGTTGACAGGGAGGAAGAAAGAGAATGGGGGAAAAAGGGTATAACATTTGAAATGTAAATACAGAAGATATCTAATAAAATTGGAAAAAAAACAAGAAGTTAAACTCTAGAGAACCAATTTTTCCTATTTGAAAATGGGGTGAAAAGCTAAACAATTAGTTCTCTTCTGGGGAATATTGAATAGCCAAGAAGCACCTGAAGAAATGTTTAAAATCCTTAGTCATCAGGGAAATGCAAATCAAAACAACCCTTAGATTCTACCTCACACCAGTCAGATAACTAAGACCAAAACTCAGGTTACAGCAGATGCTGGTGAGGATGTGAAGAAAAAGAAATACTCCTTCATTATTGTTGGGATTGCAAGCTGGTACAACCACTCTGGAAATAAATCTGATGGTTCCTCAGAAAATTGGACATAGTACTACCCAAGGACCCAGCTATACCACTCCTGGGCATATACCCAAAAGATTCTCCAACATAAAACACAGATATGTTCTCCACTATGTTTATAGCAGTCTTATTTATATTCTCCAGAAGCTAGAAAGAACTCAGATATCCTTCAACAGAAAAATAGATATAGAAAAATATGTTTTATTTACACAATGGAGTACTACATAGCTATTAAAAACAATGACTAAACTACCACTGAAAGGGTACACATAGAAAGACCCATGGCTCCAGCCATATATGTAAGAGAGGATGGCCTAGTCTGGCATCAATAAGAGGAAAGACCTTTGCTCCTGTAGAGGCTAGATGGACCAGTGCAGTGAGATGCCAGAGTAGGGAGGCCAGAGTGTGTAAGTGGGTAGGGGAACACCCTCATGAAATTCTAATGCAAATGGCTGCAATTAGAAAATATCACCCTGAGTGAGGTTAACCCAGTTACAAAAGGACATATATAGTATGTACTCACTGATAAATGGATATTAGCCCAAAAGCTCAGAATACCCAAGATACAATTCACAGACCATGTGAATCTCAAGAAGGAGGACCAAAGTGTGGGTGCTTCAGTCCTTCTTAGAAAGGAAAACAAAATACTCAAGGGAAGAAATACAAAGTGTGGAGCAGAGACTAAAGGAAAGGCCATCCAGAGACTGCCCCACCTGGGGATCCATCCCAAATACAGTCACCCAAACTCAGACACTATTAAGGAAGCTTGCTGATAGGAGCCTGACAAATTCAGATGCTTGCAGCCAACTATTGGGTTGAGCTGAAAATCTGCAATAGAGGAGCTATAGAAAGGACTGAAGGAGCTGAAAAGGTTTGTGACCCCATGGGAAGAACAACAACATCACCTACCAGACTGTCCCACAGAGTTCCCAAGGACCAGTCCACCAACTAAAGAGTACTCAGGGAAGGACCCATGGCTCCAGCAGCATATGTAGCAGAGGATGGCCTTGTCTGGCATGAACAGGAGGAGAGGCTCTTGGTTCTGTGAAGGCTTGATTCCCCAGTGTAGGAGAATGCCAGGGTGGTGAGGTGAGAGCGGATGTGTGGGAGGGGGAGCACCTTCACATAAGCACACAGAGGGTGGATTAGATGTGGGGGTTGTGGAGGGGAACCAGAAAGAGGATAACATTTGAAATGTAAATACACAAAATCGCCAATCAAAACAGATTAAAAAGAAAAGAAGTGCTTAGTGCCAGGCAGAGCTCAGTGTCTGGGTTAGGGGAAGGAGAAGCACTTGGGGTTTAGAGAATAGGTGTTTTGCAAAGCTAAGGATTAAGTGTTGATATGTTCTCACTCTGAGTTCAGATTGCCTTAGGCAACACTATTGCCCAGGTGGTTTAAACAGGAATTGATTTTTCATAGTTCTGGAGGTATCACAGTGTGATGAGGTCTCTATAAGGCCACTTGGTGGAAGTGCTGTTTTCTAGACTTCTACATGGCCACATTCTTATTGTCATGCAAAAAAGTCTTGTTCTCTTCATAAAAGAACATTAATCTCATTATTCCAGCACCAATCCCAGGAAATCATCTAAGCTAGATTACATTTCAAGGACCTCTTCTTGAAAATACCATCATGTTAGCCCTTTTAACAAAGACCTTGGGATTGGAGGGGGATCTCCCAACTTAGATAGTCAGGGTCCAGACACTTCAGGTACTCATAGCCTCAGGAAGCACAGTAGTAGGAACAGCTATTTTTGAGTAAATGTTATCTTTTCCTTTCATAATGATGGGGAGAAGCTTACCATTGCTCAGAGCAGCTGATGATATATAGTCTCGAAACATCTGAGGATCTAAAAATAAAAAACTTCCAAGTGTTTTGTACAACTCCATCTACATTGGACCTGATATTATTGAGTAGCCCTAGGAATGATGGGAAGACTTAATTAAATCAGGAAAAGGTGATTTGAATCAGGATTCAGAACCCCTTGATGCTGATTTCCAGACCAGTGATCGTTTTAACTTTGCCACTGTTTCATAATGATGTTTAGGAACTGTCTCATGAGTATACTGATCATCCAGTATAATTATTTGAAAAATTCAAAGAATCAGCGAATTTTTTTCTTTCTATTGCAATTCTGGCACCACAAACCATTTGCTGTTTTTATGCTCAGTGGTAATTCAATTTATGACAATGCTATCAACTGAGAGTTTAGGCTGGTTTCAGTTCTAAAAACATGCTGCAGATTGGAGTTAAGTGTGTGCAAATGTTTGTAAAAAATCTAATATTGTGTCATATTCTACTTAGCAAATTAAAAGTCTTTGAAAAGGGAACAGACAGGAAGAAAAAGTAGAAATGAGACGGATAGAAGTAATGATTCAAGTTTTAGTTAGATATCAGTGTTTCAGGAACAGAGCAAACAGAAGATGTGTTTAAGGCATTTTGACTATCATCACCTGAACTGCTACAACTGTTAGCTATTTTCCCAGACAAGGACACCAGTGCTGCAACTGAACACGATGATCAGGTCAACTTATTAACAGTAAATTTTTATGAGGCTCACAGCTTCAGTGGGTAAGTCCATTATAGTGGATGATATGACAGCGGGCTGCAGTGATGGTACTTGGGCTGTATCTGAGAGTTTGTATCTTGAGACAACAACCACTGCACAGAGAAGAACTAAGTGTGAGTGAAATGGGCTTTTGAAGCCTCACAGCATATCCCAGTGACACAGCCACTTGAATGAGGCCAGCTGTCCCAATCATTTCAAACTGTTCCACCACCTAAAGACCAAGGTTTCAAATAGATGGCAAGCCTAGAAGGGCCATTTTCCTTCTAACCATCTAGTCCCTGGCCCCCATAAGCGTGTAGCTGTATGACAGTGTAAAATGCATTTAGTTCAATTTTTAAAGTCCCCACAGTCTTTTTACAGTCTCAACACAGTTTTAAAAGTACAAAGTTCAAAATCTCTTCTGAGACTGTAGGCAGTCTCTTAATAATACCTGGGAAGTAAAAAAAAAAAAATCAAATTATATACTTCCAATATGCAGTGGCATAGAATATATGTGCTCAGTCTGAAAGCAGGCACAGTAAGGAAATACTGCAGCAAAGAAAGACTGAAACACAGCAATGTTGTCTCCAAATTCCGTGCTGCTCTGTCTGAAGTTAAAGGGTTTATATAGCTCTGCTCAACAAACTTCTCTGTTGTGAATTGGTTCAACTCCTTGTGTATAGCTCTCCCTGAAAGATAAGCATGACTCTGGCATCTCTTGGGGTCTTCAATTCAATCCAGACTAAGGCTTCATAGCTACACACTATGGTCTTTCATAGACTAGATACAGAGACTCCTGTCTTACTTTTTTGGCCTCAGAGGCTTTTTTAAGTTCAAAGGATGATTCCTTAGCTCCTTTATTCCTGTATCTTTCTTTACTCTAAACTAGAACTATGTATAGGATGCTGCTAAATTATGTGCCACTTGGGATAGGACCTGGGCTCTCCTGCCACTGCCCTTGCACACATTTTGAAAAGCTGTTCCCTTCCTTGTGACATAGTCTTTCTTTGACACAATTTGGAAGCTCAGATGGATAGGGTCTTGCCCCAAGGGCACCATTCTCTATATTCCAGTTTGTAGAAGGCCTCTCTGTCTCTCTTTAAGTACAAGTCTTGACTATAACATCAAATTTGCTTATGCTCTTTTTCTCCTCAAAAGATCCATTTTGTACTTAATTTTTTCATGCTTGCTCATTTTCACTGTGGATCTGCTTAAGATCATTTATAATCAAGCCACAGAATCAATGTTAGTCTGTCTTCAAATATCCTTATGAAATTAATCATAGACTTTTTAATTTAGTGTCTGGTAGATGCTTAGGAGAAGAGAAAAATGCAGCCATTTACTTCAATGAAATATTACAAAAACAGTCTCCAGCTGAATTACTGCTATTGTTCTCCTTCTAATATTACTGTTTTCCATATTTCTACAAGGATGGCCTGTCCATATATGTGTGCTGTATTCAATTTCATTCCTAGTCCAAACTCCCAAGGTCTTCCAAATTCTTCCAACAAATAAACAAACAGGCAATAACACTAATACCCAGCATGGTCTGGCCCGTCAGGGGAAAAAACTCTTGCTGGTACTGACTTCAGTATTAGTTACTTATTTTTGTTGTTGTTGTTGTTGTTGTTGTTGTAAAAAGGCAGCATTGTCGATAAGCATATCCGGCACTGATGTTTCAGATGTCCAGGACATGGCGGAGAGACTAGCACCTGGTAGACATGGTGCTGGTGTAGAAGCTGAAAGCTTTACATTTTTTGAGAAGCTCTAGGCAGAGAAAGAGAACGAGCTAAATGACATTAGGAATTTTGAAATCACAAAGCCCCTACCCCCAGTGATATACTTCCCTCTCACAATCCCACAGCTCCTGATGCTACCAGAGTTCTAACATCTGAGGAGCAAGTATAAATATGTGAGCCTATGCAGCTATTTTCACTCAAGCCACCTCAAAGCAGAACTATTCCTAAAGTCCTTAGATTGATACATGTTGCAGACACACATCCATCTTTGTTATATGTCAATGGACCACAAGTCAACATGACACATGCAGTGGAATTAAGTATTTAGAAAACTTGTAGATCTAGGGGCCTCAACGAAATGCAAAATAGAGAATTTTTTAGGGTGGTTCCATGGCTAACTTGTGTAAGAAGTAGCCAGATAATCTTCAAGCACATCTGGAACTGAGAACCATTGTCTGGGATGTGCACTTTACAACATATATTCTAAATGGGCAGTCTTGACTTTCAAACCCTGCTGTTTGACAAGCCCATTTTATGTTGAAGGTGACAGTTCTCACACTTTGAACTTGGCCAAGTTGGAATCAATGTGTTTTGTCCTATTGTGAACTGAAGTTTCCAGCTACACTTGTGTTTAAGATTCTCTTACACAAAGCTAATTGGCTACTTAGAACAGTATGATTGCAGAGAGTTAGAATGTTATAAATCTAGAGCCAAATTATCTTGGGTTGCATTAATCCCCTGAATAGGGACTTATTTCCCATTCTCTTGTCTTACTTAACATTTTTCTGAATAGCAGGGAAAAGTTTTTTGTTTAATGTGTTAACAGGTCATAACCTTCTATAAATTCCAAGATCCAAACCATCATGACATAATATCTTAAACATACAACAGGGATATCTTTGGCTTTATTGTAACTCTCATATAAGATGTTACACCGATGATTTTGAAAAATGCCTCAATTTAGGGCTTGTAATTGGTTCTTTTTTTTTAAATGTTATTTTAAAAAACAAAGATAAAAGAAAAAATTTTAAACATTTTTGCATAAATGTATACAAATACAATTGTGTCAGTGCTTGGCTTTTTTTTTTTCTTTTTATTAAGGATTGATACTCTGTATTAAGATCTTACTAGTTACAATGAGCAAAAAGTACATGTAAAACAGGATGTAACCCGGAATTAATCAATATTTTCTTGGTGTGTAAGGATTGCGCATGACTTTTTTTTTTGTTTTGTTTTGTTTTGTTTTGTTTTTTTCTTGAAGTTCACACAGTCTGTGAGTTGTTTCTGGGGCAGTCCGAGCTGCTAGGGTTAGCATCCCAATATCAGTGACTTCATATTATGTCTGTTCTTTTGTGACTGGGTTATCTCACACAGGATGATATTCTCTAGATGCAACCATTTTCTTAAGAATTTGTCTAAGTCATTGTTTCTGGTGGCTGAGTAGTATTCCATCCTGTAAATGTACCACAATTTTTGTATCCATTCATCTACTGAAGGACATCTGGGTTCTTTCCAGCTTCTGGCTATTATAAATAGAGCTGCTATGAACATTGTGGTACATGTACCTTTGTTGTGTATTGGAGTGTCTCTGGGGTATATGCCCAGAAGTGGAATAGCTGGATCTTCAGGTAGTATTATGTCCAATTTTCTGAGGTATCGCCAGACTGATTTCCAGAGTGGTTGTATCAGTTTACAACCCCACCAACAGTGGAGAAGTGTACCTCTTTCTCCGCAACCTCACCAGCATCTGCTGTCATCTGAGTTTTGGATCTTGGCCAATCTGACTGGTGTGAGGTGGAATCTCAGGGTTGTTTTGATTTGCATTTCCCTGATTGCTAAGGATGTCTAGCACTTCCTTAGATGTTTCTCAGCCATTCGATATTCGTCAATTGAGAAGGTTTTGTTTAGCTCTGTTCCCCATTTTTTACTTGGGTTGTTTGATTCTCTGGTGTCTAGCTTTTTGAGTTCTTTGTATACCTTGGATATTAGGCCTCTATCTGATGTGGAGTTGGTAATAATCTTTTCCCATTCTGTTGGCTGCCCTTTTGTTTTTTGGACAATGTTCTTAGTCTTACAGAAAGTTTGCAATCTCATTAAGTCCCATTTGTTAATCTTTGACCTTAAAGCTTGAGCCATTGGTGTTTTGTTCAGAAAATTTTCTCCTGTGCCTATGTGTTCTAAGGTTTTCCCTACTTTCTCATCTAATAGTTTCAGTGTATCTGGTTTAATGTGGAGATCTTTGATCCACTTACACTTGAGCTTTGTAAAAGAAGAAAAGAAAGGGTCTATTTTCATTCTTTTGCATGCTTAGTGTCAGTTGGATCAGCACCATTTGTTGAATAGGCTGTCCTTTTGTCATTGGATGTTTACAGTTTCTTTGTCAAAAATCAGGTGACCACATATGTGAGGGCTCATTTCTGGATCTTCTATTCAATTCCATTGATTCTATTCCTATTTCTGTACCAGTACCATGCAGTTTTCAGCACAATTGCCTTGTAATATAGCTTGAGGTCAGGGATAGTGATTCCCGCAGATGTTTTCTTGTTGTGGAGTATGGTATTCGCTATTCTAGGTCTTTTGTTATTCCATATGAAATTGCACATTGATCTTTTCAACTCAATGAAGAATTGGGTTGGAATTTTGGTGGGGATTGCGTTGAATCTGTAGATTGCTTTTGGTAGGATGGCCATTTTTTATATGTTGATCCTTCCAATCCATGAGCATGGGAGATCTTTCCATTTTCTGAGATCTTCCTCGATTTCCTTCTTTAGAGGTTTGAAGTTCTTGTCATACAGGTCCTTCACTTGCTTAGTTAGAGTCACACCAAGGTATTTCATAGTTTTTGTGACTACTGTGAATGGTATCTTTTCCCTAATTTCTTTCTCCACATGTTTGTTCTTTGAGTATAGGAAGGCTACTGATTTGTTTGAGTTTATTGTATTTCCACCCACTTTGCTGAACTTGTTTATCAGCTGTAAGAGTTCTCTGGTAGAATTTGGGGAGTCACTCAAGTACACTATCATGTCATCTGCAAAGAGTGATGTTTTTACTTCTTCCTTTCTGATTTGTATCCCCTTGATCTCCTTTTGCTGTCTAATTGCTCTAGCCAGGACTTCCAGTACTATGTTGAATAGGTAGGGGGAGAGTGGGCAGCCTTGTTGAGTCCCTGATTTTAGTGAGATTGCTTCAAGTTTTGCACTGTTAAGTTTGATGTTGGCTGTTGGTTTTCTGTATATTGCTTTTATTATGTTTAAGTATAGACCTTGGATTCCTGTTCTTTTCAGGACTTTTAACATGAAGGGGTCTTGAATTTTGTCAAATGCTTTCTCAGCATCTAGTGAGATGACTATGTGATTTTGTTCTTTGAGTTTGTTTATATGGTGGATTGCATTGATGGATTTCCTTATATTAAACCATCCCTACATCCCAGAGATGAAGCCTACTTCATCAGTAATTGGCTCTTTAACTACTAAAATTCTTAAAACTACTTCCATTGGTTTATATTATTGAGGACAGCATAAATATATGTCTGCTAGTAATGGTTACTCAAATTGGGCTCAAAAAATAATCTGATTGTTATTTCTTTTAATTTGAGAACTATGTTTTATATCAATAGTTGTATATCAGAATATTTCATTTTGGGCCAGTACTGGGGACTGTGGAGTAGTAGTTTGGTGGAGAGGTTCTTCTTGCTTCCAACATTATCCATGAAAAAAGGCAGAACAGCAAGAGAACACTGGAGGAGCAAAAAAAAAATCATGCATACTCAACCTATGTAAGATTATTTTTTCTTTAATCTATTGCAGAAGGTATAACCCTTGTGCACAAAACACCATCCATTCGGTGCACTCTACTCTGTTTCCTAAGACATTCAGATTTTAGTATGTGTTTTTTGGAGGATACCTCCCTGACACACAAATACCTTGTCTACTATATTTCTTTGTGCTGAGCCTCCATTACTATCTTCCTTAGTGAAAGAATATGTGGTAAGAATATTTCTACTCAACAGGTTTATGGCAAATTTTTTTTTTTTCCCTAGCATTTCCACATTATCCAACAAGAACTACTAGGTTTACAAAATATTCATTAAAGATTTTCTGGGGGGGGGGGGAGCCTTATTCTTTCACTTGTTTCTTTATTTCTGTTAGTGAAGGTCAGTTTTTTACCCTGAAGTCAGGAAATGATGGAACACACACACAGAGTACAGGGCATGGAGCAGAGAAAACTGATAAAAGTTCTAGTCACTTATAGTTTCATATCAGAGAAGGATAACAGCACATAATAAGGCTGTACATGACCAGAGTGAAAGAAACTGAAATTGCAAATGGCAGGTTTTATAGTATCCAGGGAGAGAGAGTACTCTGGGTACCCTCTGTGAAAAGATATGATTGGGCATGTTGAATAATTGCCATGACTGGCAAGGAACTGAAACTTACTATTCTGGGATTAGCAATAATTGAAAATGAACTCTTTTCTGGAAAAGGTTATTTGAATAGATGTTTTATCTTTGGAGACCCGGTATGTACCATATCAGGCCCTTCTGGTATTGTAAGATATTGACATTGCTATTGAGCCAAATTTTATCTATCCATTTATATGAGCTTTCTTCAATTTTTGTGTCTCAGTATCTATTGGTTTGGTATCTATATATTTATCATGTATCTTTGTATACCTGTACATATGCATGCACATATATGTGTCATCTATCTATCTGTCTATTACCTATCTATCTATCTATCTATCTATCTATCTAATCTTTATTTTATTCCATCTGTCATATATCAATTTATCAAACTATTATTTACTAACATTTTTAGATCAATTTGTCTTTATATGTGCATCTCATTAAAGGTAACAATTTAATGTTTTATGAGTATGGGTTGTTCTTTGTTGAAAACCTTCTTTGTCTTTGGTTATGTGCTCACTGTACATCCTTGTGTAGTTTCTCCACTTTTCAGTCACTTTGAATGATAAAAATAATTTGTCTTAGCTATGAACATTTAGACCCCCCGCCACTCTCAGACTTTGAATGCTAAATTCCGATTTTTTTCTGGAGATGTCATATTTGATGCAATTGATGTGGCATTATCTACTTCTTTATATCTGTCTGGATGAGAAGGAATGGAAGGAAGAGAATCTGTTCATACCAGTGCATAACAAAAATTGCTTCAATCACTCTTGTTTGGTATAATTAGCCCCACTTCACTGTTGGCAAGTTGTTCTCTCTTGCTATGACATACATTCCCAAAGGCAGTATGCCATCTCTATGACTTTTTCTTTTGTTATCTTGGGGTCAGCTTATTTCTTCATGTCTCTTGGCAGCTAGCATCGTGTTCTGAGTTTTATTAGTGTAAGCTATATACTTTCTTAGCATTTACTCTTCATTTATTAACATATTTTCTTATCTACATGTAGATTCTGAATTGGAGTATGTGCCTTGACAACCCTTTGGCTCAATTTTAGACAAAAGGAAAAAAAAAACCTACCACCCACAACAACCACAAAACCAACCAACCAACCAAACAAACAAACAAAAAATAAGAAAACAACCGCCCATCTACAGTGATTTAGTCAACAGGTCTTCCTTATGAGGCTGAAACCCCTTAGTGTCCACAATCAATAGTTTCACTCAAGAGACAGTGTTTTTTCATCACCCCAAGCTGTCTGTGGACTGAAAGGTAGAGCAGAGGACTATAATGTTTTGCTGTGCTGACCCATATCCTTTGAAGTATTGTAAAGAATCTAGAGCAGGGAAGTACATAAGCAGCCCTTACTCCTATATCTAGGTATACTTTTTATCCTCAGGAAGGTTGAATTTTTCTACTTTGAAGACAAGATACATACCCATTATTATTTCTGTGGGATATATAGGGGATAAAATAAGAGTTTTTCTATTGAAACAAATATTGATGTTGTCAATACTGTACCTGGAAATATTTTGGTTTGAGGCACTTGTCTATACATATTTGGTGATGTATTTTTGACATCTTAGGTGAGTTTGAACGTGAACTTTGAGAAATGTAGATGTGAACATTTCATGTTTTGTGAGGGCTGATTGACAAGTCCTAAAAATAAAATCCTAGGCAGAGATAGCAGAAGCCTTTTAGACTGGCCCCTTGCTTCCAAGCACTAAGGTTGAAACCGGTTGCAGTCTAAATATGGCATTCTTCATCTCTCTGTCTTTAAAAGAACTTTTATAACAGAGACCCTATCACCTGCTTTGCCTTTGCTTTACTCAAGCAAGTATGCTTCTAACACAGCTAATGTGGATCTTTTTCCTTATGATGTAAACTCATTTTTTTGTAATCTTATCTTGCAGTCCTTGTTGCTGTGGCTCTTTGACTGTTCCTTTATATTTGATTTCAATTGTAGATAAAAGTAATAATCTAAATTCCCTTCAGAGCTGACATTATTCCCAGAGGCTTCAGGCAAAATGGTTCTTTCCTCAGACTGTAACCCCTATGGCTGCTAGAAGATTGAGAGCTTCCTTTCCTGTCCAGATCCTTAGAAGGAAAAAGAGAAAGCTCTTTGAAGAAGGAAAGAAAAGAGAACAAAAGAAGCAGAAGAAAATAAAGGAGAAAGACTGGGGATCTGAAGTTTAGAGGCTAGCTGGTGAGCTGGCCTTCCCATGGTGAGCTAGCATGCTTGGCCTAGTTTGCAGAAAGCATTGTTGGAGGCTGGACTCATCGGAACAGTCATCAGCACACCATTGCCTAGTCCCATGTGTGCTGCTGAACTGTCCTCTAACCATCTGTCCTTTCCTAAAGAGGAGAAGAGAAGCAGGGCAGATACAACTACCAACATCACAGGCTGCTTTGCTGCCATCAAGAATAAGAGATGTGCTTTTGACATGTGATTGAATGACAACACATGATGTAGTGGTGTTTTTAATAAATATATTATATAATGACCTATGACCTACTTTCTCTTTGACAAGCCTAGGGGTATTTGTACAAACATAGCATGGGATAGAATTACATTTGCCTTTCAAATATGCACATCCTTTGTCCTACTCCCTGTACCTCTTCCTCTTCTTTTACAAGTGTGTGTGAATGTGTCTTTCATTCTGCCAAAGTCATTTCCATGAGAGAAAATAATCGGAGTTTTAGAATGAATTACCAATTCTTCAGCATTTAATAGTTTAGAATTGTGTATGCCTAAGAAAAAAGAAACCAGACCACTATTCTCATGGAAGTTGTAATTTTATCCCCCAAAAGTTAATTTTTCTTCAGTAATAGGTATCAGCAACTTCTAGGGTGTTTTAAGTTTTATTATTTCCAGAGGAGGCAACAGTGCAATTATGTTCCTATTATACTAAGGAGTGGTTAGAACTGTATGACTACATTTTTTAAGAGTGGAAGAAACCATACACAGCTGACATTTCAGTGGATGATCAAAGCATTAGTCAACCTTAAATATAAGCTTTAAATGTGCCAGATCCATCACGACCTGACCACTGTAGCACATCACCTGACATTTTCTGACTGAGTATGTCCCACCTGCTGCCTGTCAAGTCACACTGCTTAGTATTACAGTGCTCTGTTCGACATTATACCTGCTTAAGGAGGAGCTAGTTCGCATGTTAGCAGATTGTGTCTCTATCTTTTAAATTCCCCTTTCACTTCTAGGCATTTCAAGTGATTGTTCTGATTTTTCCTTTGATTGCTAAAAGGGGTCAGTAATTCTAATGTCTTCAACAAAGTAAATGGAAGGCAGCAAAAACAGCAGTGTTTCCTGCCATACTGAACCAAAGCTGCAGTCTGAAAGTGCTGAGACTTAATAGTCATGTTCGCAGCACTAACATTGCGTTTTATTTCCAAATCATGTAAAAATCAACAAGAATGTTCTGGAAGACAGGGAAAGATGATATGAAAAGGGAGAGCACACAGTCATGTGCTTGATAAAAACAAAAATCACAAATAACCTCTACTTGTCTTTCTCTATTTTCACAAACATCCTAATACTTTCTTTGAACTAACTGTAGCAGAATAAGATAATGGACAGACAGTTCAGGGGCTTAGGTACAAAACAAAACAATGGCCAATAAAAAATCAGATTCTTTTGTATGCAGACTTCTCTTGGTGAAATGATGTTTCTCAAGAAAATAAAGGAAAATAAGGTGTGTTGTGAGACAGTTTGTGCTCAGAGATCTTAGCATTGCTTCCTTTTGGGTGGTGAATGTCTTTATTTTGCTTAAATTACCCATGAATGGTTGAATGCTGTTTCGGTGGTTTATATTCGATTTCATTGTAAGCCAAATGATATCTTTCTTTACAGGTGACAGGTGGGCAGCTCTATTGAAGCAACACAAAGAAAAGCAGGCCCATTAAGGAAAGCACTGGATGTAGGAAAGTATCACAGAAGGACTGAGAAGAGAATCAAGCCAGAGAGGCCATAGTTATACTGGTCATTGTCTGGTTCGTATGGGCCAGTGCTATGCGTTGTGGAAAGCCTATCTGTTCTTTGCTTTCTGTCTGCATCTTCAAGTCGAAATCCAGTGGTGTACTAGAAAAAATAATGTCCCATTTAGGCAAGGGGCTATTCACCAGAGCAAACATAGTTGATAAGAAACTTTCCTGCAGAATTGTAGATAATGTCTCAGAAGCAGAGACTGTTTGCCATAGACAAATGTGTTGGAAATTTTAGGACACTTAAAGTTTTATATTATCACAGTCAAATACAAAGCTTGTGCCACACCTAATCACACAATTTAAAAAATTGATTTAATAATGTTTTTAACCCACACAAAGTTATATTAACTGATTAATGGTTCCCGACTTCATTTCTAGTAAAATTCACTCTATATGTCAACTATATGTCAAATTTAATCTAATTGTGTAAATCGATTGTACAGAGTCTCCAAAATGGGTCAGCAAAAATGGCTTGTGAAGGTCCATTCCTAATTCTTCTTTTCTTGATCCTGTACATTTTAGCTTCTGAGGAATCAGCATAGTTGAGTTCAGTCCATTTGTGCTATGCCCTGAATAGCAGCGTCTCAACCCCATGGGGGCTCTGCTCTTGATCTAAGGTCTGAAAGCCTGTTTTCAGCGTTCTATAGCCTAGCAGCTTCTGCATGCTACTGTATATAAGAAAACCAAAGGGTCATATGCTTATGTGGCTACTGGCCCTTCTCCATATAAACTAGGTCTCATATCTGTTATGTTATGAAATATCTGGTATCAATAGACTGTATAAACTAGACCTCCCTTCTCGATGGGAGATGCTGTAAGTGAAGTTTTGAGACCTCAAATAGAAACAAAACTTTTATATATTAAGATTTTCCTATTTTTACAGCCATTTGTTCCCTTTTTCTATAGAATTTCATGATTTAATCTTACTTTAGGGCTTAGTAACATAAGCATTCACTCACAGACATCTCTTTTATTTATTAATTAGAGAACTTGTACCTTTTCGTGTTAAAAATGTTACAGGTTTTCCCTGGCATATATAGACTGTCAGAATTAATGCTATTTTTATCTTGGAACAATAACTAAGTCACAGGTAATGACAACAGTTTCATGAAGTGAAACAAGACTTACTTTGGACTGAGGTTGACTGCACATAACCAAAACCATAAAAAGTGAAATCTAGTATAAGAGTTACCTTCTGCATTATGTAAGATCTTTCAGGGGTCATGCCTAGTGGGAAACAAAGTTACTAGGGTATGGATTTATTCCTCTAAACTGCCACTGGCATCTCACCAGGGAACCGTCATAGTCAAATTGCTACCAAGTGGACAATTTGAGCAATGATACCATGCTGGAAACTCAAAGTTGTTCTCGGCTCGGGACATATTACATTTGTCAGTGTCTGTCGCTTGCAGGATGAAGACCTAATCTTGATTGAACTCCACGTAGCCTCCACCCATCCCCCTAGAACTTCTTTATTCCCTGGAATGCCTGAGAACAAAGGTTGTCTGCTGTCATTGGGTGGATGATATCCAGTTTTCACTTGGAGTAGATATCTGGAGACGCTGGTGTGAATACAAAGGTTTACATGCTTTATACCCAGAAAGGTCCTCCCAAACTTTCTGCAACAAACAACCTTGTCTTTGCCCTTACACTAACACTTTGTTGGTATTGTTCACCTTTCAAATTATGTTTTTCACCAAGATTTTTATATATAACTAATCTTATTCCCTTTACCCAGAATCTGTGAGTTTCTCAAAGTTTCTTTCACAAGCCTACCCCAAGTCTGCAATGTTTTCCAAGACCAACACAGAGTAGACTTGTCTATTTTTATTTTTCATCCATATCACAAGCAGAACCCTCATAACAAAGACTCAGATTTAAAAATAAAATTCTAACATGTTATTGTATAAGGGCTTCCCTAGTAGTTGAAGAGTTCTGCACATAGTGTGTGTGTGTGTGTGTGTGTGTGTGTACACTGAGGTAAAGAGGATATTTTGTGAAATCCACAATTTTTCCCCCACAGGATTCTTATTGAATCACTGAATCTATCATATGACTAACTGATATTGCAGAACCCGAAAGACCCCCATCAATGTGGCTAAACTGGGATCCTTTGCATGTCACCGCAGATGAATTATTGTAAAGCAAACTCGAGTTTTAGAGGAATTGCTCAGCCTTGTGATGAAGTCAGTCATGCAGTGAACTAGGGTTTTTCTTTGCAGTATATAGTTGAGTCAGGCTTCTTATGGAATTATGCTGTGACAGACTGAAGAATCCCCAGGGATTAACTATGAGAACAGTTTAAATTAACAAAGAGGGAGTAACTATAGAATGTGCTACCTCTTCTGAGGCAAAGGAAAAAGTGGAGTGCTGAGCATTTTAAAATCTACATAAAAATAACACCCAGGCACCTAAAACAAGCTGATAGGCAGGTGGTGCTATTGCCTCCGGAGCTTGGAAGTTCCCGCCATGACTCTGGAACTCATCAGCCCTCTCAGGAGGGTGCTGATGGGTCAGTAATGACATTTCAGAGTCTAGCTCAGATAATTTAAGATGAAAGCAGAAAGAGATCAATCTTGCTCTTAGAACAAATCATTGTTCTAACATGACATTTGCAATGTGGCAAGAAAACTGGATGTATGTCCCATTTTCCTCCCCCAGAAATCTCGTCTCTCTCCTAACAACCTATTATAAATCATTAGCAAAGAGAAATGGAGGGATGAGGTTAGCAGGGTCTCAAACTCACATAGTAGATTGAAGAATATTAAGCTCAAAGCAATAGGATACAGGGGTCACCCTGTCCCATACAAAACAAATAAAATGGAAACAAGGAGTTCAGAGATAAGATGCAATGTCAACAGTCAGATGTCTGACACAAGAGACTGAACTTTTAAACAGCAGAGAAAAATACGTGAGTCTAAGTCTTCAATTCTCACCAACACAGGTGCCAAATGTTAAGTCTTCTGCTCATTCTTTCTGTCTGTCTGTCTCTGTCTATCTATCTATCTATCATCTATCTATCTATCTATCTATCTATCTATCTATCTATCTATCATCATCATCGTCTATCTATTTATCTATCATCTTCCTATCTCATTGTCTCTCTTTCTTCCTTCTCTCTCTTCCTTCTCTCTCTTTTTCCTTGCTTCTTTTCCTCATACTACATTTGGAAACATTTGCTACATACCTACTAAGCTACATCCTGGAATTTAGTGAACTTTTACTTGTCCTGAAGAATCCTTTCTGTTGCGGTGGTGTTTATATTGATGATGTGGTGGTGGTAATGGTATTGGTGGTTATGGCATATGTCTGTGTATTTGTGTGTATGTTTCTAAGATGATGCTCCATGTAGTCAAGGATAGCCTTAAGTTTACTATGTAGTTGATGTTGAACTTGAATTCATACTCATTGCACCTCCGAAATGCTGGGATAACAGGTGTAAGGTAACAAGACCATCAAATACTAAAAGTATACTTATAAGTTATACAGATTAAGAAGAAAATATATACATGGTTCAGTGCTCGAGTAAGAAGAACATATATCTATCTCCTCAAACATTTATTATCCTTATAGCAAAACCAGTCACATTTTTTTTAGCTTTGAAGAAAATGTTATTTTGTTTGAACCTATAGCTACCTGTGCATTAGCCCAGAGGAAATGCCTTGCCAGATTGAACTGTGTCTTAGTACCTGCTGATCAATCTTGCCTCAGCTCTCTTTAAAACTCCTTGACAAAAATATTCCTTCTACTCTAACTAGAGGAGCCAGAAGTAGAGGATAGAAAAGGCCCCCATGCAAGGTACAGGAAAAGCACTTCTTCCATTTACCAAAATCCTAAAGCTGCCCAAGGGATGTAGAAGAGGCCAACAACAAGGAAAACATAATCTTTAAGATGACATATTTGGTTCCAGTTAGAGTAGAGAAAAACTGTTCATTTTTTTAACCATTGTTATAAGATATTTTGGATACATAATTAGTTGGTACTTTCTCACAGAAGACAGAAATAACTTTTCAAACAGATGTAATCTGCATAAAGAATAAGAGTGCTGTTTGGAAAAAGAATGAGGAAAATTCTAATGGGGTAGGCACAAAACTCACTGTTCATTGGTGCATAAAAATGTAAAATAACATGTAAATACAGTTGAAAATTAGTATCTCCAGCTTGCTGCTGATTTAGTCATGCTGGGAACTCTTGAAAGGCATTATTTTGTTTGCATGGTATTTTCTCTCTTCGGCTCTGACTTATTGTTAGTTTTTAATTTATTGTATAATTATCTTAATTAAAATATCTTTTATTCACCACCCCTTGCATCAAAGTAGAGTATAATTTGCAAAAACAAATAGTTAAGTGGGTCTGCCATCCTGAGAGTTTAGATCACAGTGAGAAGCAGACCTGATTCTATTGATGTAGAAATAATAACCAGGGGAAGCCTAGAATGCAATCAACTAGTTTGTTTGTTGCCCAGGAGCACCTTGCACAGAAGCCTCAAAAGATGGCTTTATCTTTGGTTAACAGACATTTACCCTTTGCTCTTTCTGTGGTTGGTTGAAAGGCATCTTCTTGGTACCTCACAGGAGGCCTGAGAGATGACACTCTTCACAGAGAAAAGGACAAAGAGGCATAAGAATAAGCCACTTTCAGATGGATTCTTCCTAAGTTTGCGGGAGGGGAAAGAGCTTTATTTTGCTCATTTTGATGCAATTGAGAGTTTTTGCAAAGTGATCTGTGTGCTATTCATGTACTAAGACATCCTTTTCCTTTCTGTATGTTATGTTTCACACTACAGATAGAATATGCTAGTGACATTTATGAATGTTATCTTTAGGATAAATTTAGTGAAAATTTTTATACATTCCCATGGTGATTTTAAAACAACATTTCTAAGTGTATCTAGAATAAATTTCAAATTTGACCTTACACAAATTGTGATAGTTTTTATTAGAAACCATGTACCACAGTATAGAGTTCACAGTGTTCACATGTATCTTAAGAATGGTTGCTAGTTGTTTTAGAACCATACAGAGGAAGGTAGAGGGGGAGAGCCAGTGTACACAGAGATAGAAACATGAAAACACATGGAAAAATTTATTGAAAATGTCAAAAATTCCCTCAAGGAGGATCGTCCATAGTTTTCACACCTCAGAAGTCTGTCAGGATCTCCAAGGTAAGGCACTGGGTGTTGACATTGATTTTTGTTGTTGTTTTGTTTGGTTTGTTTTTCCTCTCAAAATTTTATAATTGGAAATTTTCTGCGTTTACATTTTAGATGTTATCCCTTTCCCACAATCCTATACCCCCTCTTTCTCCCATTTCCTCTATGAAGGTGCTCCCTCTCCCAATCAACCTCTCCCACTTCAACACTTTGGCTTTCCTGTAGACTGGGAAAATGAGCCTTTGCTGGACTAAAGTTATCTCTTCCCATTGATATCAGAAAATGCTATCCTCTGCTGAATATGATACTTGGGTCATGGGTCTTTCCATGGGAACTCATTGGTTGGTATTTTAGTCCCTGGGAGCTGTTGTGGGCTTGGATAGTTGATAATTTTGTTCTTCCAATGGGGTTGCAGACCCTTTCAGCTTTTTCATTCCTTTCTCTAGTTCCTTCATTGGAGTCCTAATGCGAAGTCTGATGGCTAGCTGCAAGCATCCTCATCTGTATCAGTGTGGCTCTGGCAGAGCCTCTGAGGAGGCATCCATATCTACTTCTTGCCAGAAAGCATGACTTGGCCTCAGTAAGGGTGCTTGGGTTTATTGGGCATATATGTTTTTTTCCCTAGGTGAGGCAGTCTCTGGATAATTTTTTTCTCCAATCCTTGATCCTCCATTTGTCCCTTTATTTCGTCCCATGAACATTTTGTTCTTCCTTCTAAGAAAGACTGAGGCATCTACTTTCTGCCCTTCCTTCTCTTTGAGATTCATAAGTTCTGTGGATAGTTTAGGCACAGTAGAAATTTTCCTGAACAGAACACCAATGGCTTATGCTCTAAGATCAAGAATCAGCAAATGAGACCTTATGAAATTGCAAAGCTTCAGTAAAGCAAAGGACACTGTCAAAATACAAAACGGCAAACAACAGATTGGGAAAAGATCTTTACCAATCCTACATCTGATAGAGGCCTAATATCCAATATATACAAGGAACTCAAGAAGTTAGACAGTAGAGAATCAAATAATCCTATTGAAAAAGGGTGTGCAGAGCTAAAAAAAAGTTCTCAATTGAGGGATATAGAATGGCTGAGAAACACCTAAGAGAAATGCTCAACACTCTTAGTCATCTGGGAAATGCAACTCAAAACAACCCTGAGATTTCAAATCATACCAGTCAGAATGGCTAAGATCAAAATCTCTGGTGACAGCAGATGTGGCCAGGATGAGGAGAAAGAGGAACACTCCTCCACTGCTGGTAGGACTGTAAACTGGTATAACCACTCTGGAAATCAGTCTGGCAGTTTCTCAGAAAATTGGACATAGTCCTACCTGATGTCCCAGCCATACCACTCTTGGGCATATACCCAAAAGTAACTCTAACATCTAACAAGAACACAAGCACAACCATGTTCACAGCAGCCTTATTAATATAGGCAGAAGCTGGAAAGAACACAGATGTTCTTCAACAGAGGAATGGATACAGAAATTGTGGTGCATATACACAATGGAGTACTATTCAGCTATTAGAAATGACTTCATGAGATCCTAGACAAATGGATGGAACTTGAAGCTATCATCCTGAGTGAGGTAACCCAGTCACAAAAGAACACTCATGGTATGCACTGACTTATAAGTGGACACTAGCCTTTAAAAGCTTGGAATACTGCCACCTCTCAAAAAAAAAAAAAAAAAAAAAAAAAAAAAAAAAAAAAAAAGAACTTAGGCATTGACGAAGCATTCTTCATGATAAGAACAAACTCTTCCTTAGCTCTTTTCTTTGTTTCTTCCTCTTTTCCTCTTCTCCTCCCTTTCTTCCCTCCTTTCTCTCTCTTTTAATTTATTCCTGCCTCTGTCTTTTACTCCTCATTTGTTTCCTTATTTCCTTCTTTTTCTTTTTTTGATCAGCATGTTCTTTACATTTTTTTTCTTTCACAGTTTCATGCATATATGCAAAGCATTTTAGTCATTTCTACTTCCATTACCCTCTCTCATTTTCCTATCCTTGTGAGAAAAAAAAAAAAAAAAACTGTTTCTCCAAAAAATTTCTCTTTCTCCTTGCCCCTACTGTGTGTTTGTGTGTGTGTGTGTGTGTGTGTGTGTGTGTTGTAGCTCACTAAATTTAGAGTTTATTGTATGTTCATGAGTAGGAAGTTATTATTGAAGTTATTATTGAAGCATGGGCTACTTTGCAGAGGGTATAAGCTGAAGAGAATAATGACACTGCCTCAACTAGCAACCATGAACTGTCAATAGCTCCTTAGGGAAGAGGTAGAGCCCCATGTGCCACTAACGGACCTCGTCTTGTTTATGTAAGTATAGCATCAGTGAGTTCCTGGGTGCAAAGGCACAGATCTTTTTGCAGCATATCACCTTGTTTTCTAGTGCTTCTATTCTTGTTGCAGTCTTTTGATGATGCCATTGGGTAGCTGAGGAGTGATATAGTTATCCACTTAGGGCCAAACATTTCAATGACATTTACTATTGCCATTTTGACCAGTTATGAGTTTCTGTATTGACAGTTGTCTGCATCTCTGGGGAAGACTGAGAGCATAGCAATAACTTATGGGTAAAATTAAAAATATTAAAATCAAGAACAGATCGTGTCTATATTTTTTAAAAGCACTACTAGTAGATTTTAGTTAGGACCACTAACCTCCCCAAGCACTGGTTTTTGCATAGGTTTATGGTAAATATGGCTGGTTTAGTTGTCCTGATAGGCTTTTCTACTGTAAATTAAAAACAAAACAAAACAAAAACAAAATGCCAACAACAACAAGAAGGAGAATGAGGTAATTCTTACCTACAACCAAGAAGAAAAATAATTAGGCAATATTAAGCATTCTTAATTTATTCAATTATATCTGTAATATTTTCACAATAATTTAATGACTTCGATAGAAAAGGCTTCATTTCATACCATAGACAGATGTTTCATTTCTGTAAGATGCAGCTGTTGACCTGACTAGAAAAGAAAATGCTGTTGTAGCGAATAAGATTTGCGTGACTTCACAGAGAAGGAAAAATACGTAGCTCTCTTTTCTGAAGCAGAAGAGTAGTTAGTGGGAGGAGATAGACACTCAGCACTCAACCTGTCCTTTTATGATTTGTGCATTTTGTTCATACTCGCAAGCAGGGATCTCAGATGACAGTTGAATTTTCCTAATGGTACCGAATAATATTGCACAATTTTGTGACATGATTTTAAGTTCTATGCTCCCATGCGCTAGAGGAAATTCTAGTTGTTACTTTCTCTTTCAACTAAAACATATTGTTATACCTTTGCCATTTACTCCAACATATGCAAGTGATGTCTGTTTTATTAGGTATTGCATGTATAAATAAAAAAAATTGCTTTGGGAATCTTGGTTTTTGGTCTTTGTGTAGAACAGAACTTTTGAGATAACCAGTGTCCAAAGTCAGATATCTAGTGCCTAAACTACTTACTGATAAACTACTATTACAAAAGGAAGAACTGTCTGCCAGCAAATCATATTTTGCGTTTCTCACTCCTTAACCTTACTCGCAGGGGAATGTATGAATCAAATCTTTTATCTATGTTGTTGAAACTTGAATGTTCGTAAGTTATATATCCAAGGGTAATTTGTTTGAAATAATTTCCTTTACAATTTATTATTTGTGACTAGCATTAAAATGACAGCATGAAGTCCCTGTGAAAAAGTACAGTATTGGTACACTGCTTACAATACAAGGCTGGAAGGGCTATTATTCCCTTTAATGAACAAACTGTATAATAAAAGCTTTGTTATTTGTGACCACTTTTCCAGGGTCCTGCATTGTCAAGACTTTTCTATTCCGGGCGATTATTTGTGCTTGCTTTAAAAAAGAAACAACTCTTGTCAAGAGATTCTCTTTGCTAACCTGTATAGTTTTAGATTTTTGCCCAAAAAGAATTGTAAGATGATTGTATTGCACTTTAAAAAAATGATTGGTTGCCTGATATATCATGATAAAACATTGATAGTAAAATGACAGATATTTAAAAATTTAGATATATGACAAATCATTGAATACATTAGCTGACTATGACAAATATGAGCTAGAATAATGTCATTTTTAGGTGTTTACAAGGTCTTGGTCATTGTTTCTAAGTCTTTTTGTTGTTGTTGTTGTTATGACAAAGATGAGCTACATCAATATCATCTTTAGGTACTTACAAGGTTGTGAACATTGTTTCTAAGTTCTTTTTCTTAGTTACTTTTCTTGTCATTGAGACAAAATGTCTTTCTGAGTAGCTTTAACAGGGATGGATTTATTTTGCTTCATGATTTCAGAATTCATCAATCCATCACAGCAGGAAGGCATGCTATAACTCTGCTGGTAAGGCCATGGGGAAAGAAGTATGTGTTAGATGCTTCTCACATCTCTTTGAAGAAGAAAACAGAGAGCCCAGACCAAAACCAGAAGGTTTTAAGCTCATCCTAGCACCCTCTTTTGCTAAATAAATCAAAGACTAGCATCCCCCCAAAGCAGCTACATCAACTGGGGACCAAGTATTCAAAGACAAAAATCTGTGACACACATTCTAGACCCAAATCATAATAACCCATTTACCTTTTTCTTTACTCATTTAAAGCTCAGAAGACAAAGTATATTAGGAGCTAGAATTCTGCCACAGTCATATAGCACATATCAGGACAATATATGGGAGGTCCCTAGAATGCCATCATAATTTGAAGCAGACGAAATGATTTATCCTGACCAATAGTAAAGAATGAGGAGATTAGCAAGTGAAGTACATTGGCAAGAACAAGGACATTCCATGAATAGGTGTACTCTCATGAGCATACACACAGATGCACTTAAGTGTTTGCTAAATTCAAAGGAAGAAAAACATCAATCCAATATTATGTGGTAGGGTGTTGAAAAGTGAGAGACAAATAATTGGTACAATTTTAAGTACTTATTTCCAGGCTTAAAATGATATTTACAAGTATGTGGATGCATACATTTCTAACACAACACCTCACATTTTGTCACAAATATTCCTATTTAGCCATATTTAATTCTATGCAACATACACAAAGTCCCCAAATTTGCAACTATGCATTGTGAAATCGATGGATGCATAGGTAGAAATGGATCCAGATTGGAAGTGTACACGATCAATTTTGCTAAATAAAGTATTATTTTACTCTAGCTTCATGTGAGTGAATTGAAAACACTGGCTTGGATAATGAGTAAACAGGCTAGAGTACAATGAAATAATTCTTGTCCTGGATAAGCCCGACTTCCTCACTTCATTAGTTTTTAATTAAACCTCTGTCTGATTGAGTTCTCCACTTCTTCTTCAAAACCTTTTGCTTATAAAATCTCCTTCATTTGTTCCTCAGCTACAAAACAACACAGTTTGCTTGCTCTCCTGTTTATATACCTCATCCCTTATGCTTGTTTAAAAGACAATGTAAAAGAAAGCCCAAAAGCCATTCTGTTGGGTAGCAGTAGTGTGAACAGTATATAAAGAATGCATAAAATAATAATTAGCCAGAATCTAGCTAACAGGAAGTAGAACACAGTACAGATCATCCCCACAGTGAGAATCCTTGCTGGGTTCTTGCCCTGAGTTAGTATATGAAGGGGACCGAGTCCGGTACCTCTCTCTCTTTCCTGTGTCTCCTGTGCTACTTGTGCCTCAGTCCAGAGCCTCATTGATACCCCTCTTTAGATCATGCCTCAGACTTCTGAATTCTGCCCCATATTCACCAAGCTGCTTCCATAGCCTATTGTGGTTTTCCCCTGCTTCCTGCTTGATTACTCTCTTGCCTGTTGACCATTCCTGGAATAGAATAACATATTTGTCAAAGGAAGCTGGTAGGGCAATAGAGCTTGTAAGTCATGCTTCCTTGACCACTGCCTCCTGGTTCTCACTTCAGCTGTGAAGGACAGCAGGAATTTCCAGCACATTTTCGCACATGTGCTCAGATCTTACAAATTGTAGCAGTAAAAATGAACAAATCTGTTCCCTTTTGACTACACACTAATCAGGTTTTTAGCTCCGCCTGTACTGAGACAGCTCTGTACATATCACCTAGGGCCGAATTGAATGGTTGGTTCTCAGTTGTAATCTTTTTTTTTTCTTTCAAATATGCTCTCAAAATGGAATGAAGAGAAATGATCATGAAAATCTCGTCTCCTGATATTTCCTTTAGAATAAAGTCTTTTGTTTCTCTTCCAGTTTTTATTCATAGAACTAACATTTGCTCATAACCACAGAGTGAACCCGTGTGAGACAGAATAGCAGACATATATAAAACCACAGACACATATATGAGCAATTCATAGAAGTGTTGATCTCGCCAAAGTAGAAGAAGAAAGATTTTGGGTAGAAGATTAAAGTGTCCTTTGTACTCAGAGGAGCAAGGTATTGGGTCTCCCAAGAATAAGTTTTATGGTGAGGAAAGGGTCCTAATGGAGTCAGAGTGACTTATGAAGAAGTATGGAATAATGCACAGAAGTGGTAGGTATAGGTTACGTTTAAGGACAATTTTTTTGCAGTTTGGAAGACACTAGAACTCATGGAACAGGAGATAGAATTGAGCATATGGGCTTAAAATGGGAATTGACTTTGCTCAAAAGAAGCATAGATCCCAACGGCAATCTGTAGAGTACAGAGCATTGGAATAATACTTGCCTTTATATAGGAATCAAAGCTTGTACAACATGTTTTATTTCAGTAACAAAATGTCTAGCTTCAGGTTTAGCAATAGGGCAATTTTTAGACAGCTAATCAATACAACTGTTTCATTGCCATCTCCTCCTAATTATGTAATTATCCTCACAACCATTCCAAGAACAACTAGCCCACTATCTTTTCTCCCTGCCTTTAACTGGTGAGTTCTATTCCCTGGGTAGAGTTATCTTGCTCCCTAAATTTTAATTTATTAACTATTTCACCTGAAAGCAATCACCCTTGCAGTCAATTCCCCAAATAAAACATCTGCCTTTTCCATTCAGACAGCTCTAAGAGGAGAAACACACCAGGGGGTTATAATTATAATCTCTTTGGGAAAGTAGAGATGTTTACAAAGACAGAATTCTGACACCAGCCTCTTGGTCTGCATGGCAAATGAGCTTATGTCAGGGATCTGAGTAGTGAGGACCATTAGCATCTCTTCTTTCTACTCCCTAGCAAGATATTGGTCTTCTCCTGATTGTTAATCATGCCTCCTGTATTAATTGACCTTTTACAGAGGCTACTTGAGACCAGGAAGCTCTGAGGTCATTAGTTCTCACAGCAGGTCTCTTTTCCTATAGTATCTGTTTGCATGACATTTGTGGTACCAACATGCTTTAAAATGATTTCTCTCTGGAGGCTTGTCTGCATCCATTAGGAGGCTTTGGGGGGCAATGAAATTGCTGATAACGTTAGTACATCCTTCTAAGCATTGATGTCTGAGAATGAAAGGTGGCTGAATACTTGATATGAACTAATATTTTAATCTTTCCTAAGTGTGCGCAAGGCAGACACTGAAAAGGATGAAAGCTAAAATTGATGTGTGTGTGTGTGTGTGTGTGTGTGTGTGTGTGTGTGTGTGTATGCATTTCAATGTTTTAAAGGCTTGACTTTAACCCACTGCTGACAAACCTTGTCATGATTGTAGAAAATAGAAACAACATAGAGTAACCCAGGCCCTTTCTGCTTGTATGCTTTTTCCCTGAGGACAGCCAACTATATCATAGGACTGTTTACAGTATTTATTCCTGAGAAAGGCACACATGCACACACAGCAACTAGAAAATCAATCCTGTCAGAAAAAATAAACCCCCAAAGGCTCCAAGTCATCATATAATACTGCATAATTTTTGTTATTATTATTATTAATAATTATTACTATTATTATTATTATCATCATACATTAAATTCCAACAAGCTTTCATCTCCCAACTCCTCCCAATTCTCCCATCCACATCTTCTTTTCCCATGACCCATTGTTCCTTTTTCCCTTCAGAAAATAACAGGCTACCCAGAGATTTTTAAAACACGGTATAGCAAGCTGCAATAAGACTAGGCATAACCCCTAATATCAACATTGGGCAATTCATCCCAGTAGGAGAAAAAGGTTCCAAGATCAGGCAAAAAAGGCAGAGACACCTCCCTAGTCCCACTCTTGGGAGTCCCACAGGAACAGTAAGCCTTGAAACTAAAACATGTATGCAAAGGACCTAGCTAAGTCTCATGCAGCATCAGCAACAGTGCTTGGCTTTAGTGGCTGCATGTGGGGTAGATAATACCCAAGAAACCACCCACAGAACTTATGAAGCTCAAAGTGAATCAAGGCCAGAATGTGGATGCCTCTCAGTCTTTTTTAGAAGGGAAAAAAATGTTCATGGGAGGAAATAAAGAGATAAATAGTGGAGCAGGGAGTTGAGAAAAGATCATCCAGAGCCTGTCAAAACCTACTTTTAATAAGGGTTCTTGAATGCTTTAAACTCCCTTCTAGCCCACTACCCACAAGAGATAGTGGAAATGAAAGGTGAATTGGGTAAAGAAAGATTTGTCCTGTTTAGAAATAGTTCTTTGGAACAAATCTGATCTGTATTGTCAGGATATCAGCAGTTCAGTTCACATGAATCAGCAATGGTAGCTAGGTCCATTCACAAACACCATTCATGAACTGGCAATGGCAGTTCCATTCAGAAGAAACTGATTCTCTGCCAATCGGCCCAAGTTTATGGAAGAGGCAAGAAGCAGAACATCTATGAAGTTCATTGGTACATTTATTTTCTATGATGTCAGGACAAACAATTACCAACAGAAAATAATAGGGCATACCAATACCACATAGCATCATCCACTGTCTGTTTGGTTATATTTATACCCTTTCCAAACACCATTTCTTCTCTCATACATCCACTCTTGAAAAGCATCACATGCCCCCTTTCAGGCTGCTTCCAGAAAAACACTGTGTTTCTGTCTATTCTTAGCACTTGAAACCTTGCCTAGTTACAAAACATGGCTGGTTCAGGCTTTATGCCACCCATTACTAAGAGTCTTTGCTAAGATTACCCTAGTAGATACCAAGGAGTTTCCATTACACCATCCAAAAGTGGGGTAGAAAGATGGTAATTGGACAAAGGATGTTTAGAATTAGTTTCATGGAGCAAGTTCAATCTCTGTCAGGAAAGCAGCAAGCCAGTTCAGTAGAGTCAGGATACCAAAGGCAAAGCAGCAGAAGTGATACAATCCAGCAGAAACAACAGAGCATATATCAGTAGGTACAAAGTCAGATCAACCGAGATGGCAGGTAAAGTTTTCTGCCATGCCTCTCTCAATGAACTGTAGATCGGCAAAGGCAAAGATCAAGATGTGAAATAAACAAAGCATTACAAGGCCAGCTATGCAAATACACCATCACTTTTCATAAGTCCTTTTCATACTCTCTCCAAACATCATATGTCCTCCTAAAAGTTTTGTCTCAGCTAAACATCATGTGATGTCTGTATCCCATGACATATCCAAAAACTTCCACTTCACTTCAGTTTTATGAGGTACCATTTACTAATTGTTCATTTTACTGCCTGTGCTATTGCTATTCTGTATAGGAAGTTGTGCCCTGTGTCAACACATTCAAGGCTATTACCCAAATTTTCTTATATCATGTTCACTGTATCCAATTTGATGTTGAGGTCTTTGATGCCCTTGAACTTGAGTTCTGTGTGTTAAATATAGACCTATTTGCATAGTTCTACATTCAGAAATCCAGTTGGATGGGCAGTATTTGTTGAAGATGCTTTTGTGTTTTACATTGTGCATTTCTGGTTTTTTTTTAAATACTATGTTAATCAGGTGATCATGGCTATGTGAAATATGTCTGTGTCTTCAGTTTGAATCCACCAATCAACATGTTTGATTTAATGCGAATACCTCGCAGTTTTGACTTTGTAGTATAGTTTGAAATCAGGTATGGCGATGCATTTAGAAGCTTTCTTATCGTACATGATTATTTTAACTATCCCGTGGTTTTTGTTTCTTTCATATGAAGTTGAATATTTTTTAAGGTCTATATAGAATTTTATTGGAATTTTGATGAGGATTGCATTGAATCTGAAGATCACCTTAGGTAAGTTGGTCATTTTTACTGTGTTAATCCTACAGATCAACGTTCATGGAAAATCTTTCCATCTTCTGATGTTTTCTCCAACTTCTTTCTTCAAAGTCTTGAAGTTCTTGTCATGCATGTTTTACTTACTTACCCCAAGATGTTTTATATTATTTGTAACTACTATGATATTTTATATTTTGCTGATATTTTCTCAGCCCACTTGCATTTGTATATAGGAGGGCTACTGGTTATTTTTTAAATTTTTTTAGTTAACGTACTCAGCCACTTCACTGGAAGTGTTTATCTGTTATAGGTGTTCCCAGGTAGCAGTGTGATATAACAAAACCTCATATAGCTCCTTCTCTGGGCTGATTTCTCTCATTGCTTATGGGTTTCCTCAAAAAACATTCTGTTTTCTTACATCTGAATTTTTGCAGGATCTCCATACAACTTCAGCTTCAGCATTATTTTCCCAAGACTTCATAATAAGAATTCTAATCTGTTACCCATTACTTATGTGCCTTCAGTATCACTTTTTAGTTATTATCAAATCTCTCATGGCTTTGGGGTTCTTATATATTTACAATACCCAGAAGCTAACATCGCATTGATAGCATCAAGGTCCCCTGTTACCTTGAGGTTGGATATAACTGCGGTATCCATGGCCAAAGAACTATAGGTGATCTGGTAAATTTCTGAGATGATGCAATAGTCAATGCAAACTTCTTTTTTTTTTTTTCATTTAGTTGTTCCAATTTATAATAACCATGTCATATTTAACTATAATTTTCAACTCATTGTGCTTGGTCTAACTACATATTTTTCAAATATTTTTTTACTTTGCTTTTGGCTCCAGATTCTCCACAGCAATAACCATGATAGAGCTTGGATCTATGCTATGATCTTTATGTACTCTTTTGCATCAGCATTCTGTTCTTCTTGGTCCCTACCAGAATTTTCTGGTAACCTAAACTTATAGTGTTTACTCTTTTCTCTATTCTTCATCTTGAGTTTTGTAAGTTCCTATCACAAACCCAGCTCCGAAGTCAGGTATCCATGTTTTGTCCTAGAAATTATTTCATTCACCTATATGAATATTTTGTGTTTCTTACTTGTATTACCCAACAGAAGAATTTTACAGACAGAATGTTACCTTAGCTCAGAGCTTCAGAGGTTTTATTCTATTGTTGATTAGTCCCCAAATACTAGTGGGAGTGGGATTATATAGTATATAAGGTATTCTACTACATGGATGTTAGATGGGAAGAGGTCAGTGATAATATACCCTCAAGAATTGTCTGCTTCTTACATCTAAATATAACCTCAAAATATTTTCACAATATTTTCAAATAACTGGTGGTTTGACCTTACATTTAATGTATGTACCTTTGTAATATTTAGTGATCAGACTCTAAGATCATGTAGTTATTTTGAAGTTTTAAACTCAACTGAGAATTTCTAAAGTCTGTAAATGGAAGAACACTGTAATTCAATTGTATATGTTATCCTCCTGCCAAATTGATTAACAAGGGAATTACCAATTTGTTTATTATCTTGGAAAATAAATAGTCTATACACTTCTCACCAACAGAAAGTATTACATGATATCTTACAAAATACATAGTTTTAAAGTAGAGACTTGTTATTCAGATTATTGCTGTTCCCCAAATAGGTAGTGTATACTAGTTTACTGCCATGTTGATAGTTTTTATGTCACATTGTCTTTAGGGTATAAAGGTTGCATGTTCAAGTAAATAGTTTGGAAATCAACACTAGTCCTGTAATTATTTCCAACTGTGCCCTCTGCAATTAAAAAAAATATCGCACTTTCAAATCAAATATCCTTTTGAAGCATAAGGAATATACTTTGATCTTGGAAAGAATTTTAGAATACAAACTCAGTAAAACTTTCTAGCATAGTTTGTAGGAATTTGCTAGTAAGTTTCTGGGGAAGCTCCACTGTTTCCTCTTCTTCCAGTTTTTCTTTCCCTTCCAGTGCAGCAGTTTTCTTTTCTGTGATTTTGTGTTCACCCTCACAAGGCATCCTGACCTCTGGACAGAGATTTCATCTTCTGTTCTCCTAAAGTACTCCTGGTAGCCATGAGGAACTCAAGCCAGCCTCAATGATCCTGAGGAGAAAGGATACAGAGGTTACAGTTCAGGTTTAGATTTTAAGTTCCATAAAGATAGGCCATCATTTTTATCTTGATTTTATCATTCCCAGGGCTCAGGAAAGGAACTTGCGTGCTTCAAAATTCTTATAATTGGAAATTATGCTGCAGCAAGGACATTTTCAAAAGTCTTTTGTGTTTGTGAATCAGAGCTAGTTTTCATAAAACATTAGCGGAACACCTTTACTAAAACGTCATTTAACTTCTTTTTTCTCTTTCTGTTTTTTAGCCATCTGGTCTGCTTCTGCTGGTGGTCTCTCTGTCTCACCTGGAATGCCCTGTAAATATTATATCTGGAATTTTTGCTTGGTTTTGGTTTTGTTTGTATGCTGACATGGGAAATTTTTCTGCATGTTAGAGGTAATTAATTTACTTCAGACACATTCAATTCTTTGGGGGTTTGTTGTTAATTTTTTTAAGACAGCTCTGGTATAGTCCTGTTCCGAGATTAGCATAGTTCTACTTTAGAGATGCCGTTACAGGGGCCTATTTGATGTCTTTATTCTTATTCAGTTTTTGTTTCCCTGAACTGCTCAGGTCTCGTTGTCTCTACTAATGTCCAAGCTTTACTAAGATCCTCAAGACTGACTTGGGTTTGTCCTGGGGTCGTGAGAGCAGGAAGCTGGCTCTGCCCCTCACTAGCTGCAGCCCATGTGAGAGCCGGCGCTGTACCTCACCTGAAGAGCATGGTAGAGCTGACTCTGGTGAGTTAAGGGTGATGCAGCCCGAAGGATGTGTGTAGGAGAGCAGACTCTGTCTCTTGTCTGTTGTGCTGTGGCATTGGTAGAATTGGCCCTGTTGGATGGACTCACGAGGAGCCGTCTCTGCCCATCATCTACTGCAACATTCAGGAGAGCTAGGCCAACACCCTACCTCGGGAGCACAGTAAAGCCGGTAAGCCGGGTCTAAGAGTGTGAGTGTGGTAGAGTGACCCTGCAACGTTTCTGCCCTTCTGCTATGTGGTCTGATGCCCTCTCCCACCTGTGCCCTTTGCCAGCTATGACAGGTGACAGAGCTATCCCTGGGGTCAGGAGAGGAACTGGTTCTGTTTCTCACCAATTGCAGCACTCAGGAGAGCAGAAGAGCTGCACCGCACCTACACAGCACCAAACTGGGTCTGGATGTGGGGGTTGCAAGTAAACTGTCCTTGAAGGCGTGAGATACAGAGAACCTGTGGGCTGACCATCTCACACAGCTCTCAGGCCCAGATCCAGGTCTTTGAGTTTGCCTACCTCAACATCTACCCCATCAATGAGCTGCTGGAGAGCAGGAAGGAGCTGTTCCTGCAGATCCAAAACTGCAGGATCTCCATGAAAAAGGCAATAAGATATCCAAGAGAAGTCCCAGTGAGGTTCCAGTACTGACAGTGATAGCAAAAGGAGAATGCTTGGTGCCATACTAATGACTCATTGCAATGAACATTTGCCATCAAAGACGTGTGGACAAAAGGAAATTCCCATGGGACACACTAGGACACATTACAGTTTCCACAATGGGATTTTTTTCCCTCTGTTGAGGACGCAAGGGTGGAGGACAGGTATGAGAAGAAGGAAAAATTAATGAGAGAGAAAGAGAGAGAGAGAGAGAGAGAGAGAGAGAGAGAGAGAGAGAGTGAGAGAGAGAGAGAGAGAGAGAAGAAGAAGAAGAAGAAGAAGAAGAAGAAGAAGAAGAAGAAGAAGAAGAAGAAGAAGAAGAAGAAGAAGAAGAAGAAGAAGAAGAAGAAGAAGAGGAAGAGAGACACAGAGAGAAAGAGAGACAAAGAGACCGAGAGACATAGAGACATAGAGACAGAGGGAGAGGGAGAGAGGCAGGGCCTGATCTTCTGGATTATTGGTTCAGGACTAGGATTCTATGTATGTTCCTTCATGTTTGTCTATCTTTGTAGCTCAGACCTTGCTACATTGTAAATTCACCCTTCAGTGCATCCGAGCCACATCTATGTAGGAAAGAAAATGACTTGGGGTGGGAGCCTAATCGTCTAAGGCTCAGTCTCTAAGCTGCCCTCTGAGGCAGAGGTGAGAGCTTCTTGTTGTAAGAAGTAGGTAGTAGCTAACTGGGCAGATCATCTGTCTGGGCAGTTCCAGATCTTCATGGTTGTATGGCTTCAGCCAGAATACCAGATTTCTCACTTGTAACATACATAAAATATTCATTTTTTACTGCAAAGGGCTGATGTAAGCTTTGATGAGTCCATGCACATAAAATGCTTAAAACAGACTTGGCTCACTAAATTCATTGAATATATCATTACTGCTCTATTTCCCTTTCCATATTACATGCAGTTATGTTTCTCCACGGTCTATCTTGTTCCCCTCACTGTTCTGCTTCTGTTATGTGTACTGAATTGAACATAGAAAGGCTTATCCTGACTTTCTAGGGACTAGTGTTTAAGAGCAGGGACATAGGTGTAGATAAGACATTGTAAGGGTCCATGATTTGCCGAACAATGACACCCCAAACTCGAATAGAATGTTATCACAGAGCATTTTATTCTGCTGAAGTCCAGCACGCTGGGGTCTCTCATTACCAAGATAGAGAGATGCCTAAGGGTGCTTACAGGCCTGATTTAGAGCACATTAGGAAATTCTGGAGTGACCTCTATGTTAAGCTGTTGGGTCCATTTCCACAGACATTCCATTACCAGGATGTGGGGACTGGAAATTTGCTGGGGAGGTCTGGGAACTGTTACCTAGGAAGTAGCTGAGGAAGTCTGGAAATGGCTGCTGACCCATTGGTCTTGCTGCAGGCCGGGTGGCCCAGCAGCTTCTATTGGCCAATCCTTGGAAACAGATTGAGGCCTAGTCTCCTTAACTGTCAGTTTGAAGCCTGTCATGGAATTAGCCTAGCCTTCTCAATATAAGAGCATATTTTATCATTACTTAGTGAGGCCATATCTATGCCTTGTCAACCAAACATGTAAATCCTAACAGCATGAAAAGTGAATGTATTGATCACCTCGGTCATTGTAAGTGGAACACGAGGGAATCATTTTACAGGGACAGTTTTGTTCGGAAATATTTACTCCTCGACTGCAAGAAGCATCATCTTAAAGATACTTTTCCAGAAGTAAATTTGGGTTTGACTTTATCCATAATTTACCTTTACCTAATTTGACATTCACTAAAAGATTAAAAACAACAACAAAAAAAAAAAACACAAAAAAGAAAGAAAAAAAAAAAAACAAAACTAGAGGTAGACAGATGCTTCATGGAGGTTTATGCAATAAGGCAGAGCTGCTGCTACATTAAGATTTAATACCATTTTTGTTCTTATCAGTGAAGATGCTTGTGTCCCTTTGTGCCTGACTCACCTATTTGGTAAATTATTTTTACTATTTTGACATTCAGTTTCCTTATCTCAACATGAAATTATTATGGAGCAATCCTCATCCCTCAGAAGAGTCAGTTTCTGAATCTCATAATGTGTGAGTGTGTATCTCCCCATAGCCTCAGGAGAATACAGTCAGTCTGCACTAGGATTTAGAATTCAAGACCTCCATAGAGATAAGATAATGAAATTGTATTGTTCTAAGCTGCCAAGTTTGGGAAACATGTTGCGATTTGAGTATAAAATACTTTGTCTAGCTTGTAGTTTGTGGAAGAGATTAAACACAGAGTTTGGTAAGCAGCAAACATCCGGTGAATGCCATCGTTTCTCACTGATTCATTTATTTTTGGTATTTCTTTTTGAAAAAAATATCATTTATTTATTTTATACATATATGTGCTCTGTTTGAATGTATGCTTGCATGCCAGAACATGCCATTAAGTGAGCCAACAAGTGATTGCTGGGAATTGAACTCAAGACCTTGAAAAGGGCAGACAGTGCACTTTACAGGTGAGCCCTCTAGTTTTTGTATTTCAAGATGTGTCTTTGTAGCCCTGGCTGCCCTAGACTCAGTCTGTAGACTAGGCTGGCCACTACCTCAGAGTTCTGTCTGACTATGTCTCCAGAGGGTAGGGACTAAAGGTATGTGCCACCATCATCTGGGTAAGTTTGTTTTTAATTTGTTCTGTTACTGGTATTTTTTGACCTTTCTAAAACGTTGGAAGGGACTTACTTCTAATTCACAAAGCACACAGGGATGGGGGGTAAGTAACCCGGTGCATTCTGGATTCTCGCTTCCCAACCACACCATATTTGTGAAACAAGTCACTCACCCTGGCTGAGCTGCAGCCTCTCCTCCAAATCAAGTACCATTGCCATCTTATTCTGAAATGCTATTTTCAGAATAACAGCTTCAAATGGTTAGAAAGCTTTTTAAAACATCCCTCTTCCATTAAATATGTGCTTCAGACTAGGTTTCCAAATGTCCAGTGATTCAAAAACACCTTCAGGTAATAGCTTCAAAGGAAATTCCTGCCGCTGATAGACAGAAATGAACTCCTAGGGTGTTAAAATATACATCCACCCTTTATTGCTGCATTCGTGCAAGCACTTTGCAATGTGGAGTCAAATCTGTTAGAATAGCCCTTTGGACATGTTTGTCTTGTTGGATGTAGAATGTATTCATTTCTGACTGCTCGGGGTCTAGTTTGCATCTCTTTAGGGCTCTCGGTTTGCACTGACATCTGTTATAGATACTGTCTGACTAACGAAGCTGTTTTTATTTTCTTAAAGCATGATGCGGCCTAGGGATAAGAAAGAATAAAGAAAAATAAAAAGAACAAAGAAGGTCAAGATTTCACAACAAAGTGAAATTCCAAAAGGATCCCCGATGCACCATTTTCATCAGAATTGAGGAGCAGGAGGGACCGGCAGCATTAGGCACAGCTTTGAGTATGAATCTGCTGTGCAGTCACAGGCACAGCCTTGTCGGGAGCCTTGACTGGGGACTTTGCTGCTTTGTCCCCTTCAATGGAGAAGTTAAAGGCTTGTTCTCTTTCAAGATTTTCCCTTAAGGGTGGAAGTAACTGGTTATGCAAAATAAATTAAACAGCTTGGGAAATAAAAAAGGCTAACACAGTGTAGAGGATTCCATTTAGGGCTGCAAGTTTTATTTCTGGAGATGCACAGAAGGGTAAAGTCAAAGTGAATTCTCCCCCAGGAAGACTCCCTGAACTCACCCAGGGGAACCCTTCCTGTCTGGGATGTTTTGAACTGTAGAGAAACTCCTGCTGTCTGCTGCCTCACCTAAGGGTTCTGCCTTTTTAAACTCAGCATTTTAAAATAAAGACAACCTTACTCCAAAGCAAAGAAGTACTCTTAGAAACAAAGACCATGACAGTCCTAATTGGCAGTAGCAAAGACTCTTTTAATCTTTTAAAATAATATCATTAGTCTTCACTTTTTAAATGTAGATGCCACTTTGAGGGGTATAAAGCTTTTGTCATGGGGGGGTTGGTGAGGACTAGGAGTGGTAAGGATTTCTGAGTTCACTAAAGCAGCTAGTAGAAAACGTTTGAAAGCATTTTGACTCTCATTTTGATTCTACTTAACTACAAAATAATACGGCAACCATAACATTTCAGAAAAAAAAAAAAAAAACTTTCATCATTGCCTTTCTCAACATTGCTTTGCTATAAAAAAATGTACAAATGTGTCAATTTATCTTTTATTTGGTGTATTTTCCCTTCTGATATAAAATGTCTTAGTCATGGTTTCTCTTGCTCCACAAACATCATAACCAAGAAGCAAGTTAGGAGGAAAGGGTTTATTCAGTTTACACTTCCATATCGATGTTTAACATCAAAGGAAGTCAGGACTGGAACTCAAGCAGGTCAGGAAGCAGGAGCTGATGAACAGGCCATGGAGGGATGGTACTTACTGGCTCGCTTTCCCTGGATTGCTCAGGTTGCTTTCTTATAGAACCCAGGTCTACCAGCCCAGGGATGGCACCACTCACAATGGGCTGGGCCCCCTTGATCACTAGTTGAGAAAATGCCTTACAGCTGGATCTCATGGAGGCATTTCCTCAACTGAGGTTCCTTTCTCTGTGATAACTCCAGCTTGTGTTAAGTACATAATGAAAGTGGAATTGAGAAGTAGTTAAAGACTCATTACCATCCAGTCATCCATACTGTGTCATCATAACTTTTGTATATCCAAAATAATTCCCAAAATGTGCCCAAAGGCCTTTGAAGTCAGAGAGTGCATCATGCTTGCTTTGTGTCCTTGTTTTGATAGCAACACCAAGAGGAGCACCTGTGTTTTCATTCTGAACCTCAAGAGTGAATGGTATCTCATTTTGATAACTTACAAATGCTTAAAACACATCTAATTTCTTTCAAGAAAAATTTCAAGAATACATTCTAATCTGAAGGATACTACACAGAATATAAATGTGCAAATGTGGAGAGTTTGAATCCGAAAGGTCATATGATAGCAGCCCTATGTCAGGCTTCTTGCTTTTTTGAGTGAAGAGAATCTTCTTCTGCTGCCTACTTGGCAGTTAAGACTGGCAAAGTCAGAAGTAGAAGACAAAGCAGATGATGTCATCTAGAAGTGACGCAGGGTTTAGACACTGAGGCAGCCTACCTCTGCAGACAAACTGCAATAGCAACTTAAATCTAGAATGCAGCCACAGGATCAGCTAATTCAGTGGGTCAGGGTGCAGAGTTGTAGAAAGAACAAGGTAAAATGGGCTTCATTTATCTAAGTAGTCTCGAAGTCACTCCTGCATAATGGTAGCATTGGCTCTGAGTGTTTTAAAAGTAGGTGGTCCAAGAAGAAATAATATATATATATATATATATATATATATATATATATATATATATATATATATATATATTAGCTATGTTCTATCTCAGCAGTCTATTATCCTCTTTAAAACTTGGAGAGGTGGCTCAGTCATTAAGATCACATATTGCTTTCACAGAGGTTCTGGGTCCAGTTCCCAGCACCCACACTGCAGTGCACACTCATCCTTAACTGCAGTCCAGAGGTTCTGATGCCCTCTTCTGATCTCTACATGCACCAATCGTGCATGAAGTACAGATGCGTACATACATGCAATCAAAAACAACTGTAAACCTTAAATAATAAAGTAAAGAAATGTTATAAAATTACAAAAAGCACAGGTTTAAATCTTAAAGACCTTGTCTTAAAAATTTGTACACATCTATGTGATAATAAAAATTGAGTGTACATTTTAGGCAAATTATAACATTTTTTTAAAGTGATAGTTTATTACTTCTATGAGGATAGCCTTGAGTATATTGATATATCTTTTACTAGATATCAGCTCAGCACCGAACAGCATCAGAAATGGGCACTCTTGTTGGTTTTCTTCCTTTCCTCTTCTCAGACAATTGTGATTACTCTTGTATCCCGGGACTGAAAGAATAACGGCTAGAGAGAGAAATTGCTCTTTCAAAGCTGGTGTGGTTGTTTCTACCCTTTTATTTGAAGATGTTGTGTGTCTTCCTTTTAAAGTGCTGGCTGTTCACTTTGGAGATAATCATTAGCATTTGTAATATGTGCAAGGGTAACATCTGCCTCCCAGTGAACTCCGCTGCTCACTGTTCAGTGAAGCAATGAAGCATGGGCAATGCAAGAACATTCCTCAAATGTTGCTGCTAGTTAATAATTTTTTCATGCTTGGAGTGCTGCATCTTTTGCACCGTGAGTCTATTAATCTTGAAAATAACATGAGTTACATGGTTCTCACTCAACACTCTTGAAGATGACAACAGAAAAGTGGGCTGAAAGAGAAAAGGAATTCAATTAACGTTTCTCACTGCAAACCTCCTTGGCAAGCATGTTTGAGAGCAGCTTATAAAACAAGGGATAGATAATTTAACTATGATAATATTTTATTTGTTAGATTAAAATGTAGAGTGAATTGCCGGTTTCAGAAACAAACACAACACTCTGAAAGGTAAATAAAAGATTTTTTTTTTTTTTTTTTTTTGATTAGGGATAATGTGCATGTCCACTTCTCTCTCAGCACTGAGATACTGGTCCAGTCTCTGGGTGTTCATATGTGAGTCAGTCCTGCTGTATTTGGAACAGACAATTTCCGGGAGTCATCCATCCCTTTTAGCTATTAACCAATCATTCTGCTTCCTCTTCTGCAGATTCCTAAGGGGAGGTGTGATAAAGACATCACTGCATTCAAGAATCTCCCAAATCTCTCACTCTGAAGATCAGAATATATTGTCTAAAAATAATTGTATCCAATAACAATACAAAAACACACATACACATACAGAGAGAAACTGAGGCATACATATACACAGATACATATACACATACACAGACATACAGACACATACCACCAGACACATACTCACACAGACATAGACTCCTAGACACAGACACATAATACACACATAGACATTATACACATACACACACACACACACAGACAATTTCTACTCCTTGGGAAAATTGTAGCTAGCTCATAACCACACTAAAAGGTGTTCAGCCTTGCTAGTAGGAAAGAAATGCTGTAATGTAAATAATAGAATAAAATGCTTATTTTTATATATTTGATTTCAACAAGAAAACAGAAATACAATACCCAGTATTTGCAGAAAACATTTTAAAGGGTGAAATTAAGTATACATTTTTTTCCCTAAAATTATTGTGACAACTTAGGCCAAAACTTTAAGGGAAAAATAGTCAGCAATTTTATCTTTGAGAACTTATTGTTAAAACGTAATATACATTCCAAACCATTTCTCACATATTTTAAATGTCAGATGAAATAAATCTCTTGAATAATTTAAACTGTTTAAATTTCTTATAAAGTAGGATTGAGTTAATTCATATGTTAAATAAGTGCATCTGAAAATACTTTCTTCGGTCACCAAATATGAGATATACATGAGTGTTTATATAATAGTCCATCCCACCCCCTGCATATGAAGGAAGCTCCATGCTAGATTAAACACAGGCAATGAGCAGCTGCAGAGGAGAAGCTGTAATAAAGTCCATGTGAAAAAGCTATGGAGCAGATCTACAGTGGGGCTGTGGCCAAATCAAGGCTCAATTAACAGAAAATTTGCAATCTGGTCAAAATAAATGTTCAAATAAAATGGAAATGTGTATGTTTTCTACTACTGCATTACTGAGAGTGAACATTCATAAAATGTATGCACAGAAGAAATAGTTTAAAATTTCAACTTTTCTTCCAACTCTCCAGGGAGCCAGGGAGTAATTTTACTGGCAGCCCACAAATGATAGTTCACATAGAAGTGGAACCATGTTCCTCCTAGTCTCTGAGGAGAGGAAGTGATGTGCGTGCCGCCCTGGTTACAAAAAGCAGTGCTGTTAGACAAGCCTGACTTGGAAGTCTGTGGTATATACAGGAGAGTTGTAGATACTGAAGAAATTTAAATTAAATGTGTGTTCGTGATCATCGTTATAAAAGAGTTAGATGGTTACTAAGGAGTGAGATACAGATTTGCGTTTCTGGGTAGAACATAGGGAGAAACAGGACTACTGAGTACAGATTTCAAGGATGAACAGGAGGGTGGGAAGGTAAAGTGGGATCAAAAGAAAAGAAAAAAGAAAAAGTTACGTGAAAGGTGAACCATTTTCTGAATAAAACACGAATTGGCGCAGTGCTCTGAGAATGCATATGGTAAGACGCACCGGACTTTTTTTTTTTTTTTAAGGTAAAACTTAAACTTCTCTGGGATTTGTGGTCTGATGGTATCCCAGCTCTTTTTCTTAAACAAGATCAATAGTAAGAAATACCATTTATACCATTTCAGTATTCACACATGAACATATGTCTGACTCAGATGTGCCACCGGAGAAAAGGAAAAAGAATCAGACTGAAGCACAGTGTAATGATAAAAGCTTTGTGTATCCACGGAAGGGGATAAGCCGGCCTTCAATTTACAGTAGCGATGGGAACAAACTCTGCTATCAGTAAAAACTAACTGAAAACTAAACCTTTGTTAGGCAAAGACAGGAGGAAGGGAGAGAACTATATGAGCTAGCTTTGAATTATGTCCAGTAGCTTAAATGGGACACCGGGGGACAAACTAAGACAGAGTGAAGTTGGCAGGACTGAAATCAAGCATATATGTGTGTCAATTTATAACAGGCGAAAAGAAAACAAAACAGTATTCCCACGGTGGCCTAAGTGGAATAGTTGTGTCCCACTAAAACAACTATGGGGATACTTAAGTGTGGGGCTTCCACAAAGAATTTAGGGTTTTTCATTCATTGGGGGCTGTGATGGTTTGCATGTGCATGGCCCAGGGAGTGGCACTATTAGAAGGTGTGGCCTTGTAGGAAGAAGTGACTCACTCTGGGGGTGGGCTTGGAGACACTCCTAGCTGCCTGAGGATGCTTAGTCTGTTCCTGGATTCCTTTGGATGAAGATGTAGAACTCTCAGGTCCTCTTGCACCATGCCTGCCTGGATGATGCCATGCTCTTGTCTTGATAATAATGGGCTGCACCTCTGACTCTGTAAGCAAGCCTCAATTAAATGTCGTTATTCATAAGACTTGCCTTGGTCGTGGTGTCTGTTCACAGTAATAAAACCCTAACTAATACTAGGGGGATGATAAGAGTAGATATGAATAGTGAGACATTAGCTTATACCCCCTGTTGAGGACAGTAGGAGAAGGTAGTCAAATGTGAAAAAGGAAGGAGAGTTCCCCTAAAAGACAAGTCATGCAATAGCTCTCAGCTTCAAGACCTTTGTTTATAAATAAATAAGTGTTTAAGAAGCTGTATCCATGGTGTCTACAGCACATAAGTTTCAAGAATACAAATATTTCTTTAAAAAAGCAAGTGCTGAATAGAAAAATGAGACTGCACAACTAAGTTACATAAGGGAAATCTGACTCAGTCAATTAAGTGTGTAAGAAGTCTCTAAATTTTCCTAGGTTTTATAGGCCAAATGCAGATGAAAACAATAGGAAGATGGCACTTCAGTGGTGTCAGTTAGGTAAGACAGTTTGATCTCACAGATATTGGCATGAATATGGCATTTCTAGGACCTCTCAAGCATTGCCAGTATAAAACTCAGCTGTATATTGTGAGTAATTTGGAGAGCAGGTAGGCAAAATATATAGCAGAAATATCATTTGTGAACATTTATTACATCATCACAAAAACAAAGTATGGAAAAAGTATTCTTATTGCCCATCAATAAATAACAAATAATTATATAGTGACACATCAAAACACAGAAATGCACTGCAAAGAAATGCACTTCAAGGTCACTGTTATTATAGACAAATTTTCCCAGACAAGCCTGAGTGATAAAAGATTATATAAGCATACCTGAAAAATAAAATTTAGATGCTTATTTGACTGTTTATCACCATCTCATTTCTTATATGACTAACAAAATATCTATTATAAATATATAGGAAGAATACATCCAAATTTAGAGCAGTATTTACTTGTCTTGATTTGCTACAAGAATTCAGAATTTACAAAAGGTGTCTGTAGGATGCTAATCATTTATTAGAAATCAAGATGCAGGCATGGATGGGATTTAAGGAAGAAATCAGGAGCAAACGTTGTGGAGTTCTGCTTTAGTGGAGAAACAGGCATGTATCAATTTTCTCAGCAATGGCCTGTGACTACATTTGTGAAGGACTGGCAATCAGGAGAATTCGCTTGAACCTGGATAGGTGCTTGGGCACGCATAACCTCAGCTTTTCCCATTCGATTCTCTGCCTCTCCTCCCAAATTAAACACAATCAATAAAAAAAAAATAGAACCCTACTTTAGAGGACATTGTTAGCAAAGCTGTTTTAAATATCATTTAGTTCAAAGCTTGGGAACATATAAAACACTAATACCTGAGAGTATTGTGGCAGTGTAGAGCTGAGGATGTAGTAAGGCCAGCTAAGCAGCCTAGCCCTACTTTGCAGTGTGCTGGGTTTTACAAACCACATATGTTGAGGCAACAGTTCCCTGTACTTCCTTGGAGGAGAAGCAATGGGCCTGTGGTAACAGCAGGGTCCTCAAGGTGTAATTTATTTAGTGCAATTTCATGAATTGGGAGTATGTATTCTTTATATGATTCTCTAGGCCTTTTTATGCTTAGCCGAATAAAAATACTAAAATGCAGTTGAGGTACTATGGAAATACATGATTTATGTGTTTTTAATGGATTGGATTTGAAAAAGAGATTTGCTATATATTAGCAATGCCCCAAGTTTTTCTCATTCCATTTGGTTTGGAGACATGGGACAGTCTTTATGCTGTTGTAGTACTTGAGTGGTACCCTATCTAACAATTTCCCACAAATATAGGTTATTTCAGCATCAGTGAATATGTCAGAACCTGTTATGTTTAATCCTTTGAATAAGTCTGCTTTAGGCCCCAGAAGTCTCTGTAATAACTCTGTCAACACTTATCTAAAGACTCAACAGGTACATAGCCACCTCTGTGGGGAAAGCCATTACTGTTCTGCAGTGTTATGTCATAGATATGGCTGGGGTGTGTCTGAAGAGCTCATGTGGTGGCATCTTGTTTGTCTGTGTGCTACTGCTGACAAGTGCTGGGACATTGAAGAGGTTGAGTTCTAACAGGAAATCTATGCGCTACTAGAGGTAGTGACCAAGAATGGGATCAAATAGCAATCATCAGATCCGTGAACTCCAACAAGATTTATTTATACATGTGACCCTCACTGTTTAATACTTTTTTTGGGCTTCCTGTAACATGATGCAGCCATTGATGTACAAAAATAAACCCCATTCATTTACCAAAAACGTCCTTGCTAGAGCCAGTTCATAGAGGATTGAGTTTTCAGCTTCTAAAACTGACACTTGAAAGTTTCTAGCCTCACATTTTAATTATAATACTGAAGAGTAAACTAATATTAGAGATAGTAAAATAGGCCTTCTTGAGCAGCAAGGGATGTTCCTAAAGCAGTTCATGTACTAAATACAGGATCCTCAAAAGATTCTATTATCCTCATCTTATCTTTGAGGGAACCGAGGTACTAAAGTTTAAGGAACTGTATCCACAGGCACACAGTTAGTAGAATGTTGTGTGCAGCTTTAGCTACCTCGCCTATCCTCTGTGAAAGGGCCATGCTACCAACCTCACCGAGCTTCCCTTGGATCCTTGGATAAAAGGCACATACATTTGTTCATCTTCAATTTGCCCTCTTCACACAATTGATGAGCATTATTAAATTCCCATTGCTAGTGCAACCCTATCAATACTCTTAGCTCTGCACCTACCCCTGCCCTAAATTTACTCAGTTACATGCCCTAGGGCTTGCCAGTAGGAGTGGCCATAGGCTGCTGCTCTGTCCAAAATTGCACATGATGGGTCTTTTCTCCCTCAGAAGTGTGGCCAACTCTGTCTCTCCTCCCTTGCATCTGCCTCTTTTCCTCCAAGGACCCAGAAGTCCTGCCTATTCCTTCCACCCAGCAATGTGCCCATGGGTTTTTACTGACCTATCAAGAACCAATTATGAAAACAGAACAGTATCAGAACTATCCCTACAGTAAAAAAAAAAAAAAAAAAAAAAAAACTAATGATCCGATTTGGCTATACATTCACAGTCTGCAGGCCTACTTAAGACTGCTCAGTGCTGGCCCCAGGAGTGTATTTCCTTCAGTTTTCCATATGATGATGTTTATCTCCTTGTATTGGTCCCATTATGGAATGATGTAGAGCGATCTCCCTTCCCAATTAGATAGGAATCCAAGAAAAGTGCACTGTGTAGAGTAGAAACTCAGAACCTTTAGTAGGTTAAGAATCTTATTCCTATAGGGCACATATTTCATGAGAGTATTAGTAAATATGGTCTGCTAAGAATATTTCAGTATAGAAACACTGGGAGAATCTTTTGTAAGATATTATGCATATATGTTTCGATAAGAACACCATATGATAAATAAAAGTGTACAAGCTACTTCTGAAATGAAAATAAACACTAGATTGGCACCATGAAAATATATTGGTATATTGGTCACAGTGCTGGGTTGAAAAGTATATTTTATTCATATTATTTTTCTAAACTGATGGCATTAAACTTCAATCAAACTATTTTGGTGTTTATAATCACAGTAGTACATATAAGTGCTCGTGGGTTTTTATTAATGTTCATTTTGCGAACACATGTATGCATTTACTAGGTAAGCCATTTTCACACTCTGTGTAGAATAGACTTTCACACGGTTCCTTTTCTAAATCATTGACTTGCATTGTAAGAGAAAGATATATGACCAGTGTTGTCCAAAGGAGACCTTGTTCCATTTAAGTTATCACTGTTAAGGGGGGTTACCAAAGGGGTGCTGGCTTTTGACATAATAGTCTCCTTTCTCCCTTATTTTTTAAACTGAACCTTTACAAAAATTTATTGCCCCAATTTTTTGCTTGTTTTTCCTTCCCTTTTAACGTTTTACCTGCTTATATCCTTCAATTTGTAGTTTATTTGACTCCCATGTCCAGGGAAATGACTGTTTCTTACATTAAATCTTGGCAGTGGCAGCCCATGCTACCAAATCCATTTTGTCGCTGATCCAGAGAGACACATGAATCAAGATGTAAGTATGTGAGCCTCTCAGGCTGCTCACCTTGTTTTTTGGTGTGTGTATGTGTATGTGTTTGTGTGTGTGTATGTGTGTGTGTGTGTGTGTGTGTGTGTGTGTGTTGTTAGTGTTGTTGTTGATTAAGCATTGTAACAGAAAGTAAAAGCTTGAGCTCCTGGTATCAAAATTAGGATCAGAAGAAACTGATTATGATCAAAGTGACTTCCTGAACAAGGACAGGAACTAGTCCACAGCTGATTATGAGGGAAACCTTGCTCTGCATTCCAAGAAGCACTCAGAAAAGAGATTTCATCTTCTATCAGCCCAGCCCATCTGAAAGGAAGAAAGCAAGCTGAAAATTGGTTGGAGCATTTATTTCACTACATGTTTATGTTAATAGGGTGTTTGACTTTTGAATGCTTCATAAACCTTGTTATGCTCTGTGCTATTTGAGGAGTAAAGCAGCTGGAACCCTGCCAGGAGCCTTAATTGGAATCGGCTTAGCAGGGGCTGACAAGGCTTCCCAGTGTTTAGTCTCAAACTTATTATAAAAATGCAAAATTATGTGCTATTTATTTTTTATTCCTCATTGGTTTGTACTATAAAGGTAAGACTTAGCTTCATTAGGAAACAAGTTCATTTTTCCCTTGTCTGCCCCAGACCAGTGGCTCTGAACTGAACAGCTCTGGTGTCTTTCTCAGTAGCTGTAACTTCCCTTTTCTTGCATTAGAGGATACCATAGGGATACTCACCCATGCATTCAGGTTATTGGCTAAATGATCACTCAAATGCTCAATGTATGTTTAAGCTACTAAGCTGTCTGGTGAATTTGGCATCATGTGGTGAGCAAGGCCTCAGAAATATGTTCTAGAGTGAATCTCAAGGTGTCTTAGTCAGGGTTTCTATTCCTGCACAAACATTAAGATCAATAAACAAGTTGGGGAGGAAAGGGTTTATTCATCTTACACTTCCACTTTGCTGTTTATCACGAAAGAGAGTCAGGACTGAAACTCAAGCAGGTCAGGAAACAAGAACTGATGCAGAGACCATAGAGGGATGTTACTAACTGGCTTGCTTCTCCAGGCTTGCTCAACCTATTTTTTGTAGAACCGAGGTCTACCAGCCCAGGGATGACACCACCCACAATGGGCTGGGCCCTCCTCCCTTGATCACTAGTTTAGAAAATGCCTTATAGGTGGATCTCATGGAGACATTTCCTCAACTAAGGCTTTTTTTCTCTGTTATAATTCCAGCTTGTATCAAGTTAACAGATAAAACCAGCCAGTACACAAGGTTTCTTGAGTTTCTACTACAATGGTTAAATTGCCACTAGTCACAAACAAGGTTTGCTTGATTCACAAACAAGGTTTGGTTGATTCACAGACAAGGCTTGGTTGACATCTACCTACAGAAAAAGAGGAATTTTTTTTCTCTTTCTGCCAAATTTTAGGGAACTGGTGATTTTTCCATATAGTTTTTAAATTTAAAAATAAGTTGTACAATGTATTCTGATCTCTAACTCTTCTTCTTCATAGTTCCTTTAGCCTTGACAAGAGCAGTTTGATGAAGATATCCCTTTTTGGACTTTGTTCCAAAATCTTATACTCACTGCACATTGTCAGCATTTGGGTCTCTGTGTTAGTTCACATTGGGTGCAGGAGAAAGCATCTTTGATAACTAACGGCTGAGGGAGGCATTGAGCCTAAATGCTGTATGCTCTCTGTATAGCAGAATGTCATTAGGAATTATTTCAGGTTTACTATAGTTCTTTAGCAGAACCATAGTATTTGATTGTTTCCTAGGACCATGACCTATTCAGTATAAGGTTGACTGCCATAGCAGGGTTGACTTACTTCCAGCCACAAAAAACTAAGGAGTTGTTTTATTACTAGGCCAAAAAGTAGAAAATGTATGACTTTGCTTCTTTTATTGTTGCAGCTGTTGTTGTTAAATTAAAATATAATGACATTTCCTTGTTTCTCTTCCTCCCTTTAAAAACAGCTATGTACCCCCTTTGCAAACCTGCAAATTCATGGTCTTTGGCCCATCTTTCTTTTAGGTAAGTTTTATCTTCATTCCTTTCTGGTATTTCAATTTGACTACACTGCTTGATATACTGTGTCCTCAAATGTAAAAATAATTTGATTTCTAGAAGTGTGAAATGTCTATTATTTTTCATCCAATGTGTTACATGTTCATGACAGAAACATGTAGAAGATTAGTTCTTGATATCATTAATGTTGTTTAGATGGAGTAGAACTTTGAATACCTAGAATTAGTGGTAAGTGAATTTTGATCCAAAATATTTCCTATTTAGTCACCTTGGAGGAAGTTTTTACTTCAATATCTGCCATGTCACAGAAATTAAACCTAAAGTGAATGATGCTATGATCATGCTACATTATGGATAGAAGCTGAGAAACATAAAACCAAAAAATGTGTGTGTTTGTGTGTGTGTGTGTGGTTTTTTCTAGATCAAGCTATATGTCTGGCTTTTATTTGATAAGAAAAGCATTACCTTCTGTCTGGAAGTCAGCAAGATATTGAACAGAATAACCAAAGTGGATATATAACTTGTTCCTAGTCTTTGATGTGATGCTTTGAGCTTTAAGTAGTACAAGTACTATTAAGTACTATTAAGTATACTCGAGAACATTTTCAATGCTCTTTGTCAGGTTAATAGGTTTCCTTTGCATCCTAGCTACTAAAACATTGGGTATTTTGTTGTTGATTCTTTATTTTAATAGAAAATAAACATTACAGTTTTATTAAATGCTTTACTGTATTTCTTCATATAAGGTTTTTTTTCAGCTTTATTAGTAATGATGGGAGTACACTGACTTATATTGGGATACTAAATCCACATCCCTTTCCCAGGACATATCTAGCCTTGAACACGAGTTTCATTCACCCTTCTTTAAGTTTCTTGAATTAGGTCTAATTTTATGGCTAAAATTTATCTTTATTCTGATATATATCAAAAGTTTATCCCCCAAATTAAATGAATTTAATTTACTAAATGAATTAATTCTAGTTTCTTATACTAATGTAGGTCAGAGATGGAGAGATATAGACAGACAGACAGAGAGAGAGAGACAGAGATAAAGAGGGGGAAGAGGGATGTGAAAAAGCTGTGTTTGGCATGGATCTATGCTGATCAAGGCTTCTCCATCAACAAATGACACTTAGAGGTTCTTGCACTCCATCTTTTCAAACTAGAAGTGACATATACAAATTGCAATATGCCCCAACATAACTAAGGGATACTGGGAATGCTGGATAATCCATGCCTGTCTCTAATAAGTAAACACATGTCATGTATATAAGGATGATAAAGTATTGCTATATCAGGATTTATTTATATTTTTATCACCATCTTTGAGCAATAAAACTGTATTTGTTGCAATTTACACATTTTTCCAATTGTTCATATTTCATAACAAATATATGATACTGACTTTATAAGAAAGTTAATTTTGATCATATAACTAAATGCAAGGTTTGTTAAAGTCAGTTTGACAGTGAAACACTAAAGCTTGTCAAAGGAGGAGAGGAAAAGTCAGATGTAGAAGGAATATAAACAGAAAAGACAAAGGGTACTCATAAATTTAACAGAATGGTAAATATGAAAACCATTGGTGAAAATAAATTAGAGAACAGAGGATTTACCCGAAGAATTCCTATGCTACATTAGGAAGAGTAAAATAAATCAAGTCTAGGAGTTAGATTTGGTGACTTGATATGCCTTGAATCCTGGGGTGAGATGGTGACAAATATAAAAACAAAAATAGTCCCACGGTAGTGAAGAAGCAGAAATAAAAAGAAAATGGTAGTTGTAAAACATAGGACTTCAGAGCTCAACAAGGAATGTATTCTACAGAGGATAAAATGTGTTGAGCCGTTTGCCTATACTGTATGAAAAGCTCGGAAATGACATAATCCTGTTATTGTTAGAAACAAATTCATGTATTGTACATGTTTCTACTCTTAGGACAATCCTATGAAGCACTGTACATTTAAGAGTTATGCTGGATGTATAGTTTGAATAGGAGGTTAATTTTATAAAGGTGATATTTATATAGGTACAGGAAGACATCTTATAATGCCAGATTTGAAATATAGTCTAGTCTTGTTTCTGGTAACAGTGGATCCTTCTGATAGGCAAGCTGTTTGTTTCTCATATGGGTAGAATAGAGTTGAGGTGAAAACTCTGAGCTGATAGAAAGGTGGAAGCTAGACCCACCCCACTGCCTCATCATCAAACCTGAGACTAAGCTTATTTGGTTGCCACAATAAATTCTTGAGTATCCCTATTACTATTGCCTATTTTTGGGACGTCCATGTATTCTTCAATGACGTACCAGCTAAGGAGCTGGTAAAGTGGATATATTATGACTGAGAAAACTGGTCTTCACATTTGACAGCTCAGACACAGAAGAGTGGCAGCCTCTGAGATGGGATGACAAATAACAAGTATCAGGAAGTGACACAGCTCTCTCAAAAAGTCTGATTTCATTTTTGCCCCTGCATTTGTTATAGATACGAACAATTTTGGGTTAAAAACTTTGAAGGTGTGTTGGTGACTCCATCCCTTCTCTAAGGGCACTGTCTACTTAGGGAATGGAGACTGTCTCTTCAGGTTGGGCACTTTGACTAAGGTCACTCCTACTGAGTCCTGGAAACTTCTTATATTCCAGGTCTCAGACTTTCTAGAGGTTCCCTCTGCACCTACCCTGAAAGCTGCACAGTTTCATTCATTCTCCTGACTGTCTGGGCTTCTCTCATGCCTCCCCTGACTCCTGATCCTGCCCCACTTCTTCCTTTCCCCTCTTCTCTCCCACCCAGGTCCCTCCTTCCCTCTGCCTACAGTGATTATTTTGTTCTGCCAACCAGTGATCCTAACCTGCGTGGGCACCAAACCCAGCACTATTAATAACACTATATTATGTTTGTAGAATGACTGTCCTCTGAGATGTCTACCAGTAGCTAACTGAGACAAATGAAGATACTTTCAGGTTAGGGAAAGGATTGAGGGACCTGAAAGGGATAGCAACCCCACAGGAAGACCATTAGTGTCAATTAGTGTCAGACTAAGCCTCCAACAGGGCTAGTCTGAGGGCACTGCTACATATGTAAGAGAGGACTGCCTACTTTGGCCACAGTGGGAGAGGAGGTACCTAATTCTGCAGAGACTTGACTTGATACCCCAGAGAAGAGAGCTGCCCAGAAGTAGGTGTAAGGGGATTAGGGTTAGGGGAGTATTCTCTCAGAGGGGAAGGGAAGAGGCAACATTCAGATGCAAATAAATAAAAAATAATAATTGAAAAAAAAGTCTGATTTCAAAGAGAAATTGGAAGAGCTGGGTTCTTGTGTTTTTAAGCTCATAATAGTTTAAGGGCATCAATGTATTTTGTCTTGCTTTCTTTTAAGTTATTTTAAAAGCAACAAGTGATTTTAGTCCTGGTGATAAAATACTAAATTTCATGCAATCCCTGAAAACTAGCACAATGTTACAAATTTCTTGAAAACAAGAGGCTTAGTCCAAGAGCTTCTGGTAATACATAATTTAGTAGTCTTCAGTCTTTAGTCCTGAAGTGATATTCAATAGTGATAGCTAGAGTTGGGGAAAGACAAAGGATATTTTTTAGGCCAACTGGTGACAGCTTTTTCTTCTGAATAAGAGGGGTTGACATTTCTACCCTCTCTCTTCTAAAGAAAGATTATGGATAATGCTGAATTGCTATAGTTTAACTGGATTTTGAAGTTGGTTACATCCACCCCTACTGTGTACCTCAGCCCTCTTTACAACAGAGCAGAGGCATCTTAGAAAGCATCTAGTTTATATTCATTCCTCTGACATTACATATCCTGTGAATTTTAGTTCTCCTTGTAGGTAGTCAAGCACTTGATAAGGGCACCTTTTGCTGCTGATAGCCAACATTTAGAAGATTGGATTTAAGCTAAGCATATTCTCCCTCATTCATCCAGTCATGGTTTTGTATACTGCACTTTCATATTTCTAGGATGTTCTAAGATCTTATGATAAGCTGTCTGAGCATGATACATGGCCAGGCAGTAATGAAATACAAGATCTACTGATTTCAGTCACAGTGCTTACAGTAGTTAGACTCAGACCATATAGATGAATGATTAAACCATATCAGAAGTGCAAAGGAAAGCTGTATGGCAAATATGAGGAATTACTGGGCTGTCAAGAACCGATAATAAAGGCAGAAAGGTCTTCCAAAATGTTCTAACCGCAAGAATCAAGGGAAGTAGACAAAACCAAGAACAATATAAAGGATAGAAATGAGATTATTTTCTTCATTCTCAGAAAACTATTTTGTTTTTGCCCTTTTTAAAGAGCGCAAGCTAAAGGCTTCCTTACTAAGACCTTTGCCTGACATTGCCATTAAAGAAATGGATTATAAAAGAGCAGAAAACGCCAGCCCTGAAGGTTCTGTGAAAATGCTGGTCATAGGAAATAGGAATTGGAAAGCAACGTCTAGGCATGCTGAATTTATCTTCTCTGGTGCAAATGCTTCCCTCCCCTACTTCTCTCCCCCTCAAGCCCATGGGTGGAAGCAATGAAATTCACTGACATAACTGGGCCAGTTGCTTTTTATTTCAAGTGTGCTGCGAGGAATACTTGAGAGCAATCATCTGTGCACAGTAATTGGCTGATGAAGCTCAATATCCTCGGCAATTACAGTCACTGTTCATTCAGGAAGTCCTCCATACATCATCTGAAGGGAGAGCAAAATTGTAAATTATCATAATACTAACCTGTGCAACAGTAGTAGAACATGCTGTTATACTGTTAGGAACAAAGAGTTAGACATAGAATAGCTATTCCGGGCAGAGAAAACACAGGGCACTCCAGCTTCCAGGGGAATGCAGAAGAGCTTGTGGTACACAGGCAGTTCTGATGACCCAGACTTACTCCCCAAGCTAATTTTGTGTTCAGAAACGGTGACTCCGGGGTCAGGATGAGATTTACAAGAACAAACCATGGCAGATACTTACCTGCTTGAGACTAAGACAGGGAAAGAACATTCATATTGCCCTAAGCATTCCAATCAATCACAGGGATGGAACAGGCAGGTTGCCAGTGATTGGCCTAGAAATAGACAAACATTAACGATCTGGTGCCTTTTAAAAGGAAAGTAGCAGGAAGTGTGGATATAAAGTCCAGGACCGAGAAGCACTTCATTTCATACAGCGGCAAGTGAAACAGAAATCGTAACTAGAAAGAGATCATAGCTAGGCAAAGAGAGTTAACGTCCTAGGTTATAAGTCAGAGTCTTAGCTGTGATAAGCTAAGTGATTTGTCGGAGGTAATGCTACTAACAGATGGCAGAGTTGATTTCAGAATCAATTTTCAATAATATGTAGCCTTCCTTATGATCATAGCCTTACTTATTAGCATTAATTGTAGTTCAGCAAAGGATGTAGTCGCTCAGGTCTAACTCTCGAGGTCTGTTTTGTAGCTCAGCATTTAAGGAGCCTGGTCATTGAGGGCAGTTCAGTTCCAGGCTTTCTAATTACTTTGTTGTCATCACTGGTATTTGCCTGTGAAAGCATGATGTGTATGTGTTTTTTGTACTTGGAGCACTCATCTTTACTTTGAGTATGTGATTGTTTTATGTTTTGTGCACTCACAGATTCATAGGTAGAATTACTTTTGGTTGAGTGTCCACATAAAACATGGATTATAGAGAGTTTACTATAATGCCTCTTTCTTTAACTATAATGTTTCTTAATGAAGTGAAAAAAGAAGGTATTCTAGACCCCCTAGAAATAATCTCTCTCTCTCTCTCTCTCTCTCTCTCTCTCTCTCTCTCTCTCTCTCTCTCTCTCTCTGTCCCTTGTCTCTCTCACTATCTCTTTCTCTTCTTCTGTGTGTGTACATGCCTGCACATGTGTAATGAGCACACATGTATGCTAATATTCTGTTTTGTACATGTGTTTGTGTAGGAGTGATTTAACATTATATGTCAACCCCTATGTTCCTATCTCCAAAACCCTTTAGAATCCTTCCGGTACCTGTACTATGCCAAGAATCATCTGACATCTCACCCTTTGTACCTTTGATGCAATGATGAGTGAGAGTTGTAGTCAATCAGGCAAGATAACTGTCACAACAAATATATCAACCAGCATATTAAATCCAGAAGCCATATAACTGTGCATATGTGGGTAAATTAGATTAATAAACAGTCTGTTCTCCTAAATTTTATCCCTCGGAATCCATTTCCACATATACATATTTTTTTCATAAATGTCAGGATTTATTACTAAAATAAAATTTTAAAAACTGTCATAGTTCTCTTAGTGTATAAGCTTTAGTTTATCTCCACAGGTAGATTCTAAAATATCACCAGATCTCTCCAAAATTCCTAGTTTGGAAATGGTCCCATTCTACTTTCCTGGTTTCTGTAGTTACTACCGGATATGTATTTTCATCTAAGATTTGGAGCTAGGCACCTCAAATGAGAGAGAACATGAGATATTTCTATTTATGAGTTGGGGTTACCTCACTCAATATAATCTTTCCTACTGCCATCCACTTACCCACAATAACTATAATTTCATGTTTCTTTACAGTACAATAGTATTTCATAATGTATATGTATTACATTTTCATTGTTAATCTGTTGGTTGTGGGATGTATAGGTTGTTTTCATTTTCTAGTTATAGTGAATACAGCAATAATGAACATGTCTGAAACAAAATGCCCAGTCCTTTGGACCACGGCCAAGAAGTGACACAGGCCAGGTCATATGATTGAGTTATTTTTAGCTTTTTGAGAACGCTGCACACTTGTTTGCAGAGTGGCTTCGGTGGTTTATAATCGCAGTAACATTTAATGAGGGCTTCCCTTTCCTCACAGCATGCATGTGCTGCTGACCACCGGCCTTTGCCCTATTTGTTTGAGGTAAGAAAACCTCAGAGTTGTTTTGATTTGATTCACGTAATTCTTAGGGATAGTGAACATTTTTTGAGAGAACCTTTTTTAGAGATATTTCCTAGCCACTGTTTTCTTTCCGGGTGAAGGACCTGAGTGTTGAGTTCTTTGTATATTGTGGATAATAATTATCTGTCAGGTGTATAGCTGAGCATGCTTGTTGCTCTTACCTGACCAAAGTGTCATTGTGACATCATACCCTGGCATCCATGGTAGACTGTACCTTTAACTGTGAGTTAATGTACATTCTTCCTTCTTTAAGTGGCAGAACCGCCTCATCCTACTAAGTGAAACAAATTTTGAAAAGGAAAAATCTCAGTCAGGTGTTAGTGGGTCTTGTGGCAAGGTAGCACCAGGCTTATGAACTCTTCAACACAAACAGTTTAAGTCTTCATGCAAGGACTTACTTAACAAGAGAGTCCCTCAAATCTTTGCCATTTATCTCTGATATGTGAGGCATAGTGTTTCTCCATTTTAGAGCACATAGGTTCCAAGATACTACTTTAGAAACAGGGGCTCTGCTTTCATCATGAAATTCCTAGTTTTGGTAACTATGAGAAAACGAATTTCTGATTATTACGATTCTTTTTTTCCAACACTAAGTATTCTATCATAGCTGCACAAAATGAATAAGTCATTCATTGTCCATGTCTCCCTCATCTTATTATGGGGGATTTAGAATGAGTTTATGGTCAAATAGATCTAAGAGGATGTCTTAGGAAGGTTTCTGGGAAATGTTTATTTGTCTTGGTGACTAAAAGCAGAGAGCTCTGATCTTTGACTCCCCTGCCAGCTTCATTTACCAATTCTGCCTTCAGATGTCACCGTTCAGCTTGGAACTCCAGAAAGCACTGTGAGGTCATAAGAAGTTTAAGGAAAAGAGGGACCACTGACTATGACAGACCCCCCGAGAACACAAAGGACATATCAACCACTAATGAAAGCAAAACTCTAATAATTACTTATTTCAACTTATAAAACAGTCCTTCTTCTGTTCTCACTCTCTCTTTCCTTCTTTTTCTCTCCCTCCTTCCTTCTTTCTTAAAAGCAAACAAAATGCTATAAACATACATGTCCTACTTTCTTGATACCAGCACTATAGCCAATTCCCTGTACCACAGTTTCTCTAATGATGAAGTAGATGTAACGATTTCTTCACAAATATAAATCAAGTGGGATGTGTGAGTAAAAATGTTAGAGGAATGTAAATTTCCCTCACGAGAGAATTAAATGTATCTGGCATCAATATTCCAGCTTGGAAGCTCAGGTTTCTTCATTATCGAGAGGATAACATTCACATTCAGAAGCCAGAACTTACGGGACATTAATTATTATACACATTCTTTCCTGCAGACTCACTCACTGACCTTTAAGGAGTCATTTAACCTCCCTGCCCTCTGTTTCTTTCCTCACTGATAAAATTAGAGATTGCAAAGCTTTTTTCTACCTATGTAATGAGGTTGTTGAAGATAAAATTCAGCAGAATATTCAATAATTTAAAAATGTAATATGCAAATCTATTACATTAATGAAACATTTGAGATTTATACATGAGTTCTCTCATATCAGTCTATTATGAATCTGAAATGCTGGAACCTTAAACAATACTCACTTACTGTTTTGGAGTAAATCCTTCTTTGCCTATACCCTATTTTTAACTTTACATTCTAAAACAAATTTCTTGGAAATATGAAAGGCAAATATATTTTTAATTTGTGATGTTCTTTATTTAAGATATTTACTATATTATTAATAGAGTTATAAGTATTATTTCATAATTACTCTTCAGTGGAAGAGGTGTAAATTCCTTTAGGGAAACTTGAAATGTATGAATTACAAAACTAAGTGATGGCTTGCAACTAAATATAAAATTAAACTTAAAAGGTAAATTAGATACATTTCTATATTTCTTTATGATTCTATCAACAAATTGCTTTAAGAACAACTTGTGATGGAATATAATAGCCATCTCTATTAACATGAGGTTTAAGAAATATAGATATTCATGTGAGCATGTGTGCAGGTATGTGTATTTACGTGTATTAGTGTGTGTGTGTGTGTGTGTGTGTATCTGGTTATAGGCATTCATTAGAGTATGTAGTGTACCCACTAGGTTTCCTAGATCCCTGTGTCCCACAACAAATGATTCGATCAGATTCATGGGGAGTAGATCAAACTGCAGGTTTATTAGAGAGAAAAGTCACCTCTGAGGAGGAAACTGGCCTAGGGCTGTGGAAATGTCAGAAGCACAGTGATACCTACCCTGCTGGGCAGACTGGGACAGTACAATGCATACTTTTTCTGCTTGTACTTTGTTGCATATAAGCTTCATTTATAGATGGGGACATTTTGCTATCTTTCTCTGTCATTGGTTTCTTTCATTTGCTGATCTTAATGTTTCTTTTTCTCTTCTTTTTTTCTTTTTTTTTTTTTTTTACTCTGTCTTAGTTTATTTCGAAATAATAGATGTGGAACACTGAGAGACAATGAGGAACACTTATATACATTGTAACACACAAACACACACACACAAACACACACACACACACACACACACACAGAGTGAGTGAGACAGGGATAAAGGTAGGGATGGAGGATGGGGAGAGAGGGAGAGGGAGAGGGAGAGAGATTCTTATTTTTGTGAGTAAAATTCACTTTTGCATGCTAAAAATGTGTGCGGGATGAATTGGATGATATGACTTCCAAATATTTTGTTGGCTTCCCTACTGTAAGGCCTCCAGAGAGCACAATGGAGAGTAATTTAACCTAGGTGGGATGCCATTCTGGAGCGTGTTATTTGCATATGAAAGGGCTTGTAAGCCTTTACTGTAATTGCTGCTATTTGCAGTCACTCCCATTAGTTCTGACAGTGTTCTACTGGAGACTGATTCTCCTCCCTCTCCGTTCCCAAGTACTGCCCTTTCCAGAGAGACTGCTCCTAGAGTTATCTGTCCTTCTTACAGAGCTGGCAGTCCTTGCTGTGACCAAATGTGTTATTTTTAATCCTTCCTTGCTTACTATTATGTATTTTGATAAGGTCTTGGCCAGTAGGACAATTACTGGATGCTGCTGCCTGCCCAAATTCTTATCAGACAATACTAGAAATGGTTGACCTTTCTCATTACCTCTCTATCTGTCTGATACTCAGCAACATTTGTCATTGTTGGGAACAAGAAGTTATTCGAGGTTAAAAAAAAAAACATTTTTCTTGCTAAATTCTAATCTAATTTATAAATTGTCATTGTCGTAAGACCTACAAGAATCTGACTTAAAACAGACATTAGAATGCCTAAGTTCTATTTGGTAGGATCCAGCTAGCAGCAGCTTTCTATGGTCTTCCTACTGGAAAGAAAATGAGGAAAATGGGTCTGACCTTTCCCCACGTGACCTGAATCATTAGGTCACAGCACCATGGCTCACTATTCTTAAACTATCCTATTGCTTTGATGATTTCCCTCAGTTGCTTGGCTTCCCATTCCAAGTCAATTTCGACCCCAAATAGACCAATTCAAAGCTTAAACACGGCTGCAGTTAGCATCTTGCTAGGATTCTTTAAAATAACACAAACAACATCTTTTCTTTGTCTTGAACTTTAAGCCTTCCTAGCAAAAGAGTGGTTAGGGTCAAGTGGTGTTCAGCTTTCACAGAACCCCTTGCTACTGTCTTGAGCGATGAGCTATTTAAACGGGAAATGTTACTACAGTGAAAGCACATTTTCTGCATTTTCAGACTTTTCTCACATTTATTTATCAAAGTCATTTACTTGGCAAACAAGATATCTTGCCAAAAGGAAAAAAAAAAAAAAAAAGAAAGCTCATAGAAGTAGAACTTCACTAACTAGTCATAACAAAAATTAAATATTCCCAGAAATTCATAGGATATCTGCTGTTTTCCCTGCTACTGTGGGGATACTGGTAAATCCCTTCCCTTGGGAAAGTATAAAGCAACGTCTACCCTTATTTCCAATGTCCCAATGGCAAACTGATGATTTCACAATGGTTCACTATGGGGAGTCAACAAATTTACTAACCTTCCTGACAGAGCCTAGGTGAGGAGTTACTAAGATGCATGTGGGCAACCTTCCACACACTTGAAAAGTCAGCACCAACAAGGGATCCTGTAGTCACATATTGATCCCCCCACTTGAGTCTTCCCAACTCTGTGCTCCATTTCCTTACTCCAGTCACATGCAATGCTGCCAGATGTTTGAGAACATCTGGACACTTATGAAAGGATATACAACCTAACTCTGTTCCTCTGTGGAGCCTGTCAAATGTGTACATGGCCAATTGGCATGATCTTTGGCAAATCTGGAACACCTGAATTCCCCAAGATAGAGATTGCTTGGGATGGAAGACAGTCACCAATAACAGGGTAAATGTGCTGTCTAGTTTGTATGTACATTTGACACATGCTAGAGTCATTTGGGAGAAAGATAACATCAGTCAATAAAATGTTTCCATCAGGTTGGTCTGTGAGCAAGCCTGTGAGATACATTCTTAATTAGTGATTGAAGTGGGAGGACCCAGCATATTGTTCGTGGTGCCACTTTTGGGTTAGTGGTCCAGGTTCTATTAGGCTGGAAGCTTAGGAATCCAAGAGAAGTGAGCCAGTGAACAGCACTACCCTATGACTTCTGCATCAGCTCCTGCCTCGAGTTTCTTGTCTTGGCTTTGTGCCCTGACTTCCCTCAGAGATGGAGTGTTTTACATGAAAGAGTAAGAGCTAGAGAAATGATTGACGGAGCTGAAAGAGTTGGCAACCCATTGCAAAGAACAAAATTATTAACTAACCAAACCCAGCACAGCTCCCAGGGACTAAAACACCAACCAATGAGAGAAAGACCCATGGCTCCAGGTGCATATGCAGCAGAGGATGACATTCTCTGGCATCAATGAGAAGAGCAGACTTTGATCCAGCAAAGGCTTGTTCTCCCAGTGTAGGGAATGCCAAGGTGCTGTTGTGGGAGAGGGAAGTTGGGAGAGGGAGCACCTTCCTGAAGGTGATGAGACAGGGATAGAGAGTGAGATTTGGGGAAAGGCAATATCATCTGAAACGTACATACAGAGAATATCCAATTTAAAGAAAGAAAAAAAAGAAGAAAGTATAAGAGAAAATAAACTCCTCCTCTGGTTGCTTTAGGTCATGATCTTTTATCACAGCAATAGAAACCCTAACTAAGACATGGATTATTCTAAAGAACTATAAATATTACAGGGAATTATTTGTGAGGGCTCTACTAATGTTAGCAGTTGAACCAACTGCATAATGTGTTCAATTATGTAACATCTGTTAGGGAATGCTGATTGCATGCATTGTATCAGTAAATAATAAGTCTCACTTAAGTCTCAGTGTAGATGCCTTAGGTGAAACAATTAACTTATCTGGAATATTTGTGAACTGGGATATAAACATTCTGTACAACCTCAAAAGTTTTCTTGTTGGAAAGCTAAAAGCATATGATCAAAATATATTATAGGAAAAAATTAATGAAAATTTGTTTAGAAGTGTTTTATTATTGTTTTCAAAAACATTATAAATGGGAGTAATATATTTATCTGTATTAATAAACTGAGAATTATACCTGAAAAAAATCTAAGTTCAAATGTGCAGTGTTGATTTTACAACAGAGGGCAGTTTGTATAAGAAGCAACCACAAGGACACACTTTAGTGATTATTGCCATTAATTTGTGGTTTGTGGAGCTTGGCTTGATTTTTTTATGTTCTACATAAGCAAGCATACTACAATTCATATATGTTAGTTTTCACAAGCAAATGAGGAGTTTAATGGGAGAAACACATGGTTCCTTGGGAATTCATTGCTTGTATGCAAAAATAAAATTATAAGCAAGATTTTCAAACTTGAAGAAAATTATTTTTTTCTCTGTCTCCTTAAGTGACAATAAGAGGTGAATTTTCTGGTAATTTTATTGCCACTTAGTGACATTGTATTGTAACTATACAATTACTGTTTAGATATAATGGCCATTTACCCCTATATACAGTGGTAAAAGAACATAACATAATAGGGCCTCTTTTCCTTTGAGGAAATTACTTTTCAACTGTAATGCATCACTACTAGTTTTAATAGAAGCTTCTTTGAGAACGTTGGATATTAATAGCTGAGTTTAAAACTAATTATTTAGAAAAGAGAATTATTCTAGAATGCTCTTAGGATGTAGATGAGTATTGTAAGAAAGGTAAGCACAAATGACTTTGTGAATGGATTTATTTGTTATTTGGTAAATGGATATTGGTTTAAGTATAACTTCTGCAAGCCAAAAGGACCCAAGGAAGAAAAATAAGATACCTTTTCCCTCTATATTTGGTGTTTGGTCTAAGAAGCATCAGAAATTCAGAGCTTTTCTTGCCCTATATGTGGGTCAACCCCTCTGTTACACCTTCATCACACTTTGAATTACAGTAGACTCAAAAGGGCAGTGGAAATGAGAGAAGCAAAAAAAAAAAAAATAGAAAAAAGAAAAAAGAATAAAGAAAAGAAAGAAAAAACAAAACAAAAACACAAAACAAACAAAACAAAACAAAAAACAAAAACAACCCTTTTATATTTCAGAAAAGCTTTCCCAACTGAGAATATTTATCTTGGAATTTATTTATTTAGTCTCCAGTAAAAATAAATGAAGATGGATACATCTCACAACTCATCTTGAAATTTGTTAATCTATGGAACTAAAAGAAAATCCACTTGTGAGATAATGGTCCTCAAGTATAAGGTGAAAATCAATCAGAACACACCAGTGCTTTAAGTGTGGCTAGAACTACTTCAGATCATGCCAATGGGTAAATGATAAGGCAAAAAAATGTATTTGCAATTTATATTATTATAATTCATGTTTTAATGAGTGAAGAGTACCTAGAAGTAAAAAAAGCAAAAAGCAAAACCAGAACCAAGCAAACAAAGAACGAAAACATGTACTAGTTCTTGGTTTTGATCTCCTACGTTGCGAAAAAATACATACCAGCATCAAACAAGTGTATTCTATCTCACAGAAGCAATACTATACAGACTGAACAGGTTATATTTAGGATATGTGTGTGAGTATGCATATACATACAATTATGCATTAACAGTTAATGAGAAAATGGCCATAAATTTGAAGAACAAGAAGGCATCCACGTGAAGATATCGAGAGTATGAAGGAAAGGGAGAAACATAATTAAATTTCAATCCCCAAACAAGCTACAACACAAAACCAAAACAAAGCATCTTGTCAAAACTATCATAGGAAAGAAAATCTAGTAGTATTCAAAGCAGAAGAGAAGGTCCTTCTGCTTTCTTTATAAGGAAGCTACAAATTAACAGTAAAATGGCATTATATACTTTATATCTAATTGTTGATGGGTGAAAAACAGGATGAGAATCTCATTGGAAGTCAGGTTAATACATATAAATATGTTTACCGTAATTGGCACAATCTTCATAGGAAACACTATTGCATAGACAGTATCACAAAAGTGTCTACGGCAGAGCCCAGGGCTTCTTGATTCCTTGGCAACAGGTTTTACAGACTCACTTTTTCTTAACATAGAATTTGGGACATGACAAAATTAATGCACTTAGTCGAATACTGACTATCATATACAAAGAATACATCCTTGTGTGGAAGACCTCCAAGATAGACTAAAGTGCACTACCAGAGATGTAAATATTCATAAAATAATTTCTTTTTACTTGGAAAATGACAAAAAGGACAAAAAACTTTCTCTTAATTCTAAATTTCTTTATATATTCCAGCCATTAGAATTGTGTAAGCACTTTGGAGATGCAGTAAGATAAAAATGTACCCTTTGATGATAGTATCTCTTAAGAGACTAGCTGTTTCCTGGAATATCAAAGATTTCAATTTTATTTGAAAGCACAGATACAAATATAGACTGTTCATTATGAAGAAAACAGCAAGACTTGGGTTTGGAAATAGATGGTAGGGCCGGAGATACAGTGGTTGGCCTTTGCGTTGGTTGGATTGAGTTGGATGTAGAGGGGGTGGGAGCAGTCTACAGTATCCTTGTTTCTCCACGAGCAAGCATCCTCACAAGCTTCTCTAACATTTCAGGTAGAAATTACTATCTGATATTTGGTTACAATCAAATCAAGAAATTCTTCCTAAACTTTAAACTGTGTGACATATTTCAAGGAGATGATTGGTTCTTTATGTTTATCTCAGAATGTAAGATTTCATGCATAATATTAAAAACCTTTTTCAAGGTTCACACACTTCTTTTCCCAAACCCCAGATTACATACCTTTACAGCATCCTTCTGTGCTCTTCCCCTCTCCATCTCCTCCTCCTCCACTTCAGCATGAAAGTGACTTCATCACTGTCACAAAATACATTTTTGAAGATGTTCACAGTAAACCGAGATTTTGGACATAAAAATAGCAACTATGGCATCTTCATTTAGGAACTGTGCACGGTCTTCATTACAGCACAGACCCCGTGACTATTCCAGCTGGTTGGTAATGTACTAATGGTTTTGAAAACATGAAGGTATACCACTGTGTGCATCAGTGTGAGCACTATGTGTGGTCTGCACTGAAGAAGACTTAAGGTGCCTTTTGCTCCCCATGTTGTGTACTAAGGCCATGGGGGAATTTTCCCACCCCACAATTCTGCAGGCTGTCCCAGATGCCAGGCAGACACAACACCACCAGGTAAGTCTCTTTCTCTTCCAAGCTCCTGCCTGCCATCTTGTCATAAAGAACACCTGACATCTGTAACTGCACCTTATACCTTGTGCCCCATTTCTGCTTCACAACTCTCCCTATATTTCTGCAGGTCTGCGGTTACCAGGGATACCAGGTAAGGCACTGCTTGAAGCCCTTGCTCATCATTTCCCCCAAACATAATCATAAGCCTTAAATTGCATCTCACCCCCTATACTCCTTTTTTCAGCCCACAAACAGGCCTACTTTCCTGGAGGTCCACCAGCACCAAGGACCCCAGGCCATGATGGTACTAAGGACTTTGTCAAGACAATGGTGCATCCAAAATCCCAGAAGCCATACAGACCAGACTAACTCCAGAGGAGACACCCTACTAGACCTGAAGATTGGCTGATCACCGGAGCTCCAGGCCACTCCGGTCAGTAGTCACAGGGGAAATAGAAACCAAGAGTAAGATATCCAAAACATTCAACAAAGATCAACTCAGAAATCGAAACCTATATCTATAAATTCCAGGCACTGTTTTGGAGCCAATGATCCCAGAGACAGCTTCTCTGTTTTAATTGATTCTAGCTCCTTACACAACTTTGTAAACTTTACTTTTAAAATGGTCCCCTGGGTCCTGGGATTTCCATATCTCTATAGTTCTCTCATCTCTCTTCTCTTCTCCAGTCTCCACACCCCTAAAACTCTTCCTCCCAAGGTCAGAAATAGTACTCAATTTTCCAGTAGCCTCAGTGGAAATTTCACCCCTTTCTTCTGTGATCTGTGTTTCTATAGTCTGCTATTACCTGTTCTCTCTTTCTCCTGTACATTTCCAGTTCCCTCTATTACACTAGACCATGGAGGGGGCATCTGAGCATTGTGAATACTTCCTGTCTCTCTACATGGAACTTTACAGTGACTTGTTAAGTATTAACACTGTACCATATACTGTGCCAGGTATTTTGGTATTGTTGCTTAATTAGCCAACAGCTCTATGTTCATCATATTTATTAAACAGAAGATGGATGTAAGATTTCAAAGTTTAACAAATACCAGCTCATTAGACTAAAAATCACATTTAGTTCAATGTTTTCCTCTGCTTTGAAATCATTTTAAGTCTATATGTTTATATTAGCTGTTTATGATGTGTACCTAATATGGAATATAGGGTGGCCATGTTACTCACTAACCTTGTACTGCTCAATTTGATAGTGATTAATGGTTTCTCTGAGAGAGGGAGCAAGCCCCCTACCCTACCAAGATGGTCTCCTGTGACCTTCTAGTCTCTGTCAGGCTGTGATCGTCATTGCTTTGTGTGGGCACATTTACATCACAACTTGGCTGCCTGTTCCTCTCACTAAAGAGTTTTTCTCCACAACTTACATAATCCTAAGGTTTGTTGTACTGTGTATTTGTTGTTCATGTGGCTGCTGTGCAAACTATCCAGCAACAGCAACTTTAAAAGGGAAGGGCTTCTTTGGGTTCCACAGGATGCAGGCAATTGTTGCAGAGAAGGCATTTCAGTAAAAACTGCATACATGTGGTGCTTCTGTGTTCACACTGAGATCATTACTGTGTTCATAGTGACATCGCACTGCATTGCCAGTGGGGTCACACTGCATTGACACACACTGCATTGACAGTGGGGTCACACTGCATTCACAGTAAGGAAGCAGAAATGAAGAACACTCCTCCCAACCCATCCCCTTTTTAAAAACTTCAGTCTGGTAATATCAGGCTATGTGTGTTGTGCATTTATAGCATATGTCTTTCTCTCAGTGAATCTAATCTAAAGACAGTCCCTCAAAAGCATGCCCAGTGATTCGTTTCTGTGGTGAACCTAAATCCTATCAAGTTGGCAATTAATATTAACCATGACATACCCCATCTAAAATCTGACTAATATTGAAAACACAACACCATTGCCATGGTGTTATTTTAGTTACTTGTTGCTATGACTAAGCATCTAACAGAAGGCTCTGAAAGAAAGAAGGGTTTAGTTTGTTTTGTAGTTGCTTAACCGAAGGATGTAGTCAGAGCATTGTAAGTACAGAGGGAACACATGATCAAGAAGCTTATATACTTAATGCTGGACAGGAAAAAGCAAAGAGAAGTAAGGAACAGGGACCAGTGCTCACAAAGTGTGATCTTCAGAGGCATGTTCCTCTCGTTTACTTTACCCAGGGATGGCCTATGCTCCCAAGCAGTATCATCCCCAGAGGACTAAGTTAAAAACAGAAGCCTGCTGTAGGGAGTTCATGTTCAAATAGAAACAAACATTTAGTGTATTTCTTTGTCTCATCAAGATCCAAAGACTCTTACTGTAAAGCGAAAGTGGGCAGTGATATCCATTGATCTGAATCCAATACAGGACATTGTTTTTGGAGGACAACGTTCAGAGGTTCTTCGTTAACACAAAAGACTTAATGTTACTTAGAGAATGAATGGAACTCTATGCATACTGCTTTTTAAAAAAATATTTTTAAATAAATTAAAATGTAATATTTAAAAATACAAATATAAGAGCAAAACAAATAAACAAACAAAAGAAAGAAAACCCAAGATAGAGAACAGTTTTCTGTATAGAAAAGTCGAATGAATTATGATTCAGATGTTGCTTAAAGAATTGTAGAGTTTCCACAATTCTGCAGCAGTTTAGTAGCAAGTTTGATGCTGCTTTGTAAAGTAATTGATTCCTGACCAGTCAGATCTAAGCAGCAAGAACTTCCCTACAAAGTGCCCTTAAAATGACTTGCTGAGTGTTTTTAATTTAACCTTTCATTATAGGGAACTTCAACAGAAGTATAGTATTCTTTGAGGTAAAAATTATAAGATCAAAGAACACATATCAAACAAAATTCATTACTGTATTCCATAAATAGAAGCCAGTTCTTGAGATAGCATCTAACAAAGGGTGAAAGAAAAATCAATATGTGGGTGTGCGTGATATTTTACCATAAATACCCCCAAATTGCTTTATGTAGTAAAAAGAGAAAAGCAATTATTTTCAAAGGCATTTGTTTCTCATATCATTTCCAATGTCATCCTTAAACAAACTTTAATGTGTATAATTTCATCAAGATTGAATTTAAAGTCAGAATATAATTTTAAACATTCATTTGAAAAGTTTGAAGAAAAGATCACATAAATTCATTGTAAAAATTCCTTAGAAAAATTGGGAAATCCACAAATCAAATATTTCCATATACTGTGTTCTCTCCACTGGAATCATAGAATGCCTTCACTGAATAGCACTCCAGAGGTGCAGACTCTGCCCAGGTCCAGAGAGGATTTATCCAGGATCAATGGAGTCCAAACAGACTTGGGATGAGTATCAAAACAAGTAGAATTATGGACATTCTAAATTAAGTTAAAAAAAAAAAAACATAGGTTTTCAAGATGGCTGATATTGAATGCTGAGAAAACAGTTTATCTTACTTCATTTATGCATTTCACACTTTCATTTACAAAACTGATTGGACCAGATGATGTGTAGAAAGGTCTGTGGCTGTACTTTGTCTTTATTTTGTATCCCTTTGACAGGAATGCGATCCTAAGACAGAGTCATGTAGTGGTATCTAGAGGTCCGGAAAAGTAGGTGCTTAATTCCTAACTTCTGTCCTTCTGTCTCAAGAGTTAAGAGAGTACATTTCACACACACACACACACACACACACACACACACACACACACACATGATATATACATACGCATACATATATCAGCCCTAGCAGACTTTGGTAAAAGGTTAGTCACTTCGGCCAGTGCTGTTTAGGGCTCCTATTTTTCTGTGGAACTGACGAGCGGACTCATGAACTCTAGCCTCATGCCCCTGCTCCTGATTAGTGCAGGACCACACATTCAATGCAGGCGATTGGCTCTGAAACCTCCCAGTGCCTTGTGAAAAATACCAGAAAATCATTCAGCTTTTTTCCCAAGTTAGAACATAAATGTCTGAGTGTTCTATGCACATTTTCATAGATGGACAAAAATTATTTCTTATCATTTTAAGTTATGTTTAACAAAATCATTTCATTATTTTGTATGATAAATTCCCCAACTCTTGCCAATTGTACATTAGACTAAGCAAATAGACAAAGAACAAAAATGTAAAACTAAAGCAAGTAAAACAACACAAGCAACAATAACAACATAACCTGGTAATGTCAACACTTGTGAATTGGTTCATCATAAAGGTACTTTCTTCCAAGACTGATGTCCTATCTCAGACTCAGGAAATCTGTCTGGCAGAAGGAAAAACTGACTCCTGAATGTTGCCCTCTGGCCTCTTAGAGTTGTCCTCTAACTTCTATACATGTCCTATGCATACACATGACTACATATATTTGTATGTGTATATGATGTTTATGTGTATGTGTATATGATGTATATGCATATGTGTATATGTATATTATATGTATGTATATGCATATGTGCATGTTTACCTGTATATGTATATTATGTGTATGTGTATGCACATTCATATGTGTATGTTCATGTGTATATGTATACTATTTGTATGTGTATGTGTATGTATATGTTTATGCATATATGACATATATGTATTATATGTTTATGTGTATATGAAGTATATGTATATGTATATGTATAATATGTATGTGGATATATATACATATACCAACATATATACATATATATGAACACACACACACACATATAGATGGACACACACAAGAAAAAAAATGGGTACAGAATAACAACTTATAACTTTGTAGTTCTGAGTAGTCGTTCACCTCAGAACATCTATTCATTTTTCTCATGAAACTATTGCCAAAGAATTTAACCAGCACATATAAGACACTATTTTTCAGGTGAGGGAGCCAATTCCCCTCTCAGAGCAGTGTATAAATGAATAAGCTTTGTGGGAGCAGCTGTCTTTGAACTTCATGGGCTTGCTAGCTTTGCTGGAGCACCCATCTTTGATTAGAGTTCATGAGCTTTCTGGGATGAGACACTGCAAACTCCTTGTCCAGGTGTCTTTTTCTCCTGCCCCATACTATAAGAAATTTGCCAATAATTCTTTAGTGAGAAGACTTCTCTGTGTAGTCTCTCCCTTTGGACCTGGGTCTGCAGTGCAGGACAAGGAAGAAGAGAAGACGGCAGCAACAAAGCAATTACTACTGGTTAAATGGCTTGCTGCCACTGCCCAGATAAGTGGGGAGCTCTGATGAGCTGGCCTAGTGCTACCTAAGCAGCTGGGGAGCATGGCCAGAAACAACTTCCAGTTTCCTTTGAAAACATCAAATAGGTAGCTAGCCCGGTAGCATGGGTACCTATTGCTCATACTTAATATTTCAAAAACCTAACTACTGCGGAGGCCACAGGAGTCTGTATTTCTTCCTGGTCCAGAGGAAAGGCCTCTTAGGGAAAGGTTGAAAAAGAAAGTTAAACAGCACTTTATGAAGGTCAAGCCACTTAGCAGCTTTGCCAGGTGCAAGCAGGGCCTTGCACTTGCCTTTCTCAAGACCTTGCAGGTGTGATGCCCTGGGAGAAATATGAGGTTAACAGGCCCTGGCGCTTTAGACAGTCAAAGCTTCTACAGCTCTTTCAGAGGGCATGCAGAGGGAGTACAACGGCTTTTGTGTAAACAGTGACAGTGAGCTTGGGGAATGAGACTTGTTAATTAGAGATAGTGTAGCTGATTCAAAGATCAAAAACGGTTTCTCAAATCATAAATGCCAATTGTTATTGTTCCATATGGAGTGGAAGCCTCATCTTGAAAATTTACTGCCTAACTAGAGACTTGACGCAACAAGACGGATTTTACGAGGACATGCTTTTTTCTCATTGGCTGAAGTCATGAAGTGACATGTTTAAATTTCTGACCTTTCTGATTCTGTCAGATTGTGAGTAGAATGCAAAAGCCATACAGCAGAAAGGGAGGCGTCAGTCAGTGAAGGCAATGGACCCTCATTGGACATTTTACAAGGTATTGAAATAGCAACCTCATCTCATCATTAGTTAAGTAAATATCTTTAGAGCAGCCTGCAGTTCCATTGAAATAGCCAACAGAGGGATTGCATACAAAGCCATCAAGCTGTACCTATTGATACATGGTAACTTTTACTATATTCCCCTTATGTAATGAGTCATCTATACCAAAGAATATGGTCTACAAACAAATTTATGCATTGCAATCTTTAGATATGGCAGGATATTTTATTAAATTCATATTGTAAGGGAGGTCAGCCCCTCGTAGTCCCTATAGGACATACCCAGAAACCAAATTCAATTCATCAATGCAAAAGAGATTTCTTATTCCAGAGAAGCAAGCCGCAGGGGTGAAGGGGGGCTCTGAAAAATCAACAGCAAGGAGCGGAAGTATACACAAGCAAGCAAGAAAGCAAGAGCAGATGTTTCTGTAGGACTCGGTTTTCAGGGGAAAGTGGGGGGAGTCTATGCTAGGGTGAGTTCGTAAATCTTGATTGGCGATGTTAGATGAATAACAATTTTTGGACTTTGGTATTTTTTCCTTAGCAGTAAGTCAGTGGCAAAATAAGAGAATGGACCTTGGAGGAGGGCCTTAGGAATTCAATCTAATATTTTAGCATGGAAAAGAAGGGTAAAAGGCAATACCTGTAGGTACCGTGTTTGGGCATATTAGAGCCCTTCGTATATTACAATGATGCTAGCTAGGCTGATTCTCATTTCAAAACATAGTGGCTGTTTAAAGCATGCAGAGAATGAAGAACAAATAAATGAATAGTTGGATGAATCACTGAATGAATACTATCTGTGTGTGCTCTCTGAGCACCTGACTATGTCTGCCCTTGATTGTTTAGGGAAAACCTTTCAGCAGCTGCCAAGCTCTAGGAAAATGAGCTATTGTGAAATCTGGAAAAGAAAATTGTGGAGCCTTTTATTCCAGGGAGAGGAGTTTCATTTTTCACTTGTAATATCACTCGTGACCTTTGACGCGGTGATGACAAGCATATTCCAAATGTTTTAGAACTGATCTGGTCAAGGTATGAAGGCCAGAGGTGCATGAAGAGAGACTGGAAAGGAATCAAGCTGAGCAGCAGCTGCTGGAGTCTGAGGAAATGAAAAGACAATGAATAGCATTGTGGCACCTGTTAGGAAAATTGTGCCACTGTGCAACAAACTTACACTAGTTTTAGCCCTCCCTGTCTAAGGGGAACAGCTCACTGAGTGGGTTTTTCTAGATGAGAGAAGTGAGTCACAGAGATGAGATGATCTGAGACCAAGAATAATGACAGTCGGAATCTCAGGCTTTCTGGATTTGAAAGCTTTGGGTTAAGGAATACATTTGGTTGCCAATGATCTGATGCCAGATTTAATGTTATGGATAGAACAGGAATCAGTGGAACATTAATGATCTCTGGTACCCACACCTGGGTGAACATCGAGTTCTCTGTAGCCCTTTCTGTGCTCATACTTATTTGAAACCTTCCAGTCTCATCAGTCTAAAAAAAAAGTCTACATCTCACTTTGTCAGACTTGAGAGACAACACATAACGACATCCCCAAATCTTTGTGTAGAAATGGTGCTATTTTCCAGCTTCCATGGACATGAACTCCAGACCACAGAGCCTTTAAGGAATGTCTGGTGTAGACCACTCTAAAGGGGATATTTTCATCACATACCTCCTATCAGAGCTCAAGGAACCCAGTGGAAGAGGAGGCAGAAAGCGTAAGAACCACATGGCTGGGGCACACCAGGAGAACAAGACCCTCTCAATCAACCAAGTAAAACTCATATGAAATATGATGTGATTGTTTTTATTTTGTCTTATTATATTTTATTCTGCTGTGTTTAGTTGTTATCTCTTAGAAGCCTATTCTTCTCTGATGAGACAGAAAGGGACTATATCAGGATGGGAGAGGAGGTGGGAAGGAACTTGGAAAAGTATGGGTATGGGAAGCTATAATCAGGTTATATTGTAGAAGAAAACATCTGTGGCTGAGAACATTAAACACATGTGATTAATAAAGGATATTCTTTAATGAATACGTGTGGGACAAGATAGTTTCTACAAAATATTATTATTATTATTATTATTATTATTATTATTATTATTATTATTAAGCATTGATATCGATTGTGTATTTCTTTCTACAAAATAATTCTTTTAAGCTGAAGCATATAACTTGATTCATAGAACTACATTAGAAATAAAATATATAAAGTGCAGCTAGTAACCTATAACATTCTGCATAAGAGATATTCTCAGTGTTTTGTTGCTTATTAAAAGCATTTTCTAAATAAGATGCATTAATAATATTAAAATAACCTTTTGCTCTGTATTGAAATTCTTGTTTTCATTTTAGTATATGTCATTATCTTTTGCAATGTATGCATCTAAAATTATGTACAATTTTTATATGATGATAATCGACAATTTATATCTCCAGACTTTATATATATATATATGTGTGTGTGTGTGTGTGTGTGTGTGTGTGTGTATGTATAATTTAGGGCTGGAATTCTATATGTTTAGTCAAAAATTATATACTTTATGCTTTTGTTTCTAAATATGTATTATCTTTTAGAATACATTTATAAAAACTGTTATAAACAAAATACCAGAAATCAACTTAACAGAGTTGAGTGTGTTTTCAATGCAACTGAGAATATAGGTAAAATCAGCTTATAAAGAAGTTAAAACACCTATTCTCTTAGACTGTCTGAGGATCTTTACATAATATCTAGTGATCTTTCTAATGATGATCTAACATATTTGCTGGATCCCATATCATATTGTATTGTTTCATACACTCTGTCTTTTCAGAGTTAGAGCAAAATCATAAGATAAGTTGAAATTAGTTCAAACTTAATGATGAAGTAAATTCTCAGGTAAACTGACTTCCTAACACCCATCATACATTGATCATAATTTTTTGCTCTAAAACTTAGAACTCAATTAGGTGTTAGGATGAAAAGTAACATATTACCCCGTTTGATAACTCATGGAATACCCCAGGGAGCTGTAAAGATCTAGAGTTAGAGTGAGGTATATTTTCCAAATTATACTAAAGTACTGTTTCATAGCTAAACCTTGTGGAGTAAAACATTCTCTTGCAGAAGAAAGAGGGAATAAAAGAATAACTTACAAGAAATTTACAAGATAATATAAGAAATGTAAGAGACTTTTGAGGCTGTCCCTAAAACTTACAACACAATAAGGCATTATTGGGTTTTGGGAGGGTCCTTGGTGCGGCTGCCTGAGTCCCTTGACTGGAACTCTGAGGAAACAACTTTCATGAGTTGTGAGTCATGTTGAGAAGGTATGTGAATCAACAATGATGCTAAAAGTCCACACAGTTAGCTCGCTGACTCTCAAAGTAGGGGTTAATATAAATAGACCCATGGGGAAAATAGGAACATAAATGGTCCCCAAGCAATTATTATCAGAACCAATGCTGAGTATGAGGGTAGAATGCATGTGTTGGAAATGGCAAGATGCTCAGATTTCCTCAAGTCTTATGAAGTGATGTGCCTCTTTGTAGTGTGTTAGTACTGTTGGTGATAAGCATGCAACTAGGTTGAACTATCTGATTTTAGTGTACCTCTAGAAAGAATCACAGGTATCCATCTTTCTCTGTGTGATACAGAATACTGTGAATCCTCAGTGAAAGGAGGACTAACCTCTAAATAACTAAAGGACTCAACAATATATTAGAAGCTCTGAAAGTAACAAGTATTGGACAGGATTACAAACAGGCTGTGGTGGCAGTTGAATGGCTTTAGCTGTGGGTGACAAGGAATGAAACAGAGTGTGAGGTATTTGCAAGAGTGTTTATCCACAGAAGGGAGGAATTACAAAAGAGAAAGATATGGATGCTGTCTAACAGTATCCTTTGATCAGGCAATAAGGTACAAATTTCTTGGACTCAGAAGTGCCATTTCTTCCAGATGACCAGTCACAAGAGAAAGACAGAGAAAGGTGGAGCTGAGCTAAGGAGTACTCTCTGGACTGAATATTCAGAGAACACTGAGTAGTGAGAAGAACAAGCCCAAAACAGAAGTGATGGAAGATATACCTCAGTCCCAGCCTTAGTACAGATGAAGGGAAATCGTATTTAACATGAAGTTTTGGGTCTTAGTTGATGAACCAGCATAAGCAGCTGTACTCATAAGGGAATGCACTGATGCTGAATTCAATAAATCTGGAAATGTCTTTAAAAAGTTAAAGCGCTTGTCACAATCTAATTTGTGAGGTAGTGGAATATGGGGACATACAGGATCAGTCTGAGTGCTGTATAAACAGGAATACTAAATAATAGAACTGATTAGTATTCTGAGAAGTAGGCTGCATAATTGGAAAAGTGTGAAAAAAAATCTATCTTGATGGACTTGGTAATAGAAGCCATCAATGACACTGAGCAGTGTGAGGGCTCATGGATATCAGGGAATGGAAGACTTTATGATAAGAACAGGGATGCCTGAAGAAATTGGGCATGAGAGAAGCAGTGTTGGATGTTCATTGGGTCAGAAAGAACTGTACTCACAGCAGAGCTAAGAGAGAAGACAATTCATCAGGACCTATAGACATTGGAGTGGTTTTGGGTGAGCCCCTTGATAGGATGTGATGTTTACAATGTAGAAGTAACTATGGCATGTCTGAAGTGACTGGTTCAGTTGGTAAATAGGTCTGTAAGGTATTACAGTATTCAGGAAGGAACAAACAAACCAGAGAGCAGACAGTAGGACCCGACCTGCTTCATTTGAAAGTAAGTGTAGAAGATTTGTGTGAAGCTAGGGTTTCTAAGGAAACCATTGGTAGGAAGCCAAATAAAATGCTTGTAAAACTCTGGGAGGTTTAACAGTCCAACAGTTCAACGAAGAGGTTTGTATCACACAGTTTGTTCAGGTGGAAAAGATGAAGCCTGTTCTAGTGCAAGGCAATTATCTCTATAACGTATGCTGTGTACAATTCTCCCTGCAGGAGAGGACAGAGGGATGGAGAGTGTACATCCTGTTTTGGACCATTTCAGTATCCAGTTGAGACTAACACAGAGGGAATTGAAACAGTGCTGATTTAGAATCTGTCAGAAGTGTGGATCTGGGTCAAGTGTGATCATAGCCCTGCTCCTCTGTGTCACTGATCTGACCACCAACAGGAGTTAGTCCCCTGTAAACTACTGGATGGAAATACACATGTCAGCTCTGCTGCAGTGCCTTAATAAAGAAAGGGAGATAAATAGTTTATGAAGAATGACTATGGATTACTGAAGATCGATGTGGACTTAATTCCCCAACCAATATCACCAAACCCAATATCACTATATTAAAAACTGATAACCTTCGATGCAATATAAGTGATAGGTTCATGTTAGACATTTTTAATTGTATTTTTTTTCTGCTGAATCCCAAGATCAGTATATACTGGCATGGGATGATTGGTAGCATCCTTTCAAGGATTCTGCCCACCCTAGTAAAACATTTCCATTACATGGTATTATTATGTCTTGCAGATTTGAAAGAGCATCTGGAAAACAGCAGTCGAAAGTCTTGAATGAATATCTCTTATGTGGGTGAAAAAAAAAAAGCACTTGTAAGAGTCATAAAGCTGTCAAGTTATTCGATGAAAAGAACCTCAGTGCTAGAAATCAACTATATACCTGGGAGTTATTGAGTAGGTAAGCCATGCAAACATGAAGACTGTCAGGTTATTGGGCATCCTGAGGTTAGAAGTTGGACTGTGCTTCCCCTACACCTTCGCCAGCAGGTGGTTGGGCTATAGGGACTACGCAGGAACTACTCCAGGGGTGGAGAAATACAGTCTGAGGTCAGTACAGACAGACAGAGCTGCCTCTGGTTCCCCAGGGCCTGCGACGAGGCTAGAAACATCTGGCTCTCAGGCTTTTGGACACCCAGGAGCCACTGGATGCCATTGAAAAGCTGAGAATGGAGTGGGGCCGAGGGCTGGACCTAGTCCGGCGACCGAGTAAGAAGAGGGGGAGATCTGTCTGATGGGGAGGTGGATAGTCCTTGGCTTGACGGTGGTGGTCTGCAGGTATGGGCTTCGCTTGGTGGTGGCTGCCACTTGGGAGTGCAGAGCGGCCTTTTACAGGAGATTAGAGAGCTGCACTATAGGCGAAAGGCTCTTCTACTGCTCCCCAAGACAAATTCCGAAAAGAAGAGACATTTATTGTCATAATGGAAGGTGAATGAGTAAAACTGTACCCCACATCTCCAGGTGGGCTTGAGATTCAAAACCTTTTGCAGGGAGGAGTGTCTGGGAAGAAAAGTTTATTGGCTAAGCCCTCAGGCCTTTAGGTAAGATCTCATTATAATGGAAATCTTTCTTGAGACTACTTGATCCCTGGAGGGACTTAGAGCATTGCCCTTCTGTGACTGGTGTCCACAAATTTATGGAGGGCTAGAGCTAGTGACAGGGTCCTGGTTTCCAGGGAGTCAGGTGAAAAGCCTACTGTCTCTTAGGGTCACTGGTGTTTCTCGCCTCAGTTCAACTTGGCATCAGGGTGCCTTTCATGGTCATACAAGGGACTGTTTCAGGTTCCACATCAGAACTGGAAAATGAGTCCTTATTGCTAATGAACCAATACCCATATATTTTTGGTTCTAGGACATGAAGAAATCAAGTTGAGATTAAGATGGAAATATCTCTTCAGACTAGCCATTTTTTTTTCCTTGTCAGAAGGTGTTATACTAGTCGTTGTAGAGACACTGTCACCAATAGTGCTGCTTCATTATGGACAATACCCACTGTAACACCAGCATGCCAGGCAGAATTTACATGCTTATTCAGCTGAGGCACAATTATGATGGTTGCAAGCTACTGCTTGGATTTAAGGTCCAATGGACAGGAAGAAAGCCATGTTTGGTGTAGCAAACCAGGATAAAACCCATAGCTGTGAGGGACCAACAGCAACAAATAGTGCTAGTCAAAACTGTAGAGGAACCTGCTTCTCTGTACGCTGATACATAACAGCTTCATGGGCTGGAGACAAACAATGCTTACCTTAGGTCTCAATAACATAGTTCTTGCCACTTGACCTGAATAACTGTTCTAGGGGCAGTACTGAGACTGTATCACTATACACCCAGTTTCCATGAATCCCCGAGGACAGGGATATGTTTACCTTAAGTGGACACTATGCATCTTTTACCTTTTTTTCTATTAGGAAGAAATTAGAAACTTTCTAAAATAGCCCAGAGGTTCAACTTAACAACAGCATATAGATAGGAATCTAGAAGTCACAGGAAAAAAAAAAAAGAGATGAAGAAAGCAAGAAAGAAATATAGAAGACACTAGCAATGTTCTTCAAAGTTCTGTATGGTCTGAAAAGGGAGTATATCGTGATATAATATACAATAAAGTCCTATTTAAAATCTAGTATGGATTTACTTTCTTCTGCTTATAATCAACAGATCATTCCTTTCAGTACTTTTGTTACATACATATGCTGGGAAGGCCAATTGCAGGGGGCTTGGTACCTGCATATGTAGCTCTGAGGAAACAATTAGAATAATTGCAGATATGGTTATCTAAAAGCCATGCTCACAGTACACGAAATCATCAATCTTTTTAAAACATTCAAGTTTATGGTTATTACTTCTAGATTTAATTTATTCCCAATTAAGTTGTCTTATTATCAGACTTATGTATTCCATTTTCTAAACACCCCTATTTGCTTGCTTCTCCATATTTCATATAAAATTATCAATATCTACTCATAATTCCTTGCATCCTTTATTCCCACATGTATCTCATTAATATTTGCTGAATGGGGATTTTATGACTAAAGTAAGTTGCTTACTTTGGGTCCAAAATGCCAATGGTTTAATTAATGTTACTCATTTCCTTCCAAAATTGCTCGGCGTTTAACTCTTCCAGGATTGGTTTTTTTTTTTTTTTTTTTTTTTTTTTTTTTTTTTTTTTTTTTTTTTTTTGTGCATTAAGCATAAATTTAAGCTTTACTGAGGTTAATATAAGTCTTGACTTGTAAGCACTGAGGTATAAACCAAGGAAAGAGAGTAACTTTATCAACAAATACTTATAATGTTTATTTTGCTTAATCATTTTAAAAGGTTTACAGCATCCTAACTCCTTTCTTGCTGCAGGGTTCTCAGTGCTCCAGCAGATAAACAGACTTTGGCAGTGTGAGGTCTAAGCAGTGCCAGTCAATGCTTTACTTTCACGACAGACAGTACCTTTGCTGTGAAAGGGCAGATCACATCAGGGCAGCTCATGGTTTGCCGTGCACTGTTTGAAGTGCACAGTATTTCAAGCATCCCTTCTTCTGTCTAGGTCTCAGTCCCCAAGATACTGACTACACTTTCCTCAAACTAGTTAAACATCATCAAAAGAGACTTGGTTTCATCTCTGGGAAAATGAAAAAGGCTTTTGTGTGCCGTCAATTTGTGTGCCACCCCTAGCACTTGTAGATAAAGAATGAAATAAACAATGTTCTCAGGATTTTGAAACTTTAATAATGTAAAAAAAATTGCTAGATCAATGAAGCCACTGTTTCAAATCCTAGTAATATGTACAATGAATATGCAATGTTTTTTTTCACTCTATTTTTGTGATTATAATACAATTACAGTAAGCCCCCTCCCCCCTCCAAACTTTCCCATATACTCCTGCTTACTCTCTTTCAAATTCGTGGTCTCTTTGTTCATTAAGTGGTGTTATATGCTAATATATGTATATACATATAATCTTCTAAGCATGAACTGCTTAGTCTATATAGGGTTGCATATATATTTGTTTTCAGGGTAGAACATATATATTGGTATGGCCAGTTGGTGTGCTTTTCCTTGGTGGAAGACTACTTATCTTCTCACACTTGCTGCATTATGTAGTTGTCTGTAGTTATTGTGTAGAGTGTTTGTCTCTGTGATGTGTATGTGTGTATGTGTGTGTGTGTGTTTATAAACATACCTATATATCTGTATACACATTTAACAACAATTGATCCAAAGAAGAGGGCATGAATTTTAAAAGGAACAAGTAGAGATATATGGGAAGGTTTGAGGAGAGGAAAGGGAAGGAAAAAATGGTGTAATTAAATTATAAACTCAAAATGTAAAAGATATGGCTAAACCACAGCTGAACCTGCCAGAAACCAGGTCAACTCCTTGTAGACCTTGTCCTCTCTCTGTTTCACCAGACTTAATGCACCAGTCTAGTCTCTAATAATACAATAAAACTCTGACTGCAGCCATTCCTTATCCCTCCCCACATCTGTGGAGCCCACATCCCCTCCTCACCTTCTTCCACCCACTTGTTTCTTTTTTCCAGACTCCATATTCAGTAGCCATGCTACAATGTCCCAAGAGCAGCTCCTATCAGGACAATAAGTAGTCTGAATGAAGACACATCTCTTACTGCTCCTAAGATCCAATCCCTGAAACGTCATTTCTAGCTCTGTAGCTGGAAGGTAGTCTCCCTCTCCTCTCTAACACCATCCTCAATGGATTATAAAGTCCTTCTCTTCCAATCTTCCTTCCCAATTCATCCCAGTTGCCCAAACCCCAATACCTGCAGGCATGTCCTGTGAACACACCAGGGAAGCAGGACAGGAAAACAGGCAACAAACCACCATTACATTCTTATAAAAATCTAGAGAGGAAACAGAAACAAAGGAACAAAAGACCCACCCAACAAAGACAAATTAGAAACCAGCACTTAACTCTTGAATCATCCCAAATCTTGGTATAGAGATACAGGCATAAAAACGCAATCAACAGCTAGGGCAATATCTCTCTACTAGAGCCCAGCTCCCCTACCACAGCAGCCCTGAACATTCCGACATAGCTAAAGCCTATGAAAACATCCCTAAAAACAACTCTATGAAGGTGATAGCTGTCCTTAAGAAGTGACCGGAATAAATCTCTAGAAGAAACCTAGGAAAACAAAATGAAACAGTTGGAGGGCATTAATAAGTTCTTCAAAGAACATCAAGAAAACAAAGACACATAGTTGAAGAAAACAAATAAAACTACATAAGACCTAAAAGTTGGAAATAGAAGTAATAAAGCAACTAAGGGAAACTGGAAATGAAAGATCTAGAAATTTGAGCACAAACTATAGAGGCAAGTTTCACCAGATTTGACATGGATACTTCACTTTTTTAAAACAAGTTAAATCCAAAACAACAACAACAACAACAAAAAAAACCAACCTGACACAAAAACATACAGGAAAGCTCTGAACACCCCAGAAACAATATAAAGTTCAAGAAAAAACAAAGGCCAAAAAAGAAAAGAAAAATCTTTATGCTTAATCTTTATACACCATGAAAGCTTTGACTACTTACAGGTTACATTTTGTTTTACATGTACTTTATGCTTATTGTAACTAGTAATATTTTAATGCACACTATCAAATTTAAAAAAAAATCAAGTCCTGACAAAAATGTATTCATATACTTTTATGCAATAGTGCTTAAAATCTGTACATTTATCTTTGTTTTTTAAAATAATGTTGTTCAATTTATAAAACAAAAAAAAGGGGGGACTGGAATAAGAGGGGGGCTGTGATCTGATCGGGTTGGAAAGTGAATGAATGAATGAATAAATAAATAAATTAATTAATAAATAAATAAAATTAAAGAATTTTAACCTTAAACTTTATTATGGTTTGGATAGGAATGGCCCCCTAGACTCAAGTGTTTAAATGTTGGTCCATAGAGAATGTCATTACTAGTAAGTGTGGCCTTGTTGGAGGAAGTGTATAACTGTAAGGGCAGGATTTGAGGTTTCCTATGCTTAAGATGTGGCCCCTGTGGCACACAGTCTTTTTCTACTGCCTGTAGAATGAAGATGTAGAACTCTCAGCTCCTTCTCCAACACCATATCTTTTTGCATGCCATTATGATAATAAAGTAAATAAACCTCTGAAACTGTAATCTAACTCAAAGTAAATATTTTCTTTGAAAAAAGTTTCCATGGTCATGTTGTCTCTTTTTAGCAATAAAGCCTAGTTAAGGCAGAAATAAATGCCTATAAAGGTAAAAGAAATATACAGATCATTAAACAGGTTGGACAGAAAAGAAAGTCTCTTACTATATAATAATCAAAACATTGAGCATACATTTCAAAAACCATATCAAGAGCTGCAAGAGAAAAAGAGGAAGTAACATAAGGCTTGCTTGTTGTAATTATACCTGAATTCTCAATGGAAACTCTAAGAGCCAGAAGGTCCTGTACAGATGTGCTCTGTAGACTCTATCAGACCACAGATACCAGACCAACTTACTATATCTAGCAAACCATTCACTCACCATAGATGGAGAAAACAAGTCATTTCATGATAAAATCAAATTTAAAAAATGTCTGTCTACAAATCCAGCCCTACAGAAAATATTAGAAGGAAATCTTCAAATTAAGAAAGTTAACTAAACAGAAAAAAAAATCTCAAGGAATAGTCTAAGACCATCAAAATGTAAAGATGGTGACCTCACAAAACACACACACACATACACAAAACAAACAAACAAACACACCATCATGAGTACAACCACCATCACCACCAAAAGAAAAATCAGTAATTATTGGTCATTGATATCTTTCAATGACCTCAATGGTCCCAATTCCCCAATAACAAAGATACAAACTAACAGAATGTATGTGAAAACAGGATCCACTGTTCTGCTGCAGCCAAGAAATATACTTTGATATAAAGAGTAGAAGTCACTTTAGGAAGAAGAGGTAGATAAAAAGATATTCCAAGCAAGTAGACCTAACAAACAAGCTGCTGAAGCCATTTCAATATCTAACAACATAGACCAATCTAGACAAAAGAGATAAGGAAGGACCCTGCATTTAAAAAAATCCATCAAGATATTTCAATTCTTAATATCTATGCCCTAAACATAAGGGTACTCAAGCTTCTAAAATAAATACAGCTACAGATTAAATCACATATTGACCCCTGATCACTAATAATGACAGACTTTAGTGTTCCTCACCAATGGACAGGTCATCCAGACAAAAACTAAACACAGAAATTCTGGTGTTAACAAATGTCATAAGCTAAATGGACCTAACAAATATTTACAAATCATTTCTCCCAAACACAATAGAATATACCTTCCACTCTGTACCCCATAGAACTTTTTCAAATATCAACCCCATACTTGAACATAAAAAGAAATCTTTACACATAAAAGAAAACTGAAACAAGTCCCTGCATTCTATCAGACCACCAAAGATTAAAGTTGGATATGGAGAAGAACAGAAACCATAAAAAGTATACAAACTTACAGAAACAGAACAACTCACTACTGAATGAAAAATGAATCAAGACATAAATAAATACATAATTAGATAAATAAATGACTTTTTTATAATTTAATGAACGAGGAATGCAAAGCATGCCTAAACTTAAGGGAAACAAGGAAAGCAGAGCTAAGAATAATATTCAAAGCACTAAGTAGCTCCATGAAAATACTGGAACAATCTCATACTAGCAACTTTATAGCACATCAGAAAGCTCTCGATAGAAAAGGCCTTGACAAAATCCAAAGCCAATTCATAATAAAAGTTCTATCTATATTAGAGATACAAGATACATATCTGAGTCCAATGAAGGCAATGTACAGCAATCCTGTACACAACATCAAATTAAATTAAGAGAGATTCAAAGAAGTTTCACTGGAATCAGGAACAAGACAAGGTTGTTCTCAATGTCTATTCAATACATTGTTTCAAGTTTTTGCTAGAACAATAAGACAACTAACGGAGATCAAAGGAATACAGATTGGGAAAGACAAAATCAAATTGTCATTATTTGCTGATGATATGATAGTACATATAAGTGACCCTAAAATTTTCATGAAGGAACTCCTCTAGCTGCCATTTTCAGGAAAGGAGTTGTATAGAAAAGATTAACTTAAAAAAAATAGTGGCCCTCCTCCTATATTCAAATGACAAATGGACTGAGAAAGAAATCAGAGAAATGAAACTTTTCACAATAGCTGCAAATAATACAAAGTATCTTGGAATAACTGTAACCAAGCAAGTGGAAAAGTTATATGAAAAAACTTCAAGTGTTTAAAGAAATAAATTGAAAAGTAGTGTATCAGACGATTGAAAATATTTCATGCTCATGGATTAGTAGATTTAACAGCAAAAAGAATGGCCATCATACCAAAAGCAATCTATAGATACAAAATCTGTACACATTTTTTCACAGGCTTTGAAAGGACAATTCTCAACATCATATGAAAAAAAAAACAGGATAGTTAAAATAATCTTGAATAATAAAAGAACTTCTACATGTCCCCCCATTGTGATTTCAAGTTGTACTACAGAGCTAGAATATAAAAAAAACACATGAAATAGGCCTAAAGGCAGATATGTTGATCAGGGGAATCTAATTAAAGACCTAGAAATAAATCCACACACATATGGGAATAGATTTTCACCAACACCACATCTACTAGAGGACTATTATACAAAATATGTGAAGATGGTAAGAAACTAGGTATCAAAAAAACTCAAGTAATATAATTCATAAATGAGGAAAATATCTAAAGAGTGTTTTCATAATATAGGATTTCAAGTGGCTAGAAAATGTTTAAAGAAATATTCAAAGTTCTTAACTATTGAGGAAATACAAACCAAATCTATTCTGAGATTCCTTCTTACACCTGAAATGGCTAAGATCAATAAACTAAGTTATAGCTCATGCTGGCAAGGATGTGGAGTAAGGTGAACACCCTTCCATTGCTGTTGTGAGTATAAATTTGTACGGCCATTTTGAAAAATCAATATGGTAGTTCCTCTGAAAGTTGCAAATCAATGTACCTCAAGATACAGTTATGCTACTTTTGTGCATATACCTAAAGGATTCCGATCATAGCATAAGAGTACTTGCTCAACCATCATTTCTTCTCTTTTCATAAGAACTAGTCTTAGTTAGGGTTTTATTACAGTGAAAAGGCACCATGATCATGACAACTCCTATTTAAAACTAAAGCAAACCAAACCAAACCAAACCAAACAAAACAAAACAAAACAAAAGTTAAACCCAAAAGAAGGAGCTGAGAGATCTAAACACACTGCTGCTATCATGAGCATCTGAGACCTTAAAACCCACCCCCAGTGACATGCATCCTTTAATAAGGACATAGCTATTCAAACATGACATTACCTCCTAATAGTGCTACTCCCTATGGTCCTATGGGGATCATATTTAGCCAAACCACTGCATTCTACTCCCTGGTCCGAATAGACTTTTAGCCACATCATAATGTATAATGCATTTAGTTTAACTTCAAAAGTTCTATAGTTTTTTTTTTACAATATCAGCACAGAATATTCATTACCATTGCAAATGGGAGAAAAGGGAACATAATGAGGAAATACTGGAACAAAGAAAGACTGAAAAACAGATGGACAAACTCCAATCTCTGCATCTAAATTTCTGGTATCAAATTACTTTTCAGATCTCCAACTCCTTTCAGCTTTGTTGACTGTAGGACATTTCTCTTGGGCTTGTTTCACTCTGTCTTAGCAGAATTCCTTGGCAGGTATCCCAGGCTCTGGCATCTCTAGCATCTTGGGTTCTCCAAGGCAATTCAGGCTTCATCCTTCACAGCATCACTCATTGGCCTCTCTAGGCCTGCGTGCATGGATACTGCTGACACATGCCTGGCCTAAATGAATTTCCTTAGTCAAGAGAGACAATTCTATTTCTCTGACTCTGAAGCCAGAGCCCAAAGCTGCCGAGTTTTGCAGCTTCCTGGAACTGGATCATGACCCTTTCATTCAAATATATTTTCATTAACTTTTTCTGTTTTTCTTTTTTGCCATGTTTTTATTCTTTGCCTAAGCTTGGCTGTCTAGAAACTCCCTCTGTAGACAAGGCTGGCTCAATCTCAGAGACTTTTCTGACTGCCTTCTGAGTTCAGGGACTAAAAGTGTATACAACCAACCCTAAACTTGTTTTTAATTTCTTTTCAATTTGTTTTTCATTCCTTTTCACAAGTTGGAAGTTTAAGTAGGTGGGGTCTTGCACTGAGGTCACCACTTCATTTATTCTGTGAGCATTGATATTTTTTTCAACCTGTTATCTCCTTGACCATGAGACTTAGTTCCATTCCACCTCTTGGTACCCCTTTCTTCTTAAATTGTACATTTTGCAACTTTCCTTGCTCAGCTTGCTCCTTTTCATTATATCTTTATAAGAGTGACCACTAATAACCGCATGACACTATCCGCAGGATATTTTGAAATCTTCACTGGAAACAAAATAAATCCAAACCTCTTTAATTTAACTTAAGGCAGAGCTTTTGAAAAAAACAAAACAAAACAAACAAACAAAAAACAACCACTTTTTTTTTTTTTTTTTTGGTCAAAGTATCACAAGAACTGTTTCCACGGGCACATGCTAAAATTATTCCCATCTGAAATGTCTTGAGATAGGCACTTACCATTGAAATCATCCTTAGCATCACTGTCCCATTTGCTCCTACTAGAATGACCCATTAAGCTTGATCTAAAATGTCCTGAAGGATCCTAGGTTGCCTTATACCCACCTCCTCAGGTCAAGGCTAGGCCAAGTTTCATTCTCCACCTATACAGTTCTCAGGAGGAGCAGGAACACTCTTAAAACACACAGACTGTACTGAGAGTCAGTCATCTGACCCTCTGGTCCCTGATAGAGTTAGAATGCATGCCATAATCTACCCATTCTTGTTAGCCAATAGATTTAATGGTCAATATGCTTAGCCAACAAGTTTAAACTGTAACCTCACTGATGTACCCTGTACCCCTAAAAAGTATAAAACTGCTTGTTGTAGCCATTCGGGTCGCATTCCAGTCACTTGTCATAATTGTTTGCATTTGCATCTAACTCTTTTCTTGTGAGTCACTCGGGAGGTCTCCCAGTAGTTGAGACTCACTTTGAGTCTTACAGTTTAACTGCTTTTCTGATCTAAAACCAAAATTTCTACTCCTCCAGACAGGAGCTTGGTCAGATCTATAACAGAAATACTTGATACCATCTTAAGTGTCATGGTTTTGTTGCTATAAAGAGACACCATACAAGTCTTTGTTCCTTCTGCTTCTTTTTCCTCTTCCTCATTCTTTTCTTTTGTAATTAAATAACTTTATATTCTGACTACGGTTTTCCCTCCTTCCTCTTTACCAGGTCTGCTCCTACCCTACACCTACACTTCATCTCTTTCTTTTTAGAAAATGAGAGGCCTTCCATGGATATCAAGATTCAACATATCAAGTTTCAGTAAGACTAGGTACATCCTATTCTATTGAAGATACTTGAGCTCAGTAGGAAAAAGGGGACCCAAAGGTAGGCAACAGAGTCCCAGACAACACTTTTCCTGCAGTTAGGAGCCCCAAGACCAAGATATATAAATATAACCTATGTGCAGAGGGCCTTGGTCAGCCCCATTCAGGCTCTCTGGGAGGTAGTTCAGTCTATGTGAGCTCTTGTGGGCTCAGGGGAGTTGATTCTCTAGGTTTTCTTGACTCCTCTGGCTCCTGCAATCTTTCACTATTTTGCTGGATTTCCCCAAGTTCCACCTAATGCTTGGCTATGGGTCTCTGCATCTGTTTCCATCAGTGGCTGAGTTAATACCTAGCGCTAGGTACCTGTCACTAAATATAGCAGAATAGCATCAATAATGTCAGAAGTGGGCTTTATTTCATGGCAGATGTCTCCAGATGGACTACTTATTGGTTGACTTCTCCCAAACTGGATGTTTGCAATGAGAAATGCAAATAAATTCATATCTGTCATCCTGCACAAAATTCAAATTCAAATGGACCAAAGATCTCAACATAAAACCATATACACTAAACCTGATAGAAAGGAAAGTGGGAAACAGCACTGAAAACATCAGCACAGGAGAAAACTTCATGAAAACACCAGTCTCTCTTGTCCTAATGTCAACAATTAATAAGTGAGACTATATGAACCCAGAAAGCCCTGGAAGGCAAACAACACTGTCAATAGGACAAAATGGCAGCCTCCAGAATAGGAAAGCAATAACAAAAACAAAAGAAAGCAAGAAAACCTCCAAAACTTTGCCAATTGCACATCTGATAGAGGTCCGATAACCAAAGTATATTAAAAAAAATCATAATAAAACCCCCCCAAAAAAACTAAACAATCAAGAAACTAGATATCAACAAACCAAACAATTGAATTTAAAAATGAGGTACAAATCCAGACAGAGAATTCACCACATAATTTCTAATGGATGAGAAGCACTTAAAGAAATATTGAACTTCTTTTGTCAGAAGGGAAATTCAAATATAAAGAAGAAGAAGGAGGAGGAGGAGGAGGAGGAGGAGGAGAAGGGGAAAAGGAAAGAAAGAGAGAAAGAAATAAAGAAATAAAAAGAAAGAAAGAAAGAAAGAAAGAAAGAAAGAAAGAAAGAAAGAAATGTGTGAGATTCTACCTTACTCTATCAGAATGGGTAGGATCAAAAAGTCAAGGGGCAGCTTATTCTAATAAGGATGTGGAGGATGGAGAACATTGGTAGAAGTGCAAACTTTTACAGCCACTTTAGAAATCAATGTGGAAGTTTCTCAGAAAATTGGAAATGGATATGTATACCTCAAGAATCAGATATACCATGTCTGGGCGTATAGCCAAAGGATTCTCCACTATGCCACAAAGATAGTAGCTCATCTATTTTCAAAGCACCTTTATTCATAATATCTAGAAACTGTAAACAACCTAGATATTTCTCAACTAAAGAATGGATAAACAAAATGGTATATTTACATAATTGAAATTACTCAGCTATTAAAAACAGTGACATCATGCAATTACAGGCAAATGGATAGGACTAGAAAACATCATGCTGAGTGGGCTAACCCAGATGCAGGAAGATACACGGTTGTAGCATCTTGTGTTCTCATGCTAATTGTGTTACAAAAACAAAACAAGCAAAAACAAAACCCCCAAAACAGCAACAACAAAACCTGTTTGCAGTGTCTCAAATGTAGGCTAATGGATGCCTACAACCCAGTTGGTTCTGATTGGGAAATAAATTTGCCAACAGTTATTGATTGGGCAGAGAGACAGAGGCAGAACTTTCAGGTTTCCAGGACAAGGAATGAAAAGAAGAGAAAGGGCAAAATCGCCATGACAGGTTGTGGATGGCTGTCTATATGCAGGTGAGGGCATGTACAAAATAAGGCAAGATAGCCAAAACTATTCTCAACAATATAAGAAATTCTGGGAGAATCACAACCCCCAACCTCAAGTTGTATTACAGAGCAATAGTGATAAAAACTGTATGGTGTTGGTACAGAGACAGTCAGGTTGATCAATGGAATAGAACTGAAGATGCAGAAATGAGACCACACAACTATGGCCACTTAATCTTTAACAAAGGAGCTAAAAACATCCAGTGGAAAAAAAGCATTTGCAACAAATGGTGCTGGTCCAACTGGTATTCAGTATGTAGAAGAGTGAAATCAGTCCATTCTTAAGTCCTTGTACAAAGCTGAAGACCAAGTGGATCAAGAAGCTCCACATAAAACCAGATACACTCAAACTGATAGGAGAGAAAGTGGGGAAAGGCCTTGAACTCATGAGCACTGGGGAAATTTTCCTGAACAGAAAGAACACCAATAGTTTATGCTCTAAGATCAACATTAGACACATGAGACTTCATAAAATTGCAAAGTTTCTGGAAGGAAAAGGACATTGTTAATAGGATGAAATAGCAACCAACAGATTAGGAGATCTTTACCAATGCTACATCCAATAGAGGGCTAATGTCCAATAAATGCGAAGAACTCAAGAAGTTAAATTCCAGAGAATCAAATTACCCTATTAAAAAACAAGGTAGAGAACTAAACAAAGAGTTCTCAACTGAGGAATCCTAAATAGCTGAGAAGCACATAAAGAAAATTTCAAAATTCTTAGTCATGAGAAAAATTCAAATAAAAACAACCCTGAGATTCTACCTTATACCAGTCAGAATGGCTAAAATAAAAATCTTAGGTGACAGCACACATGCTAGTAAGGATGCAAAAAAGAACACTCCAACATTGTTGGTGGAATTGCTAGCTGGTATATGCACTCTGGAAATGAGTCTGGAGGTTCCTCAGAAAACTAGACATAGTACTACCTGAGGACCCAGGTATACCACTCCTGAGCATATACCCAAAACATATAACAAGGACACATGCTCCACTAAGTTCATAGCAACCTTATTCATAATAGCCAGAAGATGGAAAGGACCCAGATGTCCTTTAACAGAGGAATGGATACAGAAAATGTGGTGCATTTACACAATGGAGTACTACTCAGCTATTAAAAACAATGGCTTCATGAAATTCTTAGTCAAATGGATGGAACTAGAAAATATCATTCTGAGTGAGGTAACCCAGTCACAAAAGAATATACATGGTTTGTACTCACTGATAAGTGGATATTAGCCCAAAAGCTCAGAATACCCAAGATTCAATTCACAGACCACATGAAGCACAAGAAGAAGGAAGACCCAAGTGTGGATCATTCAGTCCTTCTTAGAGGATGAAATAAAATGGTCATTGGAGGAAATACGGAGAGTAAGTGTGAACCAGAGACTGAAGAAAATGCCATCAAACCAAGACACTCTTGTGAATTGCCAAGAAAATTTTAAAATAGATTCCACATGTCCCAACTAATACATCCAAACTACATCTTTGTCTTAGTCAGGGTTTATATTCCTGCACAAAATATCATGACAAAGAAGCAAGTTGGGGAGGAAAGGGTTTTCAGCTTACACTTCCATATCACTGTTTACCATCAGAACTGGAACTCAAGAAGGTCAGGAAGCAGGAGCTGATGAAGTGGCCATGAACGGATGTTACTTACTGACTTGCTCAGCCTGCTTTCTTATAGAACCCAGGTATGCCAGCCGAGGATGGCACCACCCAAAAATGGGGTGGGCCCTCTCCCCTTAATCACTAGTTGAGAAAATGCCTTCCAGCTGGATCTCATGGAAGCATTTCCTCAACTGAGGCTCCTTTCTCTGTGATAACTCCAGCTTGTGTCAAGTTGACACAAAACCAGCCAGTACAATCTTCTAGTCCCTCATGGTCCTGAACAGCTATTGTAAAGCAACCCTCTATGTGGGATATAAAATGAACATTTATTTCAGGTTTTAGTGATTTTTTTTCTATTTTTTAACAGCTTAGGTAGTTGAGAGAAAAAAATGTATATCATTTACTATGCTACAGAATTTTAAAGCAGAGAAGCTTGTAGATTAACTCTCATGTATTATTTGTTAAAACAAGAAATTTTCTTTTTGATAGCTTTAGATTAATATTTTGTGATATGAGACGGTAAGAAATACATTTATGGGATAAAACACTCCTTGTTTCTTATTTGATATCAAATAATATATAACAAATTACCCTAGCTTTCAAAGCCTACCAATATATTGCAATTGGCACACCTCTTTATGATGCTGGTTCCTAGATTTTACTCTTTATGAATCATTTTTTCCTCTTTCATACAAATTATCTTCCTTTGCTTAGTGGATTAATCTGCCTAGCATACCTTTCCAATGATCTCTATATGATCCATGTGTGACCCATGATATTTTATGCAAAACTTCCCTCTTAGATAATAGTTTGTTTCTTACTAGAGCCTTGACCTTTTAAGAATCCATTTCTCAGCTGTGCGCAATGGTGGACACCTGTAGAGGCAACATTTGTCAGGCAGAGGCAGGCAGATTGCTGAGTTCCAGGCAGCCTGATCTACAGAATAAGTTCCAGAACAGCAAAAACTACCTCCCTGTCTTGAAATAAAGCCAAACAAAATAATCAATTTCTTCTTTCATTTTATGGGATTATGTTTTTAACTTTTGCATGTCTCATCTCCCAGGCTGCTCCTCGCTAGAGATGCAACTTTGAACTCGCTGTGGCACACCAAAGTGACTTTTACAGAGAGAAATTTAGTATCATACTGACTTTTGAAAAATTATATATAAACCCAAGTACAAAAGCCAATGTCTCTTGCCTTAACAACACTGTCTGTGGAAGCTAGGACTCATCACCTCTGCCCACAGAGTCAAAAGAAGCCTAAAGAACAAAACAACAGGACTTGCTTGTTTGCTTAAAGCACCTTCTGCTTTGGGAAAATATGGCTGTAAATCAAAAATATATATTCAAAATTTCAAAATCGTGTTTAATACTTTTATTGGAAATTCTGACATTTCTCTCAGGCTTCCATATAGAGAACATTTTTTTTTCTTAAAAAACTGTTCAGTGTTTTAAGATCTTATGTAAGAGTTCCACAAATAAATGAGTACTTCAAATAAAATTCAACAGTTTTTGATCTGAGGCATAACTCCATTTTTCTTTTTCCCCCACAGTGCACTTAGCAAAATGTTGGTTTAATGTGTTATTTTTCCTAGTTCACGGAGTCAGTGTTAAGTTAGAATATTTATTTTTGTTCATTTTGAGTCTAATTGCTTTGGAAATGTAGTTAGTTGAGACAACCTTGAGATTTTTAAACTCTTTGTGAACCATGGAACAATGATTACTGTGCTCCAGTCATGAAAGAAGCAAAGCAAAAACTCAGTTCTGTTCGCTTGTGACTCAGAAGTCAGTGTTCTGAACTTAAATATATAAGAGCTTTTGTAAGTTGTAAAGAACTCTGTAAGTGAAAGTTTCCTGACTCCAGAGTGGCTACCACTTATGAGGAACACAAGACTGTCCAGTGAGGGAGTGACAGCTCTGGCTCTACAATGAGAAAGGTTTAGAAAAGTCTGCAGATTTGACATCAATTACAGCTTCCCTGCTTTCCCGTTAGAAGTGGGTGTGTTTCTCCCTCAGGAACTCAAGAGTGAGCAGCCATAGAGTGGATTCCCAGAGCGACAGTCAGACATGAGACTTTTCCTGCCTGGAGTCTGCAGCCTTCTTCAGGGTCACTGAGGTGTATGTCAAGTTTCTGAATGGCTCGTCATAACAGGGACTCTCACTCATTAAATGTTGCAGCCCTTTAGTACAGTTCTTCCTGTTTCGGTGATCCCTGATCAAACACACATTTTAATATTATCTTTTAAACATAATCTTTAGTAAGAATATTGCATCATAAAAATGATAGAGGATATATTTATTTAGAAAAGAATTTAAAACAATGTTCAAAAGCTTGGTTTCTTGGTCAAAGAAGGCCATAGAAACTAAACCATCCAGCGGACATTGAGAAGATTCATTTCTGGAGGGGTGTGACAGGAACAGGTGATGACTTATGAGTCTGCATTCCAATTGGGCATTCTGTAATCTTTAAGCATCCCCGGGACACTCAATAGCATAAATGGCTAGTCCCCAGTTTGCAGTGGTAATACCTTGTGTCTGTATGGATTTGTCACTGGTCAATAGTAAATCTGATAGCCTTTGGCTTAGGCAGGAAATAGGAGGTAAGACATCTTGGAAACAGAAAGAATTCTGGGATAGAGTGAGAATAGAAGGTTCACCCAGGAAGATGTTACTGGACAGAATGACTCAGGATACCTGAGCAAAGGTAATCAGCCGTGTAGCCAAACGCGCATTAGAATCAATGGGATAAGTTATGATCTAGTCAGGGAAGGGCCTCGGCCTCGGTGTATAGCCAAGGTATTTTTAAATGTATTTTAATTCAGAGTCTTATTTCTGAGGCCATGGGTCTGGGAGGAAGAACCAGACTTAACTTCTATAGCAGTTAGTATATAGGTTTTCTTACCCCTCAAGTAAATGGCGATCTACTGACCATGTGTGTCTGCTTACTGATGTCAACATCCTAGTCTTGAATAAAGATCTGCAAAGACAGGTCTGCTTTCCACACCTCTGTTCTCATGACTGCCTCAGTGCCCAGCTTCCCATGAATGCTCTTCTTCCTGAATATTTATTTGTCCAAAGAATGAACGAAGGTCATGGGTGCCCATTGTTGGATGTTCAGCTTTCCTACTTTGTACTAGACTGTCTGAAGAACCTACATTTGAAACTGTAATTTAAATGGGCTCTTTTGTCTTTTTAATTTTTTTTTTCTTATTGAAAGGGGCCTTGGTTTCAAGGGCTTCAAGCTCATTTTCAGCAAAAGGACAGAAAGAAGGGAAGTGTGAAGACAAAGACCCGCTCAGCATTTGACTGACATTCTCGGCGGAAATGCTAATAAGGCAGCTGAGAAGCTGCAGTCCTCGATGTGGCGCCCAAATTGGTTTGAAAGGAGTGGAGTGACCCTTGTAAATTAGTTTAACTTGCTTTTTCACATGGGTAGGAAATGTCAGTTTGCTGTCATCTGTGTTGCCCTGTGTCGCTCCTCATGTTCTGTATGTCATTTCTCTCCTTGATTTCCTACAACCTCAAAAAAGACCTTAAAAACATGCCGCTTCGATGAATGCCAAGCCAGCTCCTCCTCCTCTCTTTACCTTTGCTGTACTCCAAGTCCTTGTCACTCCCAAAAGTGCTGGGATTTTCTTGAGAAACAGGATGTCCTGCATTGCTTTGATGTCTAGAATGGGACTTGTCTCAACTCCCTATCTGTGGAGGGCAGTGACATAGAGACTTTGGGGAAGCCACATCGGGCTCTTGAGAAGGACTGGCACTTTCCTAATCATGTTTAATCTTCACAATTGCCTGAGGGCAAGCAAGCAAGAGAGCAAGGTTGATATCCTCAGTGTTCTGATCTTCTTGAAGGATATCCTGAAACACCATGGCTGACACCTTGAGGCAAAGACCCCATCTCTTCACATGCCAGAAGCCCAGGCCTGCAGACATTAGCTCCTCTTGTCCAAAATCAAAAATCGAACTGGTGACTTTTTCTCAGTACAGGTTTCTCACTGTTTTGGTAAGATGCCTACTTGGGAGATACAATGTATATTAGGGACATTCTTAAGCATCTATGGCTTGTTTTCTCATTCTCCTTTTCTCTGCCCCATTCTCACATTTAAATAAAAGGAAATAGAAGACATACATAGGATATTGTTCTATTATTCAGAGTCTTTCTTTAGCACATTCCACAGATCTTACAATAAATAGATTGTACAATTTTAGACAGAAGTAGAATAGATGTTTTCAAGCACAAAGGCCAGTAATTACAGTAATTTTTTATTTTTTGGATCTGATTGCCAATACCTCCAGATAGCTTCAAATGTCATTTTACAGCTTTTGATATGGCTTCACTGATGGCTTTCAACCTTCTGTTAAGTATAGACAATTTACCTGTGAATGGATGGCAGTGTAACAGTATTATTCAAATGGGAGAAAACAAGAGTCATTTTACACTTGCTTTATAGACAGGGATGAATAATCCAGGCAAGAAGTTATGGTGAAAGATGCACAGGAGAGAAGATTGTAGCCACTGAGAGATAAAAAACAAACTGCACCATATCCTCTGCAGGGCTCTTTGCATAATGGTATAAAAGCAATTATACAAAGCTGACATTTCTTCTGCTGCACACATCATGGAAAGTGATGGAGAAGACATTGGTGTTTAAAAGAGTAATAGGTGCAGTAATTCTTGGTGATAGTTACCTGATAAAAAGACCACACTTCCCACCTTCCCTTGCTGCCAGGCAAAGCAGCTATGAAAAAGGGGAATTGTTGGAGGGAACTTAATGTGTGTGTATTAGTCACATCTCCCCTATGAAAAGACTTTTTTTTTTCCTGTAGGCATTTGTCATCCATGCAGAAGGGTGACAAGAATGGTCACTTGCTGTGCATAAACAAGGTCCCTCCAGAGGTCTGAAGCAACTTTCTTTCTTTCTAGTTTCTGTCTCTTTTAAGCCACCGCCACAATAATTTAATACTTGATGATATACCCTTCCCTCGGTGTCTTTTCTCTCACAGGCAGTAGACATTGAAGGAATCTGCTGATCTGCACATCTCAAATCATGTTGGTGACCTCATTCAGTTTGCCAGCTGGGTGCTGTCCCTAGGCACCCCTCTGTCAGGCAGTCTGGTGTGTAAGAAACACAGGATTTCTGTGTTTCTACTAGTGGAGGTTCAGCTCTTCCATCCATGCCCTGCATTTACTTTATGATGAACTGTTATGTGACCTTGTCAATGACCTATCCAGACATATTGCTCAAAAACAGTGACTGCTAGCTACATGTGAATAGTAACAGACCACTTGTGGCTCTTCTTTTTACATGACCGTGGGAACCAGAATTACCAAAAATTTGGTGATTTCTGTGCTTTCCTTCTCATTCATTTATTCATTCATTCATATTTTACTGACCTCTTCTACTCAGGTTTGGAATCCTTGAACACTCACCTAAAAATCTCTCTTTACAAGCACAGCAGTGCTACTTTAGCCCCAAGCTGTGACTTTATTTTTTAACAGCAGACTGACTTTCCACTTTAAAATTCAACTAATTTTTCCAATTTATCAGGACTTAGTGATTATGTGTTGGTTGTCTTTCTTTTTCCCTCTGATGACCATACCTTTTCTTCTTCCATGCATTTGTATGCTGGCAGACTCTTATTTATTAGGAGTTCATCTGTTCCTGAAGTTCTAATCCTCTGTTTGTGACAACACAATCATTTCCACAGCAACCAATTGTGTTGTACCAAAGCAGGGATTAGGCTTCAGGAGGGAAATCAGCAACAAGGGGCCCTTGAACTCCAAAGACACCACAGAGAGCCCCGTTTGTATGCAAATCCGCTCAGAGGTGGAGAGAGTGGGAGGAGCCTGGCTAACAACTTAAAATAGTAAAAACCAAAACCAAAAAAAGCTTTAAAAAAAATCAATAAACTTGCACACACACACACACACACACACACACACACACACACACACACATCCTTTTCTTTTTCTTTTCTTTTTCTTTTTCCTTCTTTCTGGGAACTCAGTGCATCTTTGCTGCAGCTGCTCTTTGATTGGTCAGTCCATTTTGAGTCACCCACTGACCAGCTGATTGTTTTCAGTTTACTTCCAGATAACCTCAGTGAAAACTGAGCGCTTAAGGAATGAGTGCCTTGGTGAGTGTAACCCTCAAATCTTCCTGTCAAGATAGTGAAACTGTACATTCCAGGGACTGACTCCAGTTGAAAGTCATCTCATTCCAACATCCAACCTGACTCATTCCACATCTCGAAGATGTTTCTTGAAAGCTTACTAATTACTGTAAAAGAAAAGGCCCTAGAGACTTATACATACAGGGAGCACTGAATGGACACAGCAGTTGTTTTTACAGGTTGACTCATTTTTATTTGAATGAAAAGCAGTCACTGAAGAAAATGAGTCCGTGAACTTGTCAGATGGGGTGGGGGGTTGGATTTGGAAGGGATAGGAAGGAGGGAAATAAAGGCATAATTAAATAATAATAAAAGGGAAAAGTCTTCTCTTCTTAGCTTGGGAGATATCCACACATCTCATGATCAGCTCATTCACCCCACTAGCAGACTTTCCCTTGCTGTCCTGTAACAGCTCTTTCCCCTGTGTGATAATGCTGCAGAGAGAAACACATTTCTTCTTAGGGAAATTCAGATCTGCTCTGACAAAGACATGTACAAATTCAAATAGGTTTTCTAAAAGATTTGAAGTGACAACCTCACATTCAGTTTTTTTCAACACAGTTCTCCCTCTGAGTGTAATATGAGCAAAAAAAAAAAAAAAAAAAAAAAAAAAAAAAAACCAGACTTTCCCCCATTTCCTCATTAATTAATCCTCTCGCTACCCCCATCTCCATCCCAGGATGTCATCCCGGCTGACATGAAGAACATCTGGACCAAGAGCATCCTCTCCCACCAAGGTTAGACAATGCTGCCCAGTGAGAAGAATGGGACCAATGGGCAGCAACGGATCCAGTGGTTGGAGGTTGGAGAACCCATATGCTGTTCATTTGCCCATGCTTGCTCTTTGGTTGGTGGTTCACTCTCTGGAAGACCCCAAGGTTCCAGGTTAATTGACTTTGTTGGTCTTGCTGTGGAGTCCCTATCCTGAAAATAGACTTTCCGAAGACATGAAAGTGAAGTATGTTACCCTGAAAGTAACTTCAGCTGGGTTCCCTCAGATGCAGAGTCTGAGACCAAGATGGATATGTGTGAGGTATTTATTTTCGAAGTACTTTAGAGTGTGGAGGATGGGAATAAAGAAGGAATGAGTGAAAAAGAAAAAGTTTCCAGTTTGTAAGTAATTAGGTTACTACATAGGAAACAGGAATTGACACTTGCAGTGACTTTGAAAACGGTGTGAAATATTTCAAACTCAGTACGTAATAGACACACTTAAACTCAGGTACTTATTATCCAGTTGCCATCCACCGAAGGCTGAGAATCACTCTCAGGGACCAAACGTCTTAGGGTTTCTGATTTGCCCTACTTAAGGACTTAAAATATTTCTCTAGCCACTTTCTGGTAGAAAGTCATAATGTTTTATTAAGAAGCCGTTGGTGACGTTTCTTGATTTAGTTTTCAGATTGCTTATTGACAATGTATTGAAAGGATAAAAATATAGCCTAACCCCTCCAAGGACCCCAAGCTACCTCACTCTAAAGGAGCCTTAACCCCATGCCTAAGAACCCCTAAATAACTCAAATTCCAGACCCTGATCTCTGCTAGTAAGTAGAGGCAAGGTCACACTCCTTGCTGTCTGTATTAAAATGGGTAAAAGGGCATAGGACAGGTCCTTGGATACTGGAGCCGGGCCTAGTAAGTTAACAAGAGATAAGCTGACTTAACTGCTTATCTGGCTTCTGCAAACTACTTGCACCATAGAAACCCCCCCGCACCCCCTGCCCCCGCGCCCTAGTGAAGTCTGACTGCTATTGTTACTCCCACCCAGGAGACTGCGCAAATACAGACCTATGAGGCTATAGGGAACTGATTGGTCCATGGAGCACAGGCTTAGATGGTTTACAATGATTGGTCTAGAAAGCCTGGGCTTAGATAATTTAAAATGATTGGTTTGATTCGCAAGCTTTGCCATGATTGGTTTGGGATTCGAGGGCCTTGTGAACCCTATAAAAGCTGTTTTGATCCTGTACTCAGGGTCTGCAGTCCTCTACCCCTGCATGGTGTACAATTGTGGGTCCCAGTGTGCTTGGAATAAAAATATTATTGCAGTTTGCATCAAGACAGCTTCTCGTGAGTAATTTGGGGTGTCGCCTTTCCTAGGACAGAATGTGGGTGTCCTCGCTTTGAGGATCTAACAGTATAACAGTATAACTGGTGTTTGTGTGGATCATAGGCTCTTGTGATAACTTCATTTCTTCTTGATGTGATAAATATCCTAGCAAGATAAAAGGTTTTCCTTGGCTTGAAATTTCAGGCTACTGTTCACTGCTGTGGAAATGTAAAGGCAACAAGAATTTGAAACAAAAGCCCCACAACCAAAGTTCAATATTCTCCACTCTTAGTTCATGATCTCTTGCCCAGGGAGTGGTGCCATTCACGGTGGCCAAACTTTTCTACCTCAGTTAACAGAATCAATATAATTCCCTTCAGACACATACTCATATATCAACCTTATTTACACAAATTCTGATTAAGTGAATTTAGTCTTCATTCTTCAGGTGACTCAAGATTTTCAAATTAATAATTAGATGACTACAACCCCAATCCATGCTTAATAAACTCCTTTTTTTTTGGTCTATTGTTTCTGAGGATGCTTTGTGATGTTTATATCATCTACAATAAAGCTAGGTTTCTTTATATTTTTCCGCGCTTGTATCTGTAGTTTCCTTGTCCTGTCTTATTGTTTTGGGTAGGACTCCCAGTAGAAAGTGATTGAAGCAGAGAAACATATTCCTGTCCTGTTCTTGATATTAAGAATATTTTTGGTCTTAAGATAGAGTGTTGTTAAAGACATTTTTGGAGGGCCTTTATTTATTCAAGTAGTCTTTATGTTCTTGTTTTCTGTGATGGACATACATTATAGAATTGATAGATTTTATAGTTAAATAGATAAAAACTTCATTTAAAAAGTGGCTTCATATTACATTTTCTGGGAGATAAGTGCCATGTTAACTGATTATCATATCCTGAAGGATGCTTTCATTTTAGAGACAAATTTTATTTCATGAAGCATGTGATTTCTTCAATATGTGCTGAATTTAGTTAAATAGCATTTTTGAAAGCAATTGTGTACTTATAAGGAATATTGGCCACTAGGATTTGTGTCTTCTCTTGTCATTAGGTATCATAGCTGACCTCGGAATGAGCTAGGAAGTGACTTTCTCTAGGGCAGTTAAAAAAAATCTGTGAAGTGTTAATCATCATGCAAAAAATTGGTAGTTTATGAGTAGAGATATCTGAGCTTGGCTTTTCCTTCAAATAATTTTTATTACTATTTCAATCTCTTGTTACAGGCCTCTTGCATTCTTTTTACATAATTTGATTTATTTTCTCAGTTTCCAATAGGTTTTCTAATATTTGGCTCATGTCATTCATAATAATCCTTATAATGTTCTTTGTAATTTCTACAGGATCAATTATATTGGTCCATCTCTCTTTCCTGATCCTAACTGGAATTCTTTTTCACACCTTTCCCTTCTTCTGTTCTAATCTCCTACTTCTTCTTTTCCGGTCACTTTATCTTCAGTATTCTGCTCCTCAGTCGGTTTGTTAGCAAGGAGACACAGTTCTCAACACTGGAACAATTGTGCTATTTAAATCCTCTGGTATATTTATCAGATTTCTTATGCAGCTTTGAAGCCCTCACAGCTGGAGAAGGCTGCATGCTTATTTATTCTGTTGTGCTAAGAAAAACTCACAAAATGGGGCACATGGCAAAGGTAAGAGCCACGGTGAGGAAAGCACTGACTACTTTCACCTAGGAGTTTAAGGTACAGGTGCCAGTTATTCAAGGAAATCTCACAGCTCCACGGTGGTGTCACAGCTAATACTCTGCTTTCCAAAGGGTTCTGTGTTCCAGTTAATGGGGTAGGATTTCTAAACAATGGTATGAGATGTGAAGTTATACATAACACTTTCTGTTAAGAGCTATATTGACCAGGGATTATTATTTTTTGAATTACAGAACTTACAGTCTGGATACATGTTACAGTGGTAATTTATCACATCGGCTCCTTAGTCCAGTAATGGCTGCCTACACAATGAAAATAAAATGACAACCCATTAGCTGCTCAGTTTGGCTTTTACTTTATAAGTTTGTTTACATTTTTAGGTGAGTTAATAAAGTATAATTATATATTTATGAAGTATAAAGTGATATTTTGATATATGCATACATTATAGAAAGATGATATTAAACTAATTAACGTATCTACTACCTCATATTTTTTCTTGTCAAGGGAACATTTAAAATGTGCTCTTTTAGCAATTTTGGTATACAGAAACATTATTACTGTCTGTGGTTACTGGGCCATGCAATAGGGCTTGGCAGCACATTCATCATGTTTACCAGGAGTTTTGTATCTTTGATCTCTATATTCTCCGCCCCTCTCCCTTCTCTCCTCTCAAATACCAGTAACTACCATTTACTCTTTAAGTTTCCATCTAAATTCCACAAATAAGTGAGACTGTGTTGTTTCTGTCTTACTGTTCACATTAATTCACTACATATAGCCAAAGTTTATGACATAGAATTTAGATACTCCTAATGTTTGGGAGTAAGAAAGATGGCAAACAGCAGGTGTAAACCAGAGATTTTATTGAAATCATCTTACTATATATTTACTATATACTTAAAAATGAAAGTACCATAATGGTGAATGGGACCAGAGGAAAAAAAGGACAAAATATATTAAATATTTTATTTTTGGTGACATTCCTAATAGTAGTAGTTTTCTCTAAGTTAATATATATATATGTATGTATATGAATATATATATATATATATATATATATATATATATATATATATATATTCAAGTTTCAGAATAGAATTGGTATGCAGAGCATATCACATATTCCTCAAATCAGTTTGAAATGCCTTGTACAAAATGGAGACAGAACAGGACGCTGATATAAAAGAAATCCAAATCAGTTAATCACAAGAACGTCAAACACCATTAAACCCAGAGGGTAATGATTACAAGTGTCTAAGCTACTACCTAATAAGCATAAAATTGGAAAAGAAAGCAACCAATTAGGCAACAGTACACAGAGAAAGTGAAGAAATCATCCTGCTGGGTAAAGCAGAGAGGTGCACACTGGGAAGCCTCTCAAGTTCTTGGGGACCGTGGTTGTTCATAAGACATGATAACAATTTGTATGGTGACAGTCTTCCCACTGCCCTGTAGAGAAATGCAGGAACAGTTCACTGTAGCAATGTTAGTGTAACAAAAACCTGACATTACTAAATCCCTTAGCACCAGGAGATGTGCATGCCAAACAGTTCACTGTAGCAATCTTAAAGTGACTAAAACCTAAGGTTACTAACATCCTCAGCACCAGGAGATATGCATACTAATTTTTGTGTTTCTATACCACACAGCATTTAAATATCATACAGCCTTTGCAATAAGCTGGTTGGATAAATCTAAAAATACCTAGTTCTAAGCAAGTCAAGTTGCAAACGGATGCATATAGAATAATGTAATTCATACAAAGTTTTAAATATGCAAAATAATAATGCATATTTATATTTTTACACACTTAAAAACATGAAGCTTAAGAATAAAAAATTTAGAAACCAGATTATCCCACGATAGAAAGAAAGAATATGGCAGGTTTGAATTTGAGATTTCATTTGAACCTCATTATTTCTTTTAAATGGGAGAATGTAGGAAAAAATGTGTTTATTTAAAAAAGGATCAAGTGTGTGCAGTTGGACACTTCTCTCACTGGCTTATATTTTCTATGTGAATGAAAGGAAAAGAAAAATGAGATAATTTAGTTATTCTTCTGTCCTGGGAGCCTTCGGAGACCCTTCATTGTCAAATTTATGCCACACACAGTCTGAAAGCCTCCCAAATTAGGGCAGGAAATTTTCATATTCACAAAGGAGAGGCAGTCACCTTTCTCGACTTGACTATATCAGGGGCTTGTGCAGTAAGAACAGAAAGCTTTCCTTTGATCCTCCAAGTTCTACTGGGCCCCAGGTAGAGCCATCCCATCTGAACGGAGAACAATATTAAGCTTGTGACCGAATCTGCACTAAGGAATAGGTTGGAAGCTGTTCTTGGAAGAAATTGGGTAATGAAGGATGTTAAGAGGTTATCAGACAGAGTCAGCCAGGAGGACGTTTTATCTCAAGAACAGACAAGACATTATTTGTAGACAAAAATAAGATTAATAGCAAGAATAGCTTCATCTGTCAGAAGTATATTCATTAACAAGAAAATTGCTTTGAAGATTTTCATGCCAATAAAAATTTAAATTAGAGTATTTTTAGAGAAATGGGTGCTTTTTAAAAATCTTTATGGTTAGATGGAGACTTTTATATGAAAAAAATAAGTAATTTGTTCACTCTACTCACTTTTAGCCTAACAAAGCTGAATTACATAAGTAAATTCCAGTGAAAATAACATAAACCCAAGCCTAACATTGTCTTTGAAATCAATTTGAGTCAAATCTTTGCATGAACAGCTTGTATATAACAGACTAAATATTTACCTCAGAGTGTCGCAAACATTGGTTTTTATTTTGTTAACTTTTCTATGAGTGATTTATAAAGCTTCCTGTGTGGGTCAGTAAGGAAATGCTAAGATACTACGGAGACTGTTGAGGGCACTCTGGGTAGCAGTGGTAAAATATGAGCAATTGCAAATGACAGTTATATATATATAACTAATCTTTTCCTTCTGAAAGTAGGTTCTGTAAAAGAAAAACGGCATCCTTTGCTTTAGTTATTCCTGCATCTTATAGAAGACACTGTAAGGGCTTGTAACAAATTGGTCTGCAATCTCTTCTTCATTTGACAGTCCTGGCACTCAATATAATCAGTGGGAAAAGAGAAACATGCATTATAACAAGGCTCTTTATCACAAAACAAAAGCAAACCATGGATGTTTATTCATATTAATTGAAAAAATATTTGTCTAAGTAGAATCATTACTTTACTGGGATATAAACTGTCCTTGGGGGAAATAACAGCCCAGAAGGAAAATGGTCTGATAGTTTTGAGGTATCAGGGGGTGGAGCAATACTTTATTTTATACCCAGTGTGTGTCAGTAAACAAGCTAGTTGCTTTGTAGGCAGCATCAAATTTACTCTCTATGGCGAGCAGATGAGATGCCTGCTATCTTTTCTATTTAAAACTTGGAAGAAAATGGGATGAAGTTTAATTTGTTGCTTAACATCACACAGCTTGAAGTGATGGGGATGTGGGATGAGAGGAAGTGGGAGTAATCCTGGAGCCTGGAGCTCCGTGTTTTTTGTATCTTACTGTTGAGGCCAGTGCTATGCTATGGAAAATGTTCTTAATGGCTAAACATTGTTTCTAGCCTTTGCTGTGGTGTCTCTGTAGATTTCTGGAGTTCTCCCTCTTTTTAAACAGTTCTTATTTATTTGTCTCTAGAAAGACCACTACGCAGTACACTTTAAATCGAAGACGGAGTGGTAGCCCCTCGTTCTCACCTATAGACTGGTAATGAAATTTTCTTACTTTGTGAATAATCTCAGATATATAATATTCTAAGCCTCTTCTATAAAATTTCAATCCTCCTTTGAAGGATTTCCTCTTATTTTCTCATTGTGCATTATGGAAGATGACAGCCACATATTGCTTTAATGTACTGGTGTTCACGGCCTTGGTAATTAACTAAATTACAATGCAGAATGACATAAATAACTCCTTGGTCATTTAGCATTGTCCATTGAGGCTGACTTCTTATTGTATGCATTCGTTTGTCCTTCTGAGTAACAGACAATCTCCAAACTCAGCAACTTAAAATGGCAGTGTATAATATTGCTCATGAAGCATTGGGTTGCCTTGGGCTCTGGGTCTTATTACCTGGATCTGTCAAACAGCTTGGGTTTGGACTTTTGCAAAAGGTCAAAAGTCATGCCCAATCCTCTCTGTTGGCACTATGTAATTCACCCTGCACATCCATGTATTTCTTTCATTTTCTTGACAAAGCTTATCCGTGTCTGTGCTATCTTAATGAAGTATATTAAACTGTGCGATATGAAAACAATAAACTGGGTTACTCAGGTTCAAATGGTGCGAAGTTAAAATTATTAGAATAAGAGTCCCTTGCTCTACATTGAACATGTGTCCTCAGATGGTGGGAGAGGTGAACAAATATATTTTATAGATATTAACATTATTTCAGAACATGAATATGTGGTGAAGGTGTAGAGAAGAAGTTTTAAAAGTTCTTCATTAGTATTTTTGCATTAATAGACAAAGGGTGGTTTGTGGTAAAAGCACTCAGATCAGCACTTTGGATTTTAAGGCCAGGCCTATAGAGTTACTTAGTAAGATCCTCTGTGTGTGTTTGTGTGTGTGAGAGACAGAGAGACAGAGAGACAGGTAGAGAGATAGACAGAGAAAGACTTTTCCTTTGTGTGTGTATGTTTTATTAAGCATCTCTTGTCACATTAAAGATTAAAATAAAAACCAAGATTAGAGGTGAGAAAACACTGGGGCTGTGACTCCAGATAACATTAGAATTGCCAGCGCTTAGCACCAACCAGCTGTGTGCATGCAGTGTGGGAAAAGCTTTCTGAGAAGGCACAGGCATGTTTAAAGAACCTCAGCTCTGTTAACCAACAAGTGTTGGGCCAAAGTACAAAGTACAAATGCGTGGGGAAACATAACACTTGGCCTGATTTCCCCTGGACAACTCAGCAGTACACAATCCGATGTGGCTAGTTAATAGTTTCTGAATTTTCTATAACTTTGCGTTCGCTTTTCCCAAAACAGAGGGCATTGTATAGGCTTGGCTCTCTTGGACTCCCTACACAGCCAAGATGGAAGAAAACTTGTGATGCTGGCTGTTATCTCTCAAAGACTAAGATTACTGATTTGACTCACCATATCTGTCATAGGGCTATTTTCAACCATCAAAATGTAAAATGTTTATTAGTAATAAATATACATATGCCCTGTTCTCTGTCTTCATGAAGGAAATGATAAACTCTCTCTGGCCTTGCTACTTTCCTTATTTAGCTGCCACTTCAGTTGTTGATGCAGTTGCTACAACAAATTTCTCAGATAGCAAGGCAATATATATGTAGGATGTTTAAAATTTTAAATAATTATTAAGCAATTTATTTTGTGTTGGGGTGGTGGTTGTACATAGTACATATGCCAAACTGTAGATGCCAGAAAATAACTTCTGGGAGCGAGTTTTCTCCTTTTGACAGGTGAGTAGAAAACACACGTATCGACTAGGCCATATAGCTGGCCCAGGGAAGACATTCTTAATCATTTTATTTCTTTCTACATGAGACTATATTTTGGTTTTATTAGAAAATTTAGCACTTTAAATATTTTTTTTGGGTCAAACATTCAAGTTACTCTAGATAATGTGAAATTACTATTATCATTACTTTTATTAAAAATGTTTTTTTCATAGAATATATTCGGAATGCAGTTGCCTCTCCCCTACACCTCCCAGTTGTTCCCAGCATCCCCTCTTATCTTGTGCTTTCTGTCACTCTTGAAAACAAAGAGGTATCTAAGCAATACTGAAAAGGTAAAATAAAACAAAAACAAACATATCAGAATAGGATAAAACGTCAAAAACAGAAAAGGAGCCAAAGAAAAAGCATAAGGAACGACTACGAAACAGAGACAACACACATGTTTGCGCACACAGAAATTTTATTAAAAACATAGAAGAAAAGCTATAATATATACACAAAGAACCTGTAAGACTCGAAACAAATGCCCCGACTTAACATTATAAGACAAAGAACCTACAAGGGTACCATTGCATGTATTGTGTTGGCTGGCTAGTGCTTGGCATGAGGTCTACTCTTTTTTTTTTTTTTTTTTTTTTTTTTTTTTTTTATTTCGGATACATTTTTTTAAGGTTGTAATTAAGTATTTGTGGGTACATATACATACACACACACACACACACACACATATATATATATATGTAACAATAATATAGGAAAAGAGGCTATTAATTTGAGGGGATAGGAGAGAGACTAGGAAGGGTTGTAGGGAGGAAAGGGGGATGTGATACAATTCTATTTTAATTAAAATATATTCTTTTTTTGTTGTTGTTGAGCTTCACACAATCTGTAAGTGTTTCTGGAGTGTTCAGAGCTTTCTGGGGTTAGTATTCCATTATCAGTGACTTCATATTATGTCTGTTCTTTTGTTATCTCACTCGGGACTGATAAAACCACTCCGGAAATAAGTCTGGTGGTTCCTCAGAAAAATGGACATAGTACTACTGGAAGACCCAGTTATTCCACTTCTGGGCATTTACCCCAGAGATGCTCCAACACACAACAAAGATATATGCACCACAATGTTCATCGCAGCTCTATTTATAATAGCCAGAAGCTGGAAAGAACCCAGATGTCCTTCAGTAGATGAATGGATACAAAAATTGTGATACATTTACACAGTGGAGTACTACTCAGCTATCAGAAGCAATGACTTAACGAAGTTCTTAAGAAAATGGACGCATGAGGTCTACTCTTAAGAGAGGTTTCTTTCCCCAGTCAGACTCCTTTGGAGAAGATTAAATTTTCATTTTTAAGTAGGTAGCAATTGGAGATAGCTGCAAGTGTAGGAATGGACACGTGTCCACTTCCTTTGTCAGCTTTAGGACCCTCATCTGCTGCAGGCCCTGTGCATGTGGCCACAGTCTCTGTGAGTTCATATGTGCACTGTGTGTCCATATGTGTTTAGAGGGCCTTGATTTCCTGGTGTCCTGAATGTCTTCTGGCTTTTATAGACAATTTGCATCCCCTTCCACAAAGAACCTTGAGACCTGAGAGGGAGGTATTAACAGAGATACCCCTTTAGGACTGAGTGTTTTGAGTCTCCTGCATTTCTCTGCTTTGTTTCCATCTGCTGCCAAAGGCAGCTTCTCTGATTATGGTTGAGCAAGGTACCTATGGTAGAATATCATGAGTTCTTTAGTCATTATGTTCCTCCATCAGGACACTGGTATTTTGTTTTATTCTAGATCTCTGGCTTAGTTTTATTTGATTGTGCAAATGTTCCATTTTTTTATACTTTTATCCACTGATGGACATTTAGGTTGTTTCCAGTTTCTGGCTATTATGAAGAAATGGACATGTTTAAACAGGTGTCTCTATAGTATCATGAAGTGTTCTCTAGGCGTATGCCCAAGAATGGTACATCTGGACCTTGAGGTAGATTGATTCCCATCTTCATGAGGAATGGCTACAGGGATTTGCACAGTGTCTGTCCATGTTTTGCTCTCTCCAACAATGGGTGAGATTGACCCTGACTCCTGGTTCTCTCCATCATCTGCTATCCCATTCTGATTGCTGTACATTTAAATATCAAAATTGATTTATATGGTAGATAGTTTTGTACCAACTTGACAGAAGTGAAAGTCAGGGTGAGACCAAACAGGATAAACCTACCTTGCAGGTTTAGAACACTGTTTGCAAGTAAGACAGTTAAGGATAAGTTCCTGTTTGTCCTATGCCTTTGTAAGTTAAGGTTTTTATTTATCATTAAGAAGTTCCTGCTTGTTCTGTGAGGGTTAAGGTTTCTGCTATAGCTAAAGAACAAGTTCCCATTTCTCCTGGGTTGAGTATATGGAAGTATATTTCCATTTGTAATTAAGAATAAGTTTTTGACTCTTAGGTCTGATGTAAACGGCTTGTAGCACTTTTTACATGATGTATGTTCTTACCCTTGTTCCTTCTTTTTCAACATCTTCCTAACGTTGTATTACAGCCAACTTCTCTATCCCCTGTGATTACCTTATCTCTCCTCTAAAATGAACTGCAAGAGGACAGAAGGGGCCACTCTCTCAAATGTCATCTAAGGGTGAAGCAAGCATCAGGCTAGTCATAGATATGTCCCAAAATTCAACTTTCTATAACTAGACAATCATAGATTTTTTAATCTTTTCTCCTTGAAATTCGTAGATTTAACATCATCTGAGAAGACAGAAGCACAATTAGAAAAATATTTCTTTAAGATTAGGCCCTAGACAAGCCTTGAGGGATGGGGAAAGACCAGATCATTGTGCACAGTGCTATGCCTGGTCTGTTGGTCCTAGGCACTATTAGAAAGCAGGCTGAGTAAGCTATGGGGAGCAAACCTGTAAGGAGAAGCCCTACATGGCCTATGTATTAGCTCCTACCTCCAGATTGATTCCTGCCCTATTTGAGTTTCTATCCTGACTTTCTTTAATAATGGACTACAATGCAGAAGCTTAAGCTAAATAAACCCTTTCCTCCTAATTTTTTTTTATTGTAGCAATAAAACCCTAATTAAGACAACCATGGCTGTCAAATATTTCTTTAGTGTTAGTCAGAGATCTGAGTTTCCTCATTTGAGATTTCTCTGTTTAGATCTTTACCCTATTGAAATTTGGTTGTTTTTGTCTCATTTTTATTTTTTGAGTTTCTATATATTTTAGATAATATCCTTCTATTCTCCTCTTTCTCTTCTATTGCATTTAGAGTACTTAGCCTTATGTTGAGGTCTTTCATCCTCATTGATTTAAAATTTATGCCTGGTGATAGATATAAATCTATCTGGATTCTTCTACATGCAGCCATCCAGTTTGAGCAGCAACATTATTAAAGATGCTTGCTTTGTTCAGCATGTATTTATGGTTTCTTTCTAAAGAACCAGGTGTCCATAGATATATGGTCGTATATTAGGGCCTTCAATTTAATTTCATTGATTAATATCTATTTAGTGTGAATACTTTTCTGTTTTATTACTCTTGTTCCGTAGTACAATTTGAGATTGTTCACATTGAAATTTCCAGCAGTTCTTTATCCATTCAAAATTGTTTTATTTATCTTATTTCTTTTACAGTTGTTGGTTGTATGTTTTGTGTGTCTGTGTGTGTGAAGCTGAAGATTGTCTTTATAAGATCAATCTAAAAAGAATTGTGTCATAATTTTGATGAGGATGGAATTGAATCTGAAGATTGCTTTTGGTATGATGGACATTTTTATATTAACCTCACTAACCCACAAGCATGGGTGCTCATTCCATCTTCTGATGTCTTCTTCATTGTCTATTCTCAGTGTCTTATGTAACAACAATTGAAGCATGAAATCCTTATCTGTTCCCATTCTTCCTCCCAAATAACTGACACAAAGGCTTACTAAGTTTGTTAACAAGCTTTATGCCTAGGCTGGGCAGATTCTGATATATTGTAACCTCTAAGGCTGTTATTACCAGACAAAAGCCCTATTACTTGCTAATCTGGTCTTGCTTAACTCATTCTGGCCAACAAGTGTCCTCATGTCTGCTCTCTCATTACAACCTCATGGGTAATCCTCTGTTCTTTCCACGTGATCCGTCTAGCTTTTCTCCTAGTGGTCCTGTGGCTGGGATCGAAAATCCAACCTTGTACTTCCTCTGCTCAAGTAATTGGCCAAATAGCTTTTTATTGACCAATCAGAACACAATTGAGAAGAATGTTTACAAAACCCTGAGACAGGTGGTACTTCATTAAATAAAAATACCAAAATCTGGCCTGTACTCAACTCTTTACTGGTATAGATATCAATGTTTGAATAAAACAAGGATAATCTTTGCACTGTGCACAAAAGGATCACTCCAGCCGTCTTAAAGATTTTACCATACAAGGTTTTACTTACTTGGTCTGACTTACCCAAACATATTTTATACTTCTTGGGGCTACTGTAAAGAGTCTTGCTTCCCTAATTTCTTCCTCATTCTGTCATTCTGTTTCTTTACCCAGCTTTATACCCCTGATTTCTGCCATTTGTCTTACTGTTCTAGCTGAGTTTTAAAGTATTATAGTTTGGAGAGGTTGGGTAACCTTATCTTGTTCCTGGTTTTAGTAGAAATGGTTTGATGTTTTTCTACATTTAAGTCGATATTGGCTATGGACTTGCTGTAAACTGCCTTTATTACATTGAGGGATGCCCCGTTGTATCCCTCATTTTTCCGGGATTCATTATGAAGGGGTGTTGTGGTTTGTCAAAGGCAATTTCTGTATCAAATGTGAGATTTTGTCTTTTAGACTCTTTATATGGTGGATTACTCTTATAGATTTATATGCATTGAACCAACCCTAAATATCATGGATGAAGGCTACTTGAATCTAGTGGATAATAAAGTGTTCATGAGTTCAGTTTGCAAATTTTTTGAGATTTTTTTTTCCATCTATGTTCTCAAGGGAAACTGGCCTGTAATTCTTTTTCCCTGCTAGGACTTAATGCGGTTTTGGTGTTAGGGTAAATGTGGTCTTGTAAAATGGATTGGGCCATATTCCTTCTATTTCTCATTCATGAATTAGATTGAGGAGTTTGTTATTAACTTCTCTTAGAAAGTCTGGTAGAGTTCTGCTGTAAACCAGCTGACCTTGTGCTCATTTTGCATGGGAGATTTTAATGAGAGCTTCTATTTCACTAAGTGCTATAGGTCTATTTAAATTGCTTGTTCGATCTTGATTTAGGTTTAATAAGTGGTATATACTGAGAATATTAGTCATTTTTTTTTAGATTTTCCATTTGTTGGAGTACAGGTTTTTAAGGTATGTTTTTATGATTCTGTGGATTTTCCTCAGTGACTATTTTATGTCCCCCCCTTTCATTTTCAATTTTGTTCATATGGATATTCTATCTTTACCTTTTAGTTAATTTAGATAAGGGTTTACCAATATTTTTGAGATTCTAAAAATAAACTTTTTTTGGTTCATTGTATTGTTTTTGTTTCAATTTTATTGATTTCAGCCCCAAGATTGATTATATCTTAGTGTCTAGTCATATGGGATGCTTATATTTTAAGTTTTCTTTTAGAGCTTTCAGTTCTACTCTTATATTACTAATATAAAATTTCTCCACTTTTTTAAATATATAGGCCCTTAGTGCTATTGAATATGCCCTTTAGAACTGCTTTCATTATGTCACATAAATACAGGTATGTTTTATTTTAATTTTCATTCAATTCTAGAAAGCTTTTTATTTCTTTTATGACTTCAGCCTTGACTCATGACTGATTGGTGCTGAGTTGATTCCATGAGTTTGCAAACTTTCTTTCTCTCTCTTTTTTTCCTTTCTGATTTTGTTGATGTAGAGTGATAGTCTGTGGTTGTGAAATAGGATGCAGTGTAGTATTTATCTTTTCTTCTTTCTTAAAAGGCTAGATGTGTACAAGTATGTGGTTAGTTTTGCAGAAACTTCTACAATGTGCTGATAAGAAGGTATATTCTTTTGTGTTTGAGAGATATATTCTGTATGTATGAGTTAGGTCCAATTGGCACAGCATTTTTTTTGGGGAGGGGTCTGTTTTTTTGTCTGGATGACCTGTTGATTAGGAAGACTATAATATTGAAGTCTTCCACCATTAGTGTTTGACATATATAATTCAATGTTGCTTTTTAAACAAAATCTGAAACCTTCAATTTATCAATGAAGACTCAGGGACCAGATGCTGTAGTAAAAGCCTATTAGCTCAGAGAGGCAGAGAACATCCTCAGCTGACCTTCTTACTCTAACAGTGTTTTAGAAGGAAAAAAAAAATACTTCTCCATGCTGTCTTACATATTCTTAAATCAAAAACCCATCTTTCTCTTTCCTTGGTTTTCTTATTCTCACTCCTTGTCAACTGGTTGGTTGTTTTTGCTCTTAGCCTATTGCTTATTTAGTTCTAGCATACAGAAAGCTCTGGGGTTAAAGGTGTGTGCTAGGACTGAGCCACACCACAAGAAGAAACAGCTCACAATCTTAAGGTTTATAATGTGATCAAATATCCTGCAGTAATTCAATCTATAGAAATGTTTCTTTATGAATTTGATTGCCTTTGTGTTTGATTCATAGATATCAAGAACTGTAATTCCTCTTGGTAGATATTTTCTTTTTATATTTTGTATAGCATATACTTCTTTATTGCTTTTGATTAATTTTGATATTTGTTAATATGCAGGATTAAAATGGCTGTACTAATTTGCTTCTTAGATATGATTTCTTAAAATAAGTTTTTCCATCCTTTTACCCTCAAGTGATGATTATTCTTAATATTAAAATATGTTTTTTGGATGGAGCAGAAGGATGGTCCTATCTTTGAAAACCATTCTGTTAGTCTTTTCCTTTATAGGAGAGTTGAGACCATTAATGTTTAGAGTTATTAATAAGCATTATTTGTTAATTTTCTTTATTTTGTTGTTGTAATTTGTTAATCTTTTTTTTTATTTTGGCTTGCTGGCTTGGTATCAGTTATTCCTTGTATGTTTCCAGGTGTTGAGATTTTTTTAGGTTAAAATATTCCCCCCTCTTTCTACCTTCCTTTCTTCCTTCCTTCCTTCCTTTCCTCTTCCTCCTTCTCCTACTTCTTCTTCCATTTGTTGTATTATGAAATAATTTTCTTCTTCTACTGTGACCAAACATTTTGCTGGGCCTAGTAATCTGGGCTTGCTTCCATAGATGTTTAGACTTTGTAGAGCATCTAAGTTCTTTTACTGTCTCTATTGAAAGTTAGGTACTATTTTAATAAGTTTGTCTTTATATATTATTTTTTCTTTTCTCCTGGTAGCTTTTAGTATTTTCTTTATTCTACACTGTTAGTGCTTTGGTTGTTATATGATCCAGGGAATTTCTCTTTTGGTCCAGTCTATTGGGTATTCCATATACTTCTGATACCTTTTGAGCTATCTCCTTATTTAGACTTGGGTTTTTTTTTTAATGATTATTTTTCTTGTGCAAGTTTTTTTGTGCCTTTGACCTGAGTTTTTCTCTTTCCGCATTTCCTATTATTCTTATATTGAGTTTCTTCACAGTGTCCCAGATTGCCTGAATGTTTTGTCCCTGGCTTCTTTTACAGATTTAACATTTTCTTTTGCTGAGATATCTTATTTCTTCTATCTTCTCATCAGTTTCTGAAATTCTCTCTTTCATCTCTTATACCCTGTTTTTGGAAGTTTGCCAACAAGGTTTTTGTTGACTTTGTAAATACTTCATTCCTAAGTTTTCCTCAGTTTAGATTTTTTTATTGTTCCAATGCCACTACAATTTTGAATTATTTTATTCAGTTCCTTTCACTATTTGTTTGTATTTCATACATTTTTTAAAAGGATTTATTTATTTTATCTTTAAAAAGTACTAATATATATATAAAGGTTATTCTGATGTCTTGTGCTTTGGTTATGTTGCATTTCTTAGACCATAGTAAGATTGTTGGAGTCTAATAGAAAACATACTGCCTTGGATGTTACTGATTGTGATTTTATGCTGGTTATTAGGCATCTGTATTTGGCATGATAATAACTCTAGATGCTGGGATCTGATCTTGGCTTTGGTGGATGGGTGCTATGCCGCTTGGGTTTGTGTATGATGTCTCTGGGTTGCCTCGTAGTGAGTACTTCTGAGTTACTGCCAAGTGTTCTTACTAGGGGCTTCTGATAATACTTTTGTGGTATTTTTGACTGACACTTAGGAATGGAGGTGGGCTAGCAGGGAAGGTTGAAGGGATCCACAGGAGGGAGAAAAGAAGGGCATGACATGGTGATCTTCTTAGTTCCCTGTGCATAGGATGGAGAAAGACAAAAGAACAGTTAGAGGATGTTGGAAATTATTCTGGGTGATTGGATTTGGAGGTACACAAACACACACACACACACACACACACACACACACACACACACACACAGAGAGAGAGAGAGAGAGAGAGAGAGAGAGAGACAGAGAGACAGAGAGACAGAGAGAGAGACAGAGAGAGAGAGAGAGAGACAAAGGGAGAGACAGAGAGAGAGAGAGAGATCTGAAGATTGCCTACTTGCTTTCTTGACTGGGGTGGCTGGTGGGTTCCCAAGGAATGCTATGGAACGGGAAGGGAAGTCTTACTTGTATTGTTTTATCAAAAGTTCTTTGATAGTCTTGGAATATGAACTCTAATATTGGTCCAGTGAGTAATAGCTTAAGCACTGTAACCAGGGTGTCTAAGCTCAAGTCCTTGCTCTATCACTTTTTAAAACTGTAACTTTTCACAGTTCTATTAACTTCTTTAGATCCACATATTCTCAGGGGAAATGGAGACTATGATAAAACTTATGTGGATGCAATGATGCTTAGACTCACCAACCATTCACCATACAATTTTGTTAAATGTTCACAATTTTACTATTTTATCACATTAATGTTTATTTTATTTCTCTTTATATAAATTTGAATGTGTATGTTTGTGTGTGTATATGTGTGTGTGTGTGTGTGTGTATGTGTACATACATGTTAGTTGTTTAGCCCACAAATTCCCAAGAAATCAGATCTCCCCCTCAGCTAGAATTACAAGTGATTTTAAGTCACCTCATATGGGTGCTGGGAAATGAATTCTGGTCCTCTGAAAGCAAGGTTTCTTTTTAATCCTGAGCCCTCTCTCTAGCTTCCTGTTTTTATTATTATTAAGAATTTTATATAAAGCTGATTCTGTATTTGATTTTGCCATACTAATTAAAATAACTCAGGTATTTCATATATTTTATGATTTATGAAATATGCAGTACTGTGTGAACAACATTTTATGGAAAATTTTCTTCCCTGCACAATCGTCATTCTCCTTCTAACCTTTGATTTCTTATCTTCTCTTTCTTCTTCTACTTCATTTATCAAGTTTCTGTGTACCTTTGTATGGTTCTCTTCTGAACTTATCTTTCTTACTCTTTTCGAGGCTTTGTTTTGCTTTGAAATCTAGAGTAAGTTCCATCTGGCTAAAGCTTCTTATTGGGCACAAGCTTAATTTCTCCATGTCTGTTGGCATAAGTAAGTGATGTCATCAGCAATAATGTCTTATCATCATGTTATTAAGAATAACCAACAACCTGGGCAATAGCCTATGATATTGATGGTGGTGGTTTATGGGACCCTTTTAGCCAATGACTCAAGAAGGTGTAGTTAATTCCTAATACTGAGGCTGTACTTGTAAATGTGCCTAGATGGGGACTTGTCTACACCTCCTCATATGATGGGGATTCTATTTAAATTTCTTTCATATGTGCAGATATTTCAAAAACCTTGTCATAGATTTCCATATGGCCTTTTCAAATGACCTTTATTGTTAGTGGTTCCTTTCATATTCCCCTAAGTATTCTACCATCCCATGTCTTATTTATTTCTCCTATTAGATTGTTACCTTTATCTCTACAGCACTGTATGTCTCCTTCATTGACAGACCACCTCTTCCCTACCTTGTCCCTTACTAACTACTTGTCCTCTGTGCTTATTCAGATTGAAGCATTCATATTCAAGACTGTAAAGTTATCATCCACAAGTGAAAGAAAACGGGCCATGTGTGGTGTCTTTGGGTGTGGGTTATCTTACTCAGAATAATAGCCTACAAATGTCAAATTTTTATTTTTCTTAACAGCTGAGTCCAATTCTATTGTGTGAATGCAGTGCATTTTCATTAGCCCTTTGTCTGTTGATGGACATCAATCTATATTGTTTACAAGCTCTGGCTATAAATAGAGCAGCTATGAATATAAATGAGAAAGCATCTCTGGAGTAAAATGTAGACTGTTTTGGGTGGCTATGTGATCGAGAGTGACATATCTGGATCAAGAGGTGGATTCATCACAAATGTTCAGAGGAAGTGCTACACTGATTTCCATGTGGGTGTACAAGTCTGCACTGACACCAGCAGTGAGGAAATATTCCCTGTACTCTGCATCTTCACCAGCATGAGATATCATTTGTTTCAGTGATCTTGGTCTTTGTAACTATTATAAGATGAAATATCAATGCAGTTTGTTAAAATTGTTATTTGCTTGCTAGAGAAGGATGTTGAGCATTGCAGTCTTTGTCAGTCATTTTTGTTTCTTATTTGAGGAACTCTGTGCTTTATTTTATACCTGTTTTAAACTGGTGATTTATTTTCTTAATGTTTATCTTTAGATCATTATATATTATAGATACCAACCCTTTGTCTGATGTAAAATTTGTTCTATTTTGTAGGATGCTGTTTTTTTTTTTTCTTTTTCTTTTTAAATGATGATCTCCTTTGCCATATAGAAGCTTTTAAGGATCATCAGGGTCAACTTATTAATTGTTGGAGTTAAGGCTTCTGCTATCAGTCAGTGACATGTTCAGAAAGCCCTCTGTCAATGAGCTAAGCCTATTTTCTTTCCAATCAGCAAAATAAATAATTTATATTAAAAATTCACACAGATAATAAATGAGCTTTGAGAAATGAGTCTCGGTTACTTTGTTATGGGTATTTATTTTATTCCCAGTTCATTGTTACATTTGCTTTTTCTTTTAGCTTTTAAAATAAAGATCCCAATTTTGCAGGTAATTTTATAAACAGGAGAATCATGGGGTAGTGAAGGACAGAATGAGGGCATCACGTGCAGCAGACAATTCTGAACCATTTGTATGAATGTGCTTTTCTAAACCCAAACTGCCAACACAAAGTTAACTTCATTTCTACCTTAGAACTACTCCATCAAGGAGAACTGTTAAAACCCAATTCCCAAAGCCATGTAAGTGGAGATGTGCATGTGGGGTGGAAAGAACTGATTGTGGAAGTCTGTCAATAATCTATTGGCTGGATTCCATGCATTGGATTCTACAAAGGTCTCCTTCACTGAGCCTGGTAGGTAGTGCCTTGCTGAAGACCCTCTAGCTATACTCACTGTTTTCACTGTTAGAGGTCACTTTGGGAAAATGTGATAACTTTCTTAAAGCAAAATGGTGAAAAAACAAAACCCATGTTAATGTAAAGTGCTGGGTGGGGCCTGCCCTTCCCCCCACCCCCTGGATCTGAACTGTGCTTGTTTCAAGTGGCCAGACACAATACTGGATGAACAGCAGATCCACAACAGGGTTTTGCCTTGGAACTGTCACCATTATCGGTGCAAGATATTCCAGGAAGCTACTGCCAATGAAAGTGAGAGGAACCACTAAGCAGAGACCACTGGGATGCTGAGCAAATCCAACTGCCAAAGGGTGATATCTGGAAACTTCCAATGTGTTGCTCCTCTGAGCCACTGGCAAAGACTCCTTTAAAGTAAAGCAACATTTGGAAGGTGACCCCAAATAATTATACCATGGAGGTTTGAAACTAAACTTGCTTTTGTGTGCCTTCTCTTATTTAATTCCAAGCAACTCTGGGTTTCTTGAAGAATATTAAAAATGAAGCTAAACTTTACATACTGTATATTTTCATATACTCAACCATATATCATTCTTATTCATCCAATATGTGTGGTGCCCTGGACAATATTAGAATATTTCCTGGTTGATAGAGTAGCATTTGTGCATTTCATTGCAGAAAATCAGAAGAAAAGTTATAAAAAAGTGTACGTTTTATTTTGTAATATAATTGCTTTAAAACTAATATATATATATATATATATATATATATATATATATATATATATATATATATATTCTCTCTCTACACACACACACACTTACAATTTACTTTGGATATATAAAATTTTGAGTTGAAAAATGAATAGCTATTATTTTAAAACTTGGTGAAGTCTAGAGGATGGATATCCAGGAATCTATAAAACATTTCCTTGAATCAAACTCTTTTTAAATAAAATATTAGATAAATAGAAAGTGTTTAATCATTTCTCCTTGTCTGGTTTATACCTGAATTCATAGCAACATTACTGAAATCTTTCTTCCTCGTCTTCACTGATGAATGCTTGCTTTTTACATTTCATGGTGGAAATGAATCCATTTTCACTAATAGAGAGACATATGTTCAGCCCTTAGGTAGTGTGTAGGAAAGAATGTGATGTTGCAGGGTTCCTTGTCACTTCTCTATAGTTGTCAGCCTGTCAGCTCCACACCCCAGGAGCTCAGAAAACTGTAATTGCTGGAGTTCTCTGCTGAGGGCACACACAGCATCTATGTAGCTGACCTGCCATAAAAGTCAGAATTCTGCTTTTAGTGGAAAGGAAGGCTAATCTGGAAGGATTTACAGTGAGACATATATGATTGCCCAGGTGGCTTCAACTTATTGTTCTCCCAATGCAGAGAATTTTTTTTTAAACAATACAAAAAATCGTACTTTGTGTGCCAGGTTGTAGACTAAAGGGCCTTGGCTTTAAAATATTCAAAACAGATCCATATGGACAATTCTAGTTCCTAACAGTTGTTTTTCATAGAATTACTCAAACTATTTTTTATTATTCTTTTAATTGGCAAATAAATATTTGCATATATCTATAATGTAGAATATGTTGCATTGATTTACGTAAACAATAGGTAATAGTCAACTTAGAAGAAAATGATGCTAGCATGGCATTCCTCATTCCTTCACCCTCGAAGCACGGTGTTTAGTCGACTCATTCCTGCTTTATCCCCTTGGCACTCCTGGTCTGCCACTGCTGGGATCTTCCAAGGCTTTTATTTATTTCAAGACTTCTTTCTTTCCCTCTTCTCACCTAAGGTGATCATATATCCTTTCACAGCATGTGAAATTATTACCTAGTGTTTGCTAATGGTTTAAACGCATCCGGTCTTCTAGTTTCATGCTTTTCAACTCCCAACGCGATGATGAATATCTTACAAATCTCTCAAATCTGAGATGAAGAAAGACCCTTAGGATTTCCCCGAAAGCCAGTTTCTCTTGGAGTCTCTTTGCCATGTACTCAGAGCAGCATCAGGCTTGGAGCTGCACAGACCATGGCATTAGAATCTTCACCAACAACTGTATCTCTGAACTCCCAGCAGTTGATCCCTCAAGCAATCTGACAGTCCTGATTTCTCAATTCATCAAAAGTCTGACCACTTTGCAACACACTGCACACTGCACTGCACTGAAACTACCTTGGACTGAGTTACAACTCCTCACTTGAAGAATAGCAACTTCCCCAAATAATTTCCCTGTTTTTCTTCTCTGGCCCTCATTCCACATCTTCATTATTTACATGTTGGAACTGTCTAGTTAAATAGGAGTTAAGGATTCTCGTTTTTCTGCCCCAAATATTCTAGTTGTCAGAATGCAATCTGAGAAAGCAGCAGCTAAAGGGGATTCTGGGTGGTTGTGAGAAATCTCCAAGAAACCAACACCAAAGTCTTGTGAGCTTGCTTCCTTCAAAAACACAAAATTGTTCTTAGAAGGCATTTTTCTGCCCCTCACAGGTATAACAGATAGGAGTGATTTTATTTCAGATTATTTATTACAACTTACTATTGTTATTTGTTTATATGCTAGTATGGAAAAATAAGTTTTTGCCTTGTGCAGTTTGGCTGCCACTTGCAGCTTGCCCTTGTAACTTTAAACTTTGCTCATGTGACTATCTTAACCCTCAGAATATAAATTGCTTGATTCTCTGAATAAAGCTGGCCATTGCCTGAGACTTTAGCTGGCCTCATTTATCACCTCTGTTCTCCCAGGTCCCACTACCATTTAGAGCAGTAAACACTAGTGACAATTAAATTCTTTAAAGAAAGGATCGAAAGAGGCAACAGGACATTGTTTTTTCCATGTTCTCCTTTACTCTCTTGCAAGCCTGCCCCTCCCCTCTACCTCCACAAGGAGTTTGATTGTTTTCAGCATTCTTGTTATGTGCCTTACTGCAATCTTACTATTTCCTGGTCCTGGCTTTCCTTCACAAGGTTCATTCTGTCACCTTCAGCTGTCAGCACATACATCTTCCCTGGCTATACTCCTGAAATTTGCTTGCATCTCAGCATCTCATCTCTCCCCAAACACTCCTTAACCTTTTTACTTTATTTTTCCCTGCAGTATTCTTCAACAGCTGCAGTCACCACTTTTTTTACCACTAATTCCCACAATCTGGAAAAAGTGCCAAGCATATATATATATATATATATATATATATATATATATATATATATATACACACACACACAAACATCATACACACACACACACACACACACACACATATATATATATATATATATATGCTGTATCATTCAAATATAATACAAGAGCATAAATGTCTCTTTATATTTATACCTGGTCAAACCTGTTGTAGGTTTTTATTTGACTCTTTACTGTTATATATGAGACAAACTGTCAAGGAATGAAAAGATGGTCATACACATACTTGGGGTTTATATATTTGCTTTTGTTTTGATTATTGATACCAGTGACTATGGTGTATCTTACTTATCACTTACCCTCCTCAAAAAAAGTTTGTCCTTTTCTTTCATTATAATCTCAAACTATGCTGTACAACTTCAGATTCTCCTGATAATGGATTTGACTTAACATGTCATGGTCTTAAACTGAATCCTGTAAAGGTGATGGTCAGAATATTTAGTAAACATCAAAAACTTTCAGGAGATAAAGTGAGTTCATAAAAATAGGCTTTAGTCCTGCATTTTTGCTACCAGATGGTGTTAGAAAATAAAATCAAGTCTCGCACAAAATAATCACATTGTATATTGATAATATCACCAATATGACACTGTTATGAAGAGTAAGCACAGTGCTAGAGCATGTTTGTAGTTCAAAAAGGATATGTGAAGCAACACCTTTCATTAAAAAAGGCTTAAACATGGGTATCACCACATTCTTAAACAAGATGAACTTTAGATGAGGAACCAGATCCATCCTAGAAGGATAATTATTTGGGGCTAACAAGTCCCTGACCCTGAGGGCTGAACTACAGAAAGAGGAGGAACTGTTGTCCTTGCTTCTTCTTTCACAGTCTTTAGAGAACAGTCAGTTTGCTTAATTCCCATCCCAAATTGTCACGTGTCTTTAAGCTGACTCCAAGAGCTGAGAACTAAGTGGACACATTCCGTTGACGATATGTTATGCGTGGGTTTTTCTTACATTCATATGTTCTGCTACTTACCTATCATATTCTAAATGAGTTAGCACAGAGGCAACATGATCCTTAGGGGGGACCTAGTCCATGATTTCAATAAGCTGGTTAAATATAAGCATAAAAATTACTTTCTCTGATTTTTAAATTCCCTTTATTCCAAAGGAAGACTACTCGTGGTCATGGAACTTATTTTATGAGGAATAAAGGACTGAAAAAATTCACATGCATTTGAGAATTTTAGAGTTGAAGAAAAGTCAGATATGGTCTCGTCCTGGCAGTGTGGGAAAATATGTGCATTTAGTTGTCTGAAAGAAGTTAAGGTACAACACTTTGGTTGGTTTTCAGATTCCAGGTGCCACGCTGCTCCCCTATGAACATCCTAAATAAAAACCCAGTAAAGCAATTGTATAGCATGAGCAGGACACAGGGCTTGCTGAGCAAACCTGTTACTAGTGAAAGCCCTTCCAATGGTGACAGGACTGTGGAGATACTAGAAAAGGATAATTAGCCTTACTCAAACAGTTTTAAAAAAGAATCTATCAACTTCTTCATCATAGCACTTCTTATTCATTCCTTTCTAGCCTAAGGATACTGTTTTCACTATTTAAGGAACTTAGTGTAGTGGGTTGCCACAACATTATAATGGGTATTTGTATTTTGATGCTAATTCTGCTTTCCCAAGATGGGGCTGCCTGGGTTAAGGAGTGAGTCACTGCTCAGGTGACTTCATGTGAACCTTCTTCCATTTTAACTTGTAAAATACAGGCTAGTGCTGGTCAAGGTTTCTATTCCTGCACAAATATCACAACCAAGAAGCAAGATGGGGAGGAAAAGGTTTATTCAGCTTACACTTCCATACTGCTGCTCATCACCAGAGAAAGTCAGGACTGAAACCCAAGCAGGTCAGGAAGCAGGAGCTGATGCAGAGGCCATGGAGGGATGGTACTTACTGACTTGCTTCCCTTGGCTTGCTCAGCCTGCTTTCTTATAGAAACCCGGTCTACCAGCCCAGGGATGGCACCACCCACAGTGGACTGGGCCCTCCCCCCCTTGATCACTAGTTGAGAAAATGCCTTCCAGCTGGATCTCATAGAGGCATTTCCTCAACCGAGGCTCCCTTCTCTGTGATAACTCCAACTTGTGTCAAGTTGACACAAAATCAGCCAGTGCATCTGGTGATTGGGCAGTGGAAGAGAGGTGGAGCAGAAATGTTTTGAGCATAGAAAAGAGAGAGGAGAGGAAGAACTCAGAGAAAGGAGGGAGGAAAGAGGAGGTAGAAGGAATGTGGATGCATGTGGCCTGGAGAAACAGCAAGTCATAAGGGATCTCATAGATGGGAAACACAGCAGTGTAGTGGTAGGTCTGCCCAATCTAGGCACACCACTTTATTAATATTAATTGACTAGTGCTTTCCTTGCATGGGCTCATTTGGTTTGGAGATTTACTGCAACAAACTAACATTAGCAATGTCATGTATTCAGCTTGTATAAATCAAATAAAACAAGTACCAGGATTCACATCTTTCTGTCTGATAAAAAATACAGATTTCATTTCTTATTCATAATTTTGTCATTTATAATCAGGGCCCATGTTTCATGTTCATTACACAAACTGAGGCAGAGTTGGCTCCAGCTAACCTTATGATTTCACAAATTGTCATGTTGAGTATCTTGCCCTTTCTTTTGGCAGCCAAAGAGTTTTCTTGGTGGGCTCCATGTGAAGCTTATCTCAGCATCTCCCTTGTTGAGAAATTCTAGTCTGGTTCATCAAAAACTCAGGATAAGATTTAGAATTCTTACTGTATTGTAAGATAACCCAGCAGCTGCATCCCTAGGCAGTTTCTGAGAATCAAAATAATGGCACTGAATTATCTCTTCAATTTATGAAATACTTGAGACTGCGTGTCACAGATAGTACAGACAACCCAAGAACACAATACAAGAAGTAATTCCACACCTGTTTTCATGTTACCTAAAGAAGAAAATTGCTAATCTTTTATTCCAGTAAAATTAGAGCCAAAAGACAGAATCAGAGCACAACAATAAGGCACATCAGGAGATCCTCTCATGGATTGCATTTCCTGTAAGCAAAATGCTTTCTTGAAACCCAAGAGATTAATTGGCCTGATTAAGATTATAGAGCAGTGTTCCTGGAGGAAAAGGACATCAAGTTATCAGGCTGTACACATGGAATTGATGTCAGCCACATGTCCATGGGATAAAGTGTTATGTAACTTCAGCATATAGTCTGTTCAGATGCTCTGAGCAGAGTGTTTATAGTAGTGTCACTTATGTAGTCTTGACTCTATACCATCGTAGAGTGGCTTTTTATTTTTTATTTTTAACCTTATTCAGCAGTGATTTCCAACAGTATGAGTACTTATTAAGAAACTCTTATTTCTGCTGTATGAAATGACCTAGATCTAAAATATTTTATTGACATAACAGTTTTCAGACTATCAGCATTTATAAAAATAATAATTGGATAATTGGGAGAGCTGCATAGAATGACTTTCATAGAAAGCCTATAAAATTTTTTCTGTAGTTTACAGACCACTTACTGTTCATGTTGTATTCATGATTTTGGAAATAGATTGGTTTCTTCATTCCAGCTGGGTTGACAGAATCATGTAGAGTATATAAACTAGCAACTACACCCAGTGGAATATATTAAAGGTATACCAAGTAACAATTGTAAAATGTTATACAATATATGAGATTCATCATTTTTACACAATGATAATCTTCAATATTTCACCAAAGGATTAGATGGTGATGGTGGTACTGATGGTGGTGATAATGGTGATGGTGATGGCGGTGACTATGGTAACAATGGTGATGATAATGATGTTGATGTTGATAGTGATCATGGTGGTGATGGTGGTGAAAATGGTGATGGTTGTGATGATAGTGATAGAGATGGTAATTGTCTTGGTGGTAATGGTGATTCCTAGTGATAGTGGTGAAGGTGAAGTTGATTGTATTAATGGTGATGGTAATGGTTGTAGGGTGAACTATATAACTAGGGGCAAACTATAGATTAAATCTCCAAAAACTAAAAAAAGACAATGCATGCTAATCATTTTTAATCAGATCATTTACTCTGCTCTGTCTACCCTTACTCTGCCTAAACTTATTCTAGCCAATTTTGCATAGGATTTGTTCTTATATAACCTCTGCTTTTGATTTATTTTTAAACTATCATCTCTAAAATATTTCCATTTATGTATCTGTTATTAAATACCTAACTTCTTAGTGATTTAATTTTCCAAATAGAAGACCTAAAGAACAAATCCTCTGTACTTATTTGTTTAAATGTTTCTTCCCTTTATCAAAGCTTTTAATACATTGTTAACACTTGACTCAGATTACTCAGTGTTCCTCTTTGCCCCTGATCTTTTATAAGGGCAAACAAATAGGTGATTATTCTATTTTTACAAGTGTACTTTACACTGTATAGAATAAAGTGTGATTAGAATAATAAATTGCATTGAACTTTCACTTCACCCTAGTCATCAAAATCCTTCTTGTGACATTTGAACCAGTAAAGGTTAAAATACCAGTTATACCCATCAGTAACCTCCTGCACTTCATAGAAAAATAAAGCAACAGAGATTCAAAGTTAAGAAGCCAGCAATCTAATCAATGCTTGGGGTTTACTGTCTGCATAGTACATCTTTATGACATTTCCAAACCAATTTTGATTTCTGTTTTTCAATGTGTTTTACGTCCTGTCTCCTCAGAGGTTTTATAAATATAATTTATTCAGTACTTCTAGTTCTGATAAATGCCATATTCATGTACAGAAAGATGAGTAGAATTTTGAGGAAGCTAAAAAGTCTCTCTAAAAACAGGCACAATTAGAAGTCCCTTGCTTGTTTAACAGAATGTCTTGTTCCAGTGTTTAGTAAGATTGGGGTAATTTCAGAACACTTATTCTTCAGTTTTAGTTTGTTTATTTATTTATAGTCTAATTTACCTATGAGCCAAAACTGATTCCTAGTTTTTGTAAGAATTTTTCAAAATTAATATCTATACATTGACATATAGACATAAAAAGGTTTTCTTATATTTTTGTTTATTTGCAGTGAGGTGGTACCACATGGATTCCATGGATCAAATTTCAGTAGTTTAGTAGCTATGGAAGAAAGAGCCTTTACAGTGTGAGGACCATAAGCATCAATAATCAATGACCATAGCTATCTTTGATGAAATAAATTCAAAGATCATCTTTTAGTGTGCATTTTGTTGTTGTGTTCTTTGCTGCACAGAACCTTTCTAGTTCATGAATTCCCAAATGTTTACTAATAATTTTGTTGCCATTGCCATAGCTAAGACATGATTGAAGAATTACAGCCAGAAGAAATGTCAAGTAAATGTTTCCTATTGTTTACATCACAGTCTTACATTTGCATCTAGTCCAGTTTGAGTATATTTTTGTCTTCAATGTAAATGAACTGGAAAACGTTATTCTTTGCATGGGAATGCATTTCCAGTCTTCTACCTGTTGTCATGAGAGAGGGTTTTGTTTTCTTCTCCTTGTTTCTTTGACACATGGATAACATATGTGTGTCTATTTCTTAAGCTTTTATCCTGTTCCACTGTTTTATGTATTTGTCTTTGTGCTACTAATATACTATCTTGGATACTATATATTTATTGTATAATTTCAAATAAAGAGGTATAATATTGTTAGTTTATTTTCTTTCTTATGATTAATGTTTTTACTCATGATGCAATCACTAGAGGAAAAAAGGAACATCTAGAGAATGAGAAAATATTAGCAATGTATACATTATGTGCAAAGGGATTGATCTTTAAAGTATCTAACAAATAATTTGTTAGCAAAAAGCCTAAAACATTATTTTAAATTGATTAAAGTCACACATTTACATTTTGTCCAGGACAATTTTGAGTAGATGCATGCGAAATTTTCAATATTCAAGTTCACAAAAAAAACCATAATGAATTATCAACTCACAATGCTAAGGTGACTCTTATTTTTAAAGACAGAGCAGAGAAGAGAGATGGAATATAAGATGTAGGAGGGGCAGTGGGAAGAAGAAAAGTAAATGCTAAAGTAAATTGGAGAATTGAATATTTAGACACTGTTGATAGAAAGCTAAAGCAATGTAGCCACTATGGAAAACAGTGTTGAGATTCCCAGGGAAGTTAGGATAGATTTGCATACAAAAAAATTGAAATGAGAATATGAGACACTAATACACCCACACTGATTGAAGCAATATTTATGATAGCCAAGATACAGAAGCAGTGTTTTAGATAGACGTTCACAGATAGATGGGTGAATGAAGACATTGTGATATGTACATAGAGTTGAGTAGGCTTTGGTCTTTAACGTGAAATTCTGAAAAAACATAGTGACTATGAGTAACTTTAAGGACATTTTACTAAGTGAAATAAAGTGTTCACAAAAGAGCATATCCTGCATGGGTTGAATAGAAAGTAATTATTGCATTCAAATTTAAACAATTAGAAATTAAAGCAGAGTTATCAGCAACCGAGGCACTGAGGAAAGGACATATTACTAATTAATAGGAATAAAGTTTCAGTTAACAGAAATGACTGAACAGGGAGATTGATGGTAGACAATTAGAGTTGTTGTCATTAGCAGTGTGTTAGGGACCTCAAACTCCCTCTAGACAGTAATAAGGATTTATTTGAGTTTTCAGCATAGTAAAATAAATTTGAAAAGAGGAAAAAATACACTATAGCCTTTGCTATCCCGAAAATGTACAATAATCTACCAGAAAAATATCAATGGAGCTAGAAAAATGCAGATCTTCTCAAATATTCTTCTCAAAAATTCCTTCAAAATTTACTAAACATTTACTTCAGGACATTATTGTCAAATAAAATATAATCATAAAACATAAAATCTTGAGACACAAACATTCTTTGGGGATCATTTATCTCAGTTGCTTTGTGGAACAAATGTCAAGCTTTTTAACAGCAGGCAATCTTTCAAAGTCACCTAAGGTTTAAGTCTACATGCTTCTAGACCACATGTTGTTCACCATACTTGCTTTACAACATCTGATGTCATCAAGCCATCATGTCAGATACTCAATATAGAGATGGTAAGTCTTATAAAAAAATACAAAAAACAGGTGAGGTTTTTTTATTTGTACAGAGTCCTTTTTTTTTTTTTCTCGATGCTCTGAGATAGAACAAATGTGTTTTCTTTTTGTTCCCATCATCACGTATTTTTATGCATTTTCCTCCTTCCTGTTTAATTACTTTGATTACATACATAAATAACTTATGCTTCAAAACCCTTCACATTTCACTAGGAGAGCCGATGTCTGTTGAACCACGATACTTAAACGTTGCTATGCTAGCCTCATACCCTGACACTGATCACCTGTAACTCATCTTATGTCTTACTTCTAGAAACTAAACCACACAGTCTAGCATCTTGTTATTATTAGATGTGGCAAAATAATGCTTAAAATTAATTGTAAGTCAAGCAGAAAAATTTATCTCATGACTGTACTCCTAAAATATTAAACCATTCTTAACAGTGACAGTATTTCGTAAAGAAAAATTTTATGCCACTTGAAAGTTAAAAGAAATGCTTTAAAAATAGAGTTATGAAATATACAAGTGCTTATACCTGCAATATCAGCCTTAGGAGTTGGGACAGGGATATCTCTGTAAGTTGGAGGTAAACCTGGTCTACAAAGCGTGTATGTATATATACAGCATATATGACATACATCCACATATATGACAGACAGACAGACAGATGACAGACAGTGATGATAATAGGTAGATAGCTAGACAGCTGATAATTAACTGGATGATTGGTAGATAGATGATAGATAATGGATAATAGCTAGAAGATTATAATCAGATAAATGAAAGATAGATGACATATAGTTAAACTACAAACATATATATATATATATATATATATATATATATATATATATATAGTAGAGAATTAATAGATGAGTAGCTGATTACTAATAGACAGATAATAGATGGATAGTGGATAGACAAATTGCCAACTGATTATAACTAGCTATGTGAACAAGTGATAAATAGATGAATAAATACAGAGATTAAACATTAGAAGATGATGCATAACAGTGACTTGTTATCTGTTTTGTGTGTGTGTATGTGTGTATGTTGAATTCATTTTCTGTTTTAGGAATTTTATAACAGCATCCAATAAGTTATTCCTAGATTCTGAACATGTTTCTTCCATTGTTGTTAGAATGTTACTAACCTATTAAGCTTTACTAAGTTTAACAGTTACTATGATTAATACTATTTTTGTACTATGCTAATACACAGAGCTCTCTTATGACCAGTGAGAATTCATTATTTTCATTTCCTTGAAATGTAGAACTATTTATATCAGCTATGTCCTTCTCTACAAAATGGGGTATATAGATTAATTTACTTATTTACAGACACTTAAAGTTTTCATCAGAAGCAATAGTCAGATAAAACCAAATTCTCTTAATTTAAAATGAATGGTTTACCTATTTGTGGAATAATGTCTCTGTTTTTCTGAAATTCCATACAATTTTAAACCTTTCTTGGATGAAATACTATTTTCTTCAGTTTTGTTGTTTCTTCTGTATCATTGGCCTTAACCATCATAGTGTGTTGGGGTAAATAAAGTTCAATTTTCAAAAGTGTAAAAACCATTTCTCTCAATGCTCATGTATAAAAGATTAAACCTAAATCATAATTGATTCAGAGCAGTAGGATGCTGGGCTACAAAGATGGGTCAGTAGGTAAAAGTGTCTCCCACATTTGGGTCTCCAACACCCACTGAGACAAATAGTGGGTATTCCTATGTAACAACAATTTGGGGACACGGTGGAGGAAGAAACAGATGAATCTCCCAGCTTGCTGGCAGCTGAGCGATCAGTAGGTTCATTGGGAGTCTCTTTTTCAAAAATTAAGGTGATCAGAGATCTGAGGAAGACACTCAACACTGACTTTTAGTCTCTACATATATGTGTATTTATGTGCATATATGTCCACATGGTAACACACACACACACACACACACACACACATATATACCACAAGATGTAATGACTACTCAAAAAACTTTGTAGTAGCTAAAGTATTTATAGGATAGTAATTCTATCAAGTTAGATTTAAAAGTGAGTCATATTCCATAAGTCATTAGCCTTGAATATGAACTCAGCCATCTGTCAAGAATTGTTTTTTTGACAAAATTGTGTGGGTGTTACTAAATCCGGAGTTTTGGGTCAAGAATAAGGTCTTTGAACAACTGAGAAAAAATTTTGGCTGACCTCTCCCTGCCCATTTCTCTGAGAATTTCTGTGAGAATTGTTTTGCCAGCTTTTCAGATATAGTCACAGTGCGGACTTGACTCCACGAAACCAATACTGTGTTCCTAGCTCACTTTATCCTTTTTACAAAATTTATCTCTGACACTAAAGAATAGTGTGGGCAAATGGAATATAAGTATCTAACAGGCCTCTAGGAATGTCATTGGCTGAACCTTGAAATACATATATCCAGTAGGTCAGTTTTGCTATAATGTTGAACAACAAGCCAGAAAAGAATGTTGGGAATTTGTATCTGAATCTGGGGGACACTTGTCTCTGTGCCATGGTGAGACAGAAGTGAAGTCCACAGGGATCAGCATGGAGGTCACAAGACAATTGATCCTGTATGTGTTTTTGGTAAAAATACACTTTCACACACACACACACACACACACACACACACACACACACACACACACACACACACCAGGGAAATGCTTTTATATTTGAAATTTGTGTAATAAATTTCTGACTGAAAAGATTGAGTGATTCCCACCTGTCTATTTTCCCATGTCAACCCTTTGAAGACGTACTGGTGCTGATATAGTGATTGGAAGTTAAATGCAATTTAACACAGTGGATGAGATTTTCTGTTCACCGAAGCAGAATCAACCTTAAATGTGTGGGTTGTCATTTCTATCTATAGGCAGGGAATGTCTTCTCTTCGCAGTTTTAAGGTTCACGGTACAAAGTAGCTTGACTCCTTAGTTGCACTGTTTTAATCAGTGTTAGGGATAAATTAAATCAGAAGTATTACCTAAATTATTGAAAGCTTATTTTCAGCTTGCTACTGATAAAGAACTTGTCTCCCTAATAAGCATCACCATAGTAATAGAGATCACTGCTATGATATGGGTCTGAGGTGGTGATTAGATATCCAAACACCATCCCTGATACTTTAGTGTTATAGATCTGGAGATGTATGAAAGATACATATTTCTAGATGCCTTATTATAAGTCTTTAATCTGACATATTTCACATAAGCTTGATATTTAAATGACTATTTCTCAGCTGTGGCACTATTTTGAGAGACTATGAAACCTTTAGGGGGAATGACCAAGCTGTCAGCAGTATGTCACTAGCAGCCTTGATGCTTACCCATGACTGCTGGATTCTGACACACCCTATGCCTTCTCCTTTGCCACTATGTAAACAGCTTCCACCTCGTATTTCACTACTATGGACTGAGTTGCTTTTGAATGCTTCCTCCACCATAGCAGATGTAAATGATTAGGAGCTTAAATTACTTCTGCCAGGAATTCTGGGCACAACCATGACATAATAACAGAGCTAAAATGTCTGGAAGAAATTTAAAATGATTTCTCAAAAATGATACTACAAAAGAAAATCTACAGGCTTAGCAGAGAAGACACAATAATGTGTAGTAACTGCTCATTTTAGATTACAGCTGTGACGATGGGTGTCATGTGCTTGGCTGTTCTCTTTGGAACACCTGTCTATGTCCCATCATTCGAATCCACCATATGACTCATCTAAAGTGTTTCTCTCCCCTTCAATTCTTCAACAGACCTCATGGATTTTTGATGTTCCCTCTCACAGTTCTGGCCACCATAGGCACTACTTTCTGCATAGTAAAGATTGAAGCCACAAGGAAGGATTTCTCAGTGGTTGCTATAAGGGCGAGGCTATTCCTAAGTAGAAATTATATCTACTAATAGGTCATGAGCTATTGGAAATCCTATGGCTATTACATTGTTTAAAAAAACCCAGGAATACAATGATTTCTGATGACACATTGCTATACCCACAGATCATCTTTCAGTGCATTGTAATTCAGAAAGACTTGCAACTGTGCAATGTATAAAGAATGAGAGACTTTGGAACACTAAATTCTAAATGGGATGTCTCCAACAAGGCCCTCCCCTCGAGGGTCCGAGAGGCTTATGGAAGAGGAGGTAGAAAAGTTGGAAGAGAGAGACTCAAAGTGAGCACCATCTAAACACATTAGAAATGAAACAGATTTGAATTCGCCATGAGTGTGACCACACACACAAGACCTGTGAAGGGACCAAAGGTAGCATGAATGCCTCCATGTCGGCCCTTGGCAGCAAGACAAAAGGCTGCATGCCCTCTTCTCTGTGTCAGCCATTGGCACCGAGGCTTGCTTTTCCCTTTCCTGCTAGTCCCCGGCCTAGGTAAACAGCCAGCACTCTCCTGCCTTTGAAGGAGACAGAAAATTAATGCCCTTGAAGTGACAAGGTTCTTGAGCTATGGGAAGGAGACCAAAAAGTGTTCCGACAGCTGTGGCCAGTTTGTGAAAATCCACTAGCCTCTGATAAGGGTCGAGTTATTTCTTCCCAGGTCAAAAAGGTCCTTTTCCAGATGTATGGTCCTTCCTTGCTTTCTGAACAAATGTTATCGGTTTTGAAGAATAACGTGCCTTTCTCCTCTACCCAATCAGGTAATGCCAAGGCTCGAAAGCCCCAGCTCATGCATCTTCCATGTATATACAGGAAGCCCCTAGACCCGGGCATCACATTCCCAATCTGTGGAGCAGGGAAGGCTATATCCTGAGGTCAGACTCAAATAATAAAGACTGTGCAAACCTAAATATATGTCACAGCACTGAGAAGGGGACATGGACAGAGAGCCCACCCATAATCAAAGATCTACTTATTATTGATAGCTTCTGGGAAGAGGAAATGTAATTTCTCCAGTGAGTTTCACTGGGCATATCAGTCACACCCTGGGTCAGGCTACATGCCCAAGAGTAGCTGTCCAATACAGAATGGACTCAATGATTTTTTTAAAATATGCTTTATGTTCTCTTTTGGCACTTTTTGGTTCAGTTGTTGTCTGTTTTTATATTTTTTCCTCCATTTGGAGGCAGGAGAGGAGGGGGAAGGCTGAGAGATCAAGCAAGCATGAAGCCGGCAGTGTAGAAAAGTGGTAACGATCTTTGAGGCGTGGGAGAGGGATGAAAGGATATTACAAAATACATTGTATTAAAATTTTAAATAAAAATAAATTAGTTAAAATTTTGTGTGGGGTTTGAGTGGGGAGGGTGAGCAGTTATCAATGGTTCATGTGTGAAATTCAGAGGACAACTCTTTAGCTGGTCCCTCTTTATGTCCTGTAGCTTCCTGGATTGAACTGAAGTTGTAAGGCTTCGCAGGAAGTACATCCTTAACAGTCTTTATTATGTTTTCCATTTGACTGTGCACACTATTCTGATTGCTGCCACTGTCACCTCACATTCCTTTCTTTTGACACTTCTAGAACTAGTACACACTCCTCTCACTAAGTTCCTTTCCTACATTGACATTGCTTTGCTTTGTGAGTCCCTAAGTTTAACAAAGGCTATCTTATTTTGGGGGAACTATTTATTGGAGCATAGTAGGCTTATTAGTGGTTACTGAAGTGAACAAATCTGCTCTTCCCTCAGAATCCATCAGTAACCCATATCTCAGCAGGGAGGAGAACGATTATGTGGGCCTCTCCCAGATCTATAGTTGATTATTATTATTATTTTTTTTGCTTTTGTTTATTTCAGGACAGTTGTTTCTTTGTGTAGCCCTGGCTGTCCTGGAACTCTGTCTGTAGACTAGGCTGGCCTCAGACTCAGAGATCTGTCTGCCCTGTCTCTGGAGTGCTGGGATTAAAGGCTTTTGCTATCATGCCTGGCCTGTGATTGTTTATTGACAGATCCAGTCTCGTGCGGTGCAGTCCCACTGTTGGCAGCTGCTGATGCTGAGAGATCATTACTACATTTGACACAGCATCCTGGGTACACAGTAGTTCCTAGTTCTTCTCCTACCTGTGGACTTTCATGTTCCTTGCTTCCTCTCTTCTACGTTGTCCTGTTGTTCTCCGGGTCTTAGAAGACGTGCAGTGAATGTCCTGTTTATGGCTGTATACCCAGTGTTTAGGAATTCTTAGTGCATTGGCTAGTGCGGTGTCTCTGCATTTACAACATACAGTGTGAGATGTTTCCCTCTGTGTTGGACTCTATGGTGTATTCACAGCAGTCACCCAAGATAGAAATGCTCAGGCACAGTTGAGAACTCTAGATATAAACCTAGGAATAAAGTCAGTTTGAACACTCACTTTGTTTTCTCATGAACTCTGTCAAGACTTTATCAGTCTTTGTTTCTACATCTTGGAGGCCAAGTGAGCCAAAAATAATTTTTAAAGTAGGTGACTAGAGGGTAGACATTTTAAAAATGATTTCCAGGCACTTTTTTCTAAGCCTAGATAATTACAAATTCATTTTTATTCATTATATACATATTAATATTTGCATGAATTACATAATTTTTAAATGACAAACTGTAATCATGTAGAGGCACCAGCACTGACTGACACTCTCAAATGCTTAGGCAGTGGGAGAGACAATCGCTGTGGGAAAGCACACCAGCTTTTCCTTCTTGGTGGGTTATATGGGACTTCCTACAAAATCCCCAGTCCTGTATCGTGTTCTCACCTCTACTGAAGGGCTAATGTTGGCTTTAGAAAATTAGACTCTGAGATAAAGGACTGAAACAGAATTTAGATATAAAAATTAGCTTTTGCATGGTAACCAAAAGGGACAGGATAAACGCAGTTATTCCATAATGAGATTACGGCAAGCCTTGGAAACAATCTGCCCTTCCTTTGCACTGCGGAGAAATGAGCGATGGAAAGAGCATCTTCTGAACCTACTGGAGAATCAGTATGAGCTGGACAGAACCCAACCTTCAGTAGATCCACAACATCTCCTTTGTCTGTCTGTCTGTCTGTTTCTTCTCTTTAACTATTTCTTTTCTTTTTTGTTTGCTACTTTCATCTAAATATTAGATAGTCCATTAGAGGGGCGACCACACTTCAGGTGGTGATTGTGTGAATGGTCTGTTTTGTTGCTTTTGTAGTATCTGCTATACAATGAATAAGAGATATTCCCACAGTATCAGAATCCATATTTTATCTATAGAAAGTATGCATATGTCTATAAGTGCATATAATGTTGTGTCATGGGTGTTTCTGTACAGCCAAAATTAGTAGGTGCACAATATCTAATGAGACACTAAGAAGAACTTGGATCTTCAAGATGTCAGATGAAAGGAACTCTCAGGAGGGAAATGAATGCCCCCAGGAAAGTATCCTGAGGGAGGTCATATGCCCTTGCTTACTTGTAAAGTTGCACTGTGCCAAGGAAGTAGTGTCTGAGACAGAAGAAAGAAGCCATCATCTGTCATCTGTTCATTCTTACCTGATTTCTTCAGTCCCAAATGTGGTTAAGTTCCTTCTCTTTCAGAGCTAGAGAAAGAACTGAAGGAGCAAATAGGGGTTATACCCTAATGGGAAGAACAATATTATCAACTAACCAAACCCTCCACAACTCCCAGGGACTAAAACACCAACCAATGAGCACACATGGAGAGACCCCTGGCTCCAACATATGTAGCAGAGGATGGCATTGTCTGGCATCAAAGGGAAGAGAGGTCTTTGGTCCAGTGAATTTGTGTTCTCCCAGTGTAAGGGAATGCCAAGGCACTGAGATGGAGAGGGTGATTGGGAGAGGGAGCACCTTCATGGAAGCAAGTGGAGGGGGAAGGAGGAATGGAAGTGGGGGAGGGGCGGGGGATAACATTTGAAACGTAAAGACAGAAAATATACAATAAAATAATAATTAAACATAGGAAGAAAGTTCCCTCTCTTTCAGTAGGATAGAAGAGGAACAAGTGTTTACCAAATTGGAGACAAAATGTCATTTCTAAAGGGTACCTATCTTTCTCACTATAAATAATGCCTTAGACAAAAATGATGAAGCTGTGTAGCTCTACAGCGTGTGTGTGTGTGTGTGTGTGTGTGTGTGTGTGTGTGTGTGTGTGTGTGTATGTCTGTGTGTCTCTCTGTGTATGTGTGCATATATGATGTTTCAGGGGCAGTGGATAAAACTATTATACCTTCTGTAAATTCCTGTTTTTTTGAACTATTCTTAATTTTTATGCAGGCTGTTTTCATGTGACAAAATAAGAATAAACCAAGAAGGTTGTTATGAGAGAAGTGTGGAAAGATATTCTAAAATAATGAAATACTGGGAAGCAAGCCAAAAGAGTCAGCTGTGCCCATGTACAATCATATAGACTCTTGTTTAGCTTGCAAGAATAATTTGTAATGTTAACTCATTTATAAAGAGAAAGAGATGTTAGGACATAGCAACGCTGTGCCTTTTGTCTCTTAGCAGGACATTCTAACCCACTTTTACTCCATTTATGAAGCATTTCTTTCCAAGGCCACTGGTTGGCTTCTGTGGACCTCTTGAGCTTTGCCCCAGTGTCCTTAGACATTATAAATGTCTTTATTTTTTCATGTTTCAGAGGCCTCAGGACATATTTCTGCAAGCACAGCTTCCTGGTATTTGAAAAGAAACTTAGATCAGGAATGTCTTTCTCAACTATTTCCCTGTCCTTCTCCTAACAGAGGTCATGGGGTATCAACTTCAGCCTCTGATAAAAGGCCTCTTGCTGCCTAGAGAAGAGGGAAATAGGAACATGCACATCTGAAGGAGATCTTATTATTTCCTGAAGTTATCACTAGCTCTTCCCTGCAAACACACTTCCTTATACCTTCCCAGGAAAACTTGTCTGGACACATCTAAAACTCAGTAATCATCATTCATTGGAGTGGCATCTGGCCATTTATGTGAAATTTTAACTCCTGAGTAAGTTTTGTTAGGAACAGGGGCTCACATTGACTTCCAGATGCACTTTCTATTCTGACTGGGGCTCACTTCCAAGCGCGGTGATATTCTGGTTTTGCACATTTCTACATATTTATCTATATCTATTGTTTTTTGTTTAGAAGTCTGTTCTTGATTCATAGTTTTTACTGAGAAAACCCAATTTCTCTTTAAATACAGTGTCTTCCTCGGGGGAGTGCGGGAGACTGTTTACTAGATGTAGCTTACAAACCAGTAGCAATGTAAAGGTTTTCTTTCTTCAGATGTTTGCTCTGGACCCATCAGCATATGAGTAACAAAAACTTCAAGGGGTATGGAAGTTAATGCAGCTCAGCATATGTGTTAGTAACATATGAAATACATGGTATTAAGAAAATTACCACAGCTCAGCATATGTATGAGTAACATTTAAAATTCATGGAAGTCAGAAAGTTACCGAAGCTCAGCATATATGTGAATTACATATAAAATACATGGGAGTATGTCTGGAATGTATCTGTTTTCTGTGCTGAAACATGGAACTGAAAGTTCAAGTCATGTAAGCTTATTTAAAATTTTCTATGTGTCATTAACATTAATTTGTTAGTGTTTACTAATTAACAAATTGCACATAAGTTAGTTTGAATCAAGAAAATGAGTGTCATATTCCCATAATTTTAAATCCTTAAATATCTCTACATTATAAAGTCAGTGATGTGAAGAATTAGAGAATCAATTATAGATTAGCACAGTTGATTGGAGAGATGGCTCTGTGCATGATAGCACTTGTTCTTCCAGAGAATTTGAGTTTGCATGCAAGCCCTTACATTTGATGCCTCACTCCCTTCTGTAGCTGCAACTATCACACATCTCAGACTGTCTTGTGGCCTTTGAGGGCTCACATGCACATACATATAGATTCACAGACAAACAGACACACACATAAATACACACATAAATATGTGTGTGTATACCACATTTTGTAAGTAAGCATTGGCAACATTAAAAAATAATGGAATTTATGCTTTAATAGAGAAAATTATATTGATATTATCCATAGAAACTTATACCAAAACATTCTTTTACTCCTTTTAATTGTCAAGGAAAATTAGGACTTGCTGAGGTCATAGGGTTCTCTTTGATAGTAACAGAAGACAGGTGAGGCAACTTGGGGAATGACACAAAATTCTCAACTTGACAAAGGGTGGAAGGTAGGGGAACCTTGACATTAGAGGGTGGATAGATTGAGGAGTAGATAGATGGCTCAGTTATTAAGAGCACTTGGTTCTCATGTAAAAAAAAACCAAAAAAACCCTAGTTTGGTTCCTACTACCCAGAGCATGCAGCTTACAACTGCCTGAAACTCAAGATTTAGATCTGAGAGAGACCTTCTTTACTTCATGGGTACTTATAAGAAAGTGATACAAACACACACACACACACACACACACACACACACACACACACACACACACACACACACACAGAAACATGCATATGCATATAAACATTAAAAGAAGTACAATAATCCAGCTGGCCTATAATCCTCAAGAGAAACTGGTTTTACAGCCTTCAGTGATCTATTGAATGGATCTATTGGATCTGTTTGAATTGGGGCTTTCATTTTCACAGCCTGTAATAAGGACCTAACAATAGAATATAACCCAGACCTCTACCAGGGAGGAAACAGGCTGAAAAGGTACAGATAGCCAAGGGAAGGATGCCTCATTTTTGAATGGCTTCCTTCTTCACCTCTTTAGTTGACAACTACCTCATGGTCAGTCTCATTTTGCATGCTACTTATATACTTGTGTGTATATTCAGCCAATCAGAGTTCACCTGCCAAGGTCTAATATTTAAGATCTCTGGGATCTTGAGATAAGAAGAATGATTTTAGAGTCTTGTAGCCTAGCTTTTAGCAAGTTCCTAGTTCAGACCACAAGCCCAGCTTCCAGACATTCTTCAGAAAAAAATAGATTGCCTTCAAGCCTCTTAGGGGATATACTTGTGGCTAGGTTGGCTTTTCCTGAGTCTTTTCCTACTGGCAGGGTTCTTGTTCAGGCTCCCACTGCCCTCAGCCTCTAGGACTCTTTCTGTGGCTGAAGTCAAGAGAGGCTGTTCTTGTCTTTGCTTTCAAGCCTTCAGAATTCAAGTTTCAAATGGGATTCTGTTTCTGAAAGTGCCTCTAGGATTTAAGACCTGCTGCTTTAGAAACATGTGCTTTCAGCTTTCAAGCCCTGCAGAGTTTGTCACCTGGGTCAGTGACCTGCTTTCTGTACTCTCTCTGTAAGGAATGTCCTCACTTGAAACCCTGAGACCCTCCAAGAGCTTTTGAGCTATACTATTGGCTAATACTATCTAGTATGTCCAGGAAAGCCTACTGAGAGCAGAGAGCTGCAACACTTGCAATCTCCCTAGATCCTAACAAGTGAGTCCCTAGAACACAACTCTAACACTGCAGTGCCCCTTAGTTGGCTCCTACCAAGGCTCTCAGTTTACTATTTGAGTTTTTTTTTTTTTTTTTTTCCTGTTACAATGCTACTCTCCTGTGTCATGTTATGTTGTTACTATCTTTGTTTCCCTGTGGTTGTCTGCAAACTCCATTCTTAGAGGGAGGGTGAGACAGGAACCAATGCAAAACAGAAGACCCCAGCCTCTTAAAACCACTGAAGTCTCTAAGTAGGACAATAACTTTGTTACATTGGACGAATCCAGTGTTCATATTTTCATCAGAACCGCTCTGGACACATGGTTTGAAAGGATTGTATAATGTCATCATTATAACACCACAGAGTAGTTTTATTCTCTTAACAACTTCCCTCCCACAATCCCTAGCAACACTGATTATTTCTCGGTCACCATGGTTTTATCTTTGGCAGAAAGTAAGCTGGCGCCATAGAACATTGCCTTTTCCCATTGACTCGTTCCTACAAATAATATGTATTTCATGTTTTTTTACCATAATAATTTGCATATTCTCAAGATTAAGCAGTATTATCTTCTTTGGCTGTCCCATGCAATGTATCCACTTCTTTATAGGAGGATGCCATGTTTGGTTTCAGGTTTTGGTGATGTAGCATCAAACTCTTATGAATATCAATGTGCCTTTGTGTAGCATGCCTTTGAAAAAAATTAGGGTCCCGTTTCCACCTGTGCCTGGAGCTGACCCAGTGCCAGAGCTCTGCTGAAGGAAGCCTGATATAGCTGTCTCTTGAGAGGCTCTGCCAGAGCTCACAGCCAACCATTGAACTGAGATCAGAAGACCCAATAGAGGAGTTACAGAAAAGATTGAAGGATCTGAAGGGTTTTTCAACACCATAGGAAGAACAACAATACCAAACAACCAGAGCTCCCAAGGACTAAACCACTACCCTAAGAGTGCAAATGAATACACATGGCTAAAACTGCAAATGTAGCAGAGGATGTCCTAATTAAGCATTAATGAGAAGAGAAGCCCTTGACCTGCCAAGGCTCAATGCCCCAGGGTAAGGGAATGTCAGGGGAGAGGCAGAAGGAGGTGGGTAGGTAGGGGATCACCCTCATAGAAGCAGAGGAAGGGGAGATGAGATAGGGGGTTTGTGGAGGAAAAACTTGGATAAAATATATCCAATAAAAATAAATTAATCAATATCAAAAATTAGATGTACTGTTACTATTCCATCAGATATAAGTAGGCATAACTTAACTACAAAATAACTGGCATTCTAACATGAATGCTTTTTTTTTTCTGTTTATTTATCTTTCTTTACTTCTTTTGTAAATATAAAGCATCATAGTTGTTCTTAAACAGATATTGGGTGTATTTTGTTAGATTTATATCCCAATAGTTCATTTACTTGTGTAGCAATGCCAATGATAGGGTATTTTAAATGGCAAACTCAGCTGATTATTATGGATTGTGTCAGGAATCTTATTTGTATAGTTGCTGTGACTATATACTTATGAAACTAATAGGAAAAGCGCAAAAGATTGACTGTTTTAAGGAGAATGCTTTCCAAATATTAAGCCATTAAATGTTTGGTCCCCAGTTGTTTGCATTGTTTGGAGGTAACAACCTTAGAAGGTATGTTGGAGAAATTGTATCAATGAAGGCAAGTTTGAGTAGTTAAGACTCAGGGAATTTAAGTTCACTGTGTCTACTTCTTGCTTGCTTCAATCTCTGATTCTATTCCTCTCACTCTGCCTGATGCCTGCTGACATCATGAACTCTTAAATCTTCTGGAACCAAAAGACCATATAAACTCATCTTTGTATCAATTTCCTTGGTGGGCATGTCTTATCTTTGCAATAGGGAAGTGATCAGTACAAACATATTTCAGTCTATAATCATCTGACTTTTTTGTTACTGAGATGTCTAAGGCACAACACTGGAGAAATGTGACACAGAAAGATGTTCAGCTCTTGGTCGCCAGGAAGGAATGAAAACAGTCAGCTGACAGGATGTGTTCTCACAGCACATCACTCTTCACTTACTCCCTCTGCTAGTTCCATCTCAACTTCTAAGCATTTGATAACATTATCAAATGATAATCCCACCAGTGGATTAATCCTTTAACAAGATAAAAAAAAAAAAAAAAAAAAAAAAAAAAAAAAACCTCATAACATTACCACTTCTTGAAAGGAATCTAGCAGGAATCAAGTCCTTGACACAAGACCATTTTTAGGAGATGTTTTATATGGAAGCTGTAGTGGTAATACACTAAAAATGCAGTAAATATTTACATGCTGAACTATTAACTTTGCTACCTACAACTTGACTACAAATATGCACTTGTTCTAATAGTTCTTTGGTTATTATTTTGTTGATGATGATTTTTCAGATGTTCCACAAAGATCATCATGCTACTCATGAACAAAATTTTCAACTGAGTAGTTTCTTAGATCATGTTTATTACGTTGAACAGAATGTAATCAAAACAGACCTAAGGTCAGAATTCTAATAGAAAGAAAATAGAGAATCATCTTAAAGTCATTGACATAGAAAAACAATAACAATACAACTAATAACTAATTAAATAACTGAAAATGATTAAAATAACAAAACAATTAAAATAACTAATAACTAATACATCAGGGAAATCCAAATTAAAACTACTTTGTGATTCCATCGTATACTTGCCGGAATGCCTATGATATTACACACCAAGTAACAGTACCATTGCTGGTGGGAGACCCAACTGGACAGCCATTGTGGAGATTAGTGTGACTGGTCCTCAGGAATCTCAGACATCAAACATAAGATCCAGTTTTACCACACTTGGGCATGTTTGCAAAGACTTTGCCACACAAATTCTTTCTTATGGATGTTCTTTCATGCTCTACTTACAATTGCCAGAAATTAGAAATGGTTTAGATGTCCACTGATAATGAAAATGTGATGTATTTATGCTATAAAATATTATTCAACTGTTATGAAATATAAATCATCAAATTTGCATGTAAATATATGACACTAGAAAAAAATCATCTTGTATAAAGTAACCTAGACCCCCAAAACAAATGTTTTTTTTTTCAATATCAAATTTTCTCTTATATATGGAGGTTAGTTTTTAAGCCAGAAAGGAGAAATGCATGGGTCTAAGGAAGCAGTGCTCTCCAAACACAACTGGACTTATAAATATATGAACTCATAGGTTAGGCCAGCATGCAAAGGGCGTGAATGATGTCCCAGTGCTGCATGGACAAGACTACCACCCCGGTAAAGAAGCTATTTGCAGTTTACACCTGTTTATTAAAAAAAATAGTTTTCTCCAACACAGTTTCACTGGGTATATTAACCATACTTTAGAGTAGGTTCCATGTCCTACAGTGGGTGAGAACACAAAATGTAGTCAATGGTCATTTTGTAAACTTTTTTTGTATCACTCTATTTGGGCATCTCTCATCTTATTAGTCTATTGCTTGTATATTATAGTTTCTGATTTTTTTGCTTTTATCAGTATTTATATTTTCATGTATGTGTGCTCGTGAGTATGTTTATTGTATTTTTTCTTTTACCTTTTATATTCTAGTTTTGGTTTGTTTATTTTGCTTTTCTGCTTATTTTCTAAAAGGAGACAAAATCCATGCCCTTCGGTGGGTGGGGTGTAGGAGAGTATCTGAGAGGAGTTGAGAGAGGGAGGGTATTTATCAGACTGTATTGCATAAAAACATTTTTCAATAAAAACTCCATTTCTCAATCTGCTTATCTTTTTATTTGTTTGTTTGATTGATTGATTTCTAATCTTAGTGGATTAAGTCACAATTTGGAGGAAAATTGGAAAGAGCAATTGAAGAATAGTTATTCTTGTCTGCCAAATAATTTAACAAATCTCCTCTTACATATCCCTCTGTATCTGTTTTGTGAATGGACAGAATTCTCCTTCAGGGGATTTGGACGTTCAGGTTTTTCCATTCAGAATTTCCTGGAACTTATCACTTACTGTTCAAGACTACCCCAATATTGATCCCCCAAGATATCGGCAAGGTAAGTTTGGGCTGTTATGTGCTGAAAGTTTGCATACTCAATCTTTTAAACCTTGGAGCTGTGGTTTGCCTTGTGACCTCAATTCTTTAGCATATCAAAGAGCTCTTGTTTTGTCTAATTTTTCAGCATTCACTTCTCAACTTGTTAAGGGCATGCCTTTTAAGTTCCTTATATGCTTTGGGCAGAAACCAGATATCCTCTGCATTTGCTTTATTAACATTTAAGAAAAACAAATTCTTTATTTCATTATAATTTTTACAGTAAGGCTGTAAATATACTACAGAATGCTCTAGAATTTAATCCACTTGCAGCTTTCTGACTTTCCCACCATATTGCCATCAGAAAGCAACACTATTATATTACCATGATCTTATTTCTTTCATTTTTTAAAAATATTTCCTTGAGTCATTTCTAGAATTTCACATTTCACTTTGTGAACATGGTACTTCACTTCCTAGTGTTGTTGGTGAAGGGCTTTTAGGTTTCTGTTATGTTCAAAGTCTCAATGAGTAATTGCTAGAGACTCATAAGTTGCTGGGCAATTTGCATTTGCCCTTTATGCTTTTGTGTAGAGTAGACAGTGCAGAGGTAAAAGGCCCATACCATGTCTCAGCACCATATTAGTTTCTATTTGAATCTGCACCCCTGATCATCGCTGAAGACAGGATTGTTCAAGTGGTCACAGAATGTCTCATTCACTCACTGACCACAGTATTGAGTGTATTGAGATCATTGTTTCTCTGTCCTCCAGGCCAAAGGTCAGAGCTTAATAGTGAAACGACAAATACAGGCTTCTTTATTTATTTATATAATGATTTGAGAATCAGAGCTAGGCTTTCATGGAACTCACTGTGATCCTCCTGCCTCTTCCTCCCAAGCACTGTGATTACAGGCCTGGGCTCCCTGGCTAGCCTAAATGTAAGTTATGTAATTTAGGTAAAGTAAATTCATTTTTTTTCCTTTTATTCTGAACGGTGTGTTATCTTTTTTGGTTTCATAAAGAGAAAGTAGTTGGCAAGTCAAAAAATCCGTAGCTTTAGTCTGTAAATGATTATTTTAAGCACAGACAAAACCTGTATTAATCCTTCCTTATTAATGGACATTAGTTCAAGTTAATCTTTATGTAAAAGCCTTACTGGAGTTGTTATTTAAGCTCTATCTTTTAATGGTGCCCTCTGGGTCTTCACTGGGAATTCTTGTTCATTAGATGTTAATTCCTTAACTAGCAGACACTGCAAGTCTTCAGGCTTAGGTTGAACTTAGCCTAGCAATTTATGACACTGGGGACCTAATGTGATGATAGTGAAAATGAAACACAGGGTCCAAATTAGAGGATTGATAAAGATGGTAAATAGACTCGTCAGAAAACTCAAGTCACAACCTAGAGGGGTTCCTCTAACATGGGACTCTTTTCATAAGTTAGGAAGCAATCATAAAATGGGTTTTTAAATGACCATTAGAAATTTTATTTAAAAATAATTTTAGTAGCTTAAGGTTTGGGGTTGAATCAAAAACATAGAACTTATATTAAAAAAAAGTAGCATGCCCATAGACAAGTAGCACATCAGGGATACCCCAAATCATACTAACTGTATTATGGGTGATATTTCGTAGTTAAAGCCTCCCTAGAGAAAGAATGGCAGGTTAGGTAGGATACATGTACCAGTTTTAATAGTATTGAGAAATTCTATGTGCAATGTTTTGCAACACTCTATGTTTTGTATGTCCTATGTTTTAGATAATCACCACTTTAAATAATATATTTGATTGAAAGTTCATGTGCACTACATTCCTCTTCGAAGAGGAGCAGAAGAAATGATGCTAAAAATCAGTAAAGATTGTACCAGAATCTTTTAAGGTGTCCACAACATTTAATTATTGTTTTAGCTTAGTACTTTAGTAACAATTTGTATGTATTAAAGTCAATGCTTGTTACTCAGTAGTTAATATTGTAGTTAACTATTTTAACACTAAAAGTGCTAGACTATCTTAAATAAATCTAATATTGGCAACAATTAAAACAATGATGATTATTTTTATTTTTCAAGTCATTCAAGATTTCTTCAAAATTTTCCTTGCTTTTCTTTTCTATTACATAATATGTTTACATATTTGGGGCTGGTGTAGTTTCAAACAAAGAATGCCAAAAACAGTGTATAAACATTAGAATCTCTACTAGATGCAAAGGACTGAAGCTTGGGACTTTACAAATACGTCTTGTATTTCATAGAATCATCTATGATGTATTTATCAGCTATCCAATTTTGCTAATGAGAAAATTGACAGTGTAAACTTCTGAAGGGACAATTGGTAAATAAAGTACTTAAAAACTGAGTTATAGTTCTAGGCTTTTCCTAGGGTTGTAGAAATGCAAACTTCCATGAACATTGTGGTGCATATATCTTTGTTGTGTACTAAGGTGTCTCTGGGGTATATGTCCAGAAGTGGAATAGCTGGGTCTTCAGGTAGTATTATGTCCAATTTTCTGAGGTATCGCCAGACTGATTTACAGAGTGGTTGTATTAGGTTGCAACCCCACAAAGAGTGGAGAAGGGTTCCTCTTTCTCCACAACCTCGCCAGCATCTGTTGTCATCTGAGTTTTGGATCTTGGACAATCTGACTGGTGTGAGGTAGAATCTCAGGGTTGTTTTGATTTGCATTTCCCTGATGGCTAAGGATGTTGATCACTTCCTCAGATATTTCTCAGCCATTCGATATTCCTCAACTGAGAACGTTTTGTTTAGCTCTGTACCCCATTTTTAATAGGGTTATTTGATTGTCTGGTGTCTAGCTTTTTGAGTTCTTTGTATACCTTAGATATTAGGACTCTATCTGATGTGGAGTTGGTAAAAATCTTTTCCCATTCTGATGGCTGCCATTTTGTTTTCTTGACAATGTTCTTAGTCTTACAGAAACTTTGCAATCTCATTAAGTCCCATTTGTTAATCTTTGACCTTAGAGCTTGAGCCATTGGTGTTTTGTTCAGAAAATTTTCTCCTGTGACTATATGTTCTAAAGTTTTCCCTACTTTCTCATCTAATAGTTTCAGTGTATCTGGTTTAATGTGAAGATCTTTGATCCACTTACACTTGAGCTTTGTACTAGGAGATAAGAAAGGGTCTATTTTCATTCTTTTAGATGTTGAGTGCCAGTTGGACCAGCACCATTTGTTGAATAGGCTGTCCTTTTTCCATTGAATGTTTATGGCTCCTCTGTCAAAAATCAGGTGACCATATATGTGAGGGCTCATTTCTGGATCTTCAATTCTATTCCTTTGATCCACATGCCTATTTCTGTACCAGTACCATGCAGTTTTCAGCACAATTGCCTTGTAGTATAGCTTGAGGTCAGGGATAGTGATTCCTGTAGATGTTTTCTTGTTGTTGAGGATGGATTTGTTGAAATGTTGATGGGGATTGCGTTGAATCTGTAGATTGTTTTTGGTAGGATTGCCATTTTTAAAATGTTGATCTTTCCAATCCATGAACATGGGAGATCTTTCCATTTTCTGAGATCCTCCTCAATTTCCTTCTTTAGAGGTTTGAAGTTCTTGTTGTACAGGTCCTTCACTTGCTTAGTTAGAGTCACACCAAGTATTTCATAGTTTTTGTGATGATTGTGAAGGGTACCTTTTCCCTAATTTCTTTCTCCACATGTTTGTCCTTTGAGTATAGGAAGGCTACTGATTTGTTTGAGTTGATTTTGTATCCGGCCACTTTGCTGAACTTGTTTATCAGCTGTAGGAGTTTCTGGTGGAATTTTTGGGGTCACTCAAGTACACTATCATGTCATTGGCAAAGAGTGATATTTTTATCTCTTCCTTTCCGATTTGTATCCCCTTGGTCTCTTTTTGCTGTCTAATTGCTCCAGCTAGGACTTCCAGTACTATGTTGAATAGGTAGGAGGAGATTGGGCAGCCTTGTCGAGTCCCTGATTTTAGTGGGATTGTTTCAAGTTTCCCACCATTAAGTTTGATGTTGGCTGTTGCTTTGCTGTATATTGCTTTTATTATGTTTAAGTATGGACCTTGGATTCCTGTTCTTTCCAGGACTTTTAACATGAAGGGGTGTTGAATTTTGTCAAATGCTTTCTCAGCATCTAGTGAGATGACCATGTGATTTTGTTCTTTGAGTTTGTTTATATGGTGGATTATGTTGATGAATTTCCTTATATTAAACGATCCCTACATCCCAGGGATGAAGCCTACTTGGTCATGATGAATGATTGTTTTGATGTGTTCTTGGATTCGGTTTGCAAGGATTTTGTTGAGTATTTTTGCATCAATGTTCATAAGTGAGATTGGTCTGAAGTTCTCTTTCCTTGTAGGGTCTTTGTGTGGTTTGGGTATGAGGGTTATTGTAGCATCAAAAAATGAGTTGGGTAGTATTCCATCTGATTCTATCTTTTGGAATAGTTTGTAGAGTATTTGTGTTATATCCACAATAAATATCTGATAAAATTCTGCACTGAACCCGTCTGGACCTGGGCTTTTTTTGGTTGGGAGGCTTTTGATGACTTCTACTTTTTTAGGTGTTATAGGGTTATTTAGATGGTTTACTTGGTCCTGGTTTAACTTTGGGATCTTGTATCTGTCTAGGAATTCGTCCATTTCCTCCAGATTTTCCAATTTTGTGGAGTATAAGTTTTTGTAGTAGGATCTGATGATTTCTTGAATTTTCTCAGTTTCAGTTGTTATGTCTCCACTTTCCTTTCTGAGTTTGTTAATTTGTATACTCTCTCTTTGCCCTCTCGTTAGTCTGGCTAGGGGTTTATCAATCTTGTTGATTTTCTCAAAGAACCAACTCTTGGTTTTGTTGATTTTTTCCAATGGTTGTTTTTGTTTCTATTTGGTCTATTTCTGCCCTAATTTTGATTATTTCTTGCCGTCTACTCTTCTTGGGTATATCTGCTTCCTTTTGTTCTAGGGCTTTTAGCTGTGCTGTCAGGTTGCTGATGTAAGCTCTCTAGTTTCTTTTTGGAAGCACTTAAGGCTATGAGTTTTCTTCTCAGTACTGCTTTCATTGCATCCCATAGGTTTGGGTATGTTGTGTTTTCGTTTTCGTTGAATTCTAGAAAGTCCTTAATTTCTTTCTGTATTTCTTCTTTGGCCTTGCTATTTTTTAACAGAGCGTTGTTTAGTTGTTCATAGCAGGTCTATTTATAATAGCCAGAAGCTGGAAAGAACCCAGATGTCCTTCAGTAGATGAATGGATACAAAAATTGTGGTACATTTACACAATGGAATACTACTCAGCCACCAGAAACAATGACTTGACCAAATTCTTAAGAAAATGGATGCATCTAGAGAATATCATTCTGAGTGAGATAACCCAGTCACAAAAGAACAGACATAATATGCAGTCACTGATATTGGGATGCTAACCCCAGAGGCTCACACTGCCCCAGAATCAACTCACAGACTCTATGAAGTCCAAGAAATAAAGAAAACAAATTAAAACAAAACAAAAAAATCTTTATACAACAAGAAAACTTTGACTATTTTCATGTTACATTTTGTTTTACATGTACTTTATGCTCACTGTAACTATTAAGTTTTCAATGCATACTATCAATCTTTAAAAATATCAAGTACTGACTAAAAAATGTATTCATACAGTTTTATGTAAAAATTATTTTAAAATCTGAAAAAAAGTACTGACAAAAATGTATAATTTTATGCAAAAAAATGCTTAAAATCTGTACATTTATCTTTGTTTTGTAAAATAAAGTTTTTTAAAAAATAAATAAATAAATATTAACTCACAAAAAAAAAAAAGAAATGCAAACTTCCTCTCCCCATCCCACATTGACACTAGAAATATGTATTCTTGTCTTCACATTGTAAATCTGGAAAGGCACAGGCTCAACTAATAATGCTCTTGATAGTAATTTTAGCTGGAGTTTATATTACATTTCTTGTATCTTAGTCAGTCTCTTTTCTCTTATCTTATACCCTATAAACTTTCATCGTCAAGCTATTAATCTGTGAAATGGACTAATAATGTCTTTCTCCCAGTTCACTTTGCTAAGACTGAATGAGAGAAATCCTATAAAGTACCTCATGCATACATGACACACCCATGCTAGATACTTTTATCTGTTTCTTTTGTTGTTCCAAGTATCAAATATTTGAGGCTGACATTTTAACTTAACCTTTCTGCTGGTCAATAGTCTAATATGGGTTTCCACAAACTATGGTCAGGATTCTATCTGTTCTTTGACATTTTCAGATCTTTTGGCTTATTTTTTTATGGAGAGGCCTTCCTTTAACACTGGTTTAATCCCACACACCATATCCTTGATAAGGACCTTGTGATTTCTTTGTGTGCACCTTTGTCACACTATCTTGTCACATTTGGTTTAGTCACACATTACAAACTTTAAAACGCTAGTTGTTTTTCATTTCAGTAATGTATTCAGTTTCCTATGGCCACAAAATGGGTAACTTCCAGGGCTCAACAAATTCTGCTCTCTCCATTTTTTCTTTCTACAATACAAATGAGATGTTGGTTTCTATCTTAAAAGTCTCTCTGTCTCTCTTTCTCTTTCTGATTCTCTCTCTTATACATGCCTGCACACACACACACACACACACACACACAGACACACACACACACACACACACAGAGAGAGAGAGAGAGAGAGAGAGAGAGAGAGAGACAGAGACAGTGACAGAGACAGAGTCAAAGATAGAGACAAAGAGACAGAGAGGATTGCTGATATCTGTAAATTGAAATTCAAAACCTTTAGCACATATTTTCTCCACTTTATGATTGAACACTTCATTTTTTTTCTAACACAGTTTTCCCAACTAAACCCTGAGTTATTCTACCCACCGTTTTCAGCCTGTTTTCATTCACCTCTATCTCCACTTTCTTTCCTGTCTACATACATACATACACACACACACACACACACACACACACACACACAAACACACACAAACACACACTCTTATTAACACACAGTTAAGCTCTCACCATCTTCATTTAGATACATCCCTGCAATTTGAATCTTCTTTTTCTTTCATGAACATGGCCTATAAGTGGAGCTGAGTGTCCCTTTTAAATGTAAACATGTTTTCTTATTTCACTTGGAATCACTTACTTTATACAGTGATTCTATTCTATTGTTCATGACATGGGTCTGTTTCCGGGATCTCTATTTCATTGTGAAAACAACCTGTCTTACCTTCACATTAGAACGTCATAAACTAGGGTGTATAGTTCTATTTTTGTGCTGCTTTCAGCATCCCCAGCCCTTTGAAGATGTTACCCTTTTATTTCTGGAACATCTATAAAGCTGTCTACGATGTATTCCTTTCAAAGATCCCTCAGACTCATGGCATGCACAATTTTCCTTTTTCATATTTAGTTCTTCAGACAATAGCCACTTAAGTTTTCAAGGATGATAAAAAAAGAATGACAGATGAACCAAAACAACAGGCCAAACTCAGTCAGTACTGTTTTGAGCTTCCTTCTGATAATATTGCTTCTGTAGTAAAATGTCCCTTGTGCTTCTTGTTGGTGATGCTTGTTTGCTTCTCTGTTAGACTCATTTTAAAGCCAATAGTTCCTGAACCTCCAAGTCTTTGAGTTCTGAAGACGTGGATGTGTTGCTGAGATGTATACATTTTAGATTCATGAACCTCAATGTCCAAATTTCATTGAACTAAAATAAACTGATCTTGAAGCCTAGTCCTCAGATGAAGTTTGTCTCCAGGGCTTTCTCTAAACACTTCCCAGTACATGTGAAGGTGTACTCTTTGTAGATCTGCAACCTTGTCAAGTCATGCTCACACATTCACAGGTCGTGTGGTGCCCTCTACTGAAGGTTACTCAAGGTCCCATTTGTATTATTCTACATTTCTTTTGCAATCTTATAACAAGCATTCGGAGGAGAAAATTATGTTCATCATTTGGACATACACCCCAGGATGCATAATCTCAGCTTATATATACCAGAGACTAAAAATGTCAGTTTTGTATAAATTTAATAGAAATAGCTCTTCGCAAGAAACCCTCCTTCCCTACCCCTCCCCACATACAGAGAATGCCTGATCTCATTCATTGCTACCAGGGCACCAATAAAGCACAGAATGGAGGCAGATAGACAACAGATCCCGGAATTCTATTAAACATTCTGGGATGCTTATTCATTCTGCATTTTCTCACTGCATATGCAGGCACACTTAGAATGGATGTGCCCTGGGACTGTTTCTAAGCCATAGTTCTTCCTATGGACCCTAGCTGGTACTGCCTTTGAAATGGGAAAAGCCTGCTAGCCCAAGTCTTTGATCCAGAAAAGGACACAAGAATATGGAAGAATAGAAAACCATGGTACTTTAGCGTCCAGGTAGTTTCTGTTTTATGGATGTGGTGTGCATCTTTCCTTTCTTAGGGATGTTTACAACCTTGCTGAGAACTAGAGATGTAGGAATCTATAAGTGGTGAGGATTTAAGGGTTGGATTTTCTATATTAAACGATAAGAAACACAATACACAATTTACAGTTGGGATGACTCTCTTCACACAAAGTAAAACTTGAAGACTGCATTTTTGTGGTTGTTATCTTTTGCTAGTCGATGTGCTGGCATAGGAATTCTTACCTTTCTAGTGATAGGTTTTCTATTTATGCAGCTATGTGTTGACTTAGAGATTTGCTAATCTATACTGGGAAGCTCTGGTTCATTAGTGATAGATCTTGTTCTACTTTCCAAGTTAATCTGAAACTATTTATCTTGAAACTTAGATACACAGCCTGTCACTGAGGGAAGAGATAGCAATTCAATATGTGGAGGGTAGCGGTGTAGAGAACTTGACTTGTTCTTTAGAACACTCTGACCTTTCCTTCTGAGGAAACTCCTCTAGTGGCATATGACTAAAGGGTGGGTTTTAGTTTTTTGTTTTTGTTTTTGAGGTGTTTTTGTACTTTATTGCTCTGTTGTTTCTGTTCTGTAAATCAGCTTTGCAACTACTCATATTTTTACTCTTTAAAAGGGCCTAAGAAATGGACTCCTGGGCTGTCTCTTTACTTGATGGGCACCTCTTAGGCACACCCTAATAAAAACCAAGCTTGCTACAAATCTGGCTCAAAATTTTGATAGTGATCTTATTCTTGTCTGGTAGGACTTACACTTTCTCTTAGAACATGGATCCATTTCTTACTTTACAAATTTTTAGTGATACTGTCAAAGAAGGAGTCCGTCAGTGAGTTAATCCAATGGTTATACCATACCCTTTGGGATGTAATAACTTTCTCAACATCCCACTTGTTGGAAACTAAGACTTCAATACATGAGGTTTCAGGAACATTTCATATCAAACAATTTCACTACAATCTCTACCTCATCTTTCCTGACCCTTCTGTATTCTTCTCTCATAAGGACACACATCCCTAGAATAAGTGCTCATTTATATTACTCTGTCTCTCTTCAATCATTAATTTTCTGAAAAGACTGTAATTTTATATAAGAACACATTTTAATTTTTGGGTTGACATGAAGTTTTTGAGGAAATTTATTCACTCTTCTCAGGGCTCTATAGCTTTTTCTTTGTAATAACACAGAGACCATGGCCATCACTGAAAACTAGAGGCAATCCACACCACTTGGCAAACAGACTTTTTAAAATCAACATACTCATAAACAGACATTCGTTAGCAATATGCCTTTTTGGTGAGACATGAAGCTTTCTTTCTTTCTTTCTTTCTTTCTTTCTTTCTTTCTTTCTTTCTTTCATTCATTCTTTCTTTCTTTCCCCAGGTGCTAAGCTACTGTCACTTTCTGGGAAACATCAGGATGTCTACTCAGGTCAGGCTCTTCCAGTGATGAATAGGGAACTCCTGTACTTTACAAACCTAGTGAACATCCATGTTCTCAAAATACTCACTGCTACAGAAGTCTGATCTCTGGAATGTGTAGTGACTTGGGGGATGTTGTAACAAAAGAAGGTCATGTTGATAAGGCACATACCACTGCAGAGCTTTAAATATGGCATCATAGAATAAATAATGACCTCGTACTCACCAACTCCTTAAAATGTATTATGAAGTGTAAAGCTTTTGGCAAAACCCACCTTTTAGCTAAATAGCTGTAAGGAAACATGAAAGCAATCACATTTGAAAACTAATTTCAATGGGCTGTGTAGACAGGGGTGAATGTGCTGCAGTTGTTAAGCTAATGGCTTGACAAGTTCTTCCTTTTAAGTTTTGGAACCAAAGATTCTTTCTATCTCCTTGCTACCCAGTGTTTCATCTCACTGCTCAAAAAGACTTAGTTCAGCTAGACCCAGGAACAGTTGATTTGGAGGTAAAAGTGTGACATGTTTTGTTTGTTCTAATTATTTGCTGGAGGCATACTTAGAGAAATAGTCAATTAGGCAACTAGGATACCGACCACTAAGATTAAATTCAAGCTTGCATTTGCTTCCTGATGGGACATACACAGGAAGCTATTTGTTTAAGGGGTTCTCACATTTTAACTGCCACCAAATTCAGCTTTTTCAAGACTGAAAGTAGAGAACATCACGGTCAGCACCTCCAAAGAACAATTAAAGTCTTGCACCAGAGTCTAATTCTAACTCCAAATGAAGTAGTTAATGAGAAGCAAAAAGCACTGCTTACTGTAATCGCCTTAGTTTTGAATAATGACATCACTTGGATTTTCCTGTGCACTTCCTCATTTCAATATATGATTGTGACATGCTGAATGCACAGAATCAACACTGTGAAATTCTATGCAGAAGAGGATAAAAATGAGTCTTTTTCAAAATAGGAAGGCATTTGCTTGCTATGAAATGTTTATAAATATCATTTCTTTTATTTTTAAGATTATAATATAATCACATCTCTTTATAGAGAGTGAAATTGAAATAGTTTTTGATTTTTTTTTTTGAAAATAAGAAGAAAACTGGTGCCGGAATCAAACACTGGCATGAAATTTCTGGTGATGAGTACTGATATTTGACATGGTTATTTGTCCAGAGAGGTTATAGTGGAATATGCACATTGAATTAAACATGGCTGTGGCAGTAAGTCAGAATCCCCTACTATAGATATAGGTGTATGAATCTAGATTCTGACAAGTCCTAGAGAGACCAAGAAGACAAATGTGATAAAATGACTGTTAATGTCCTTTTGACCAGGGTCCTGTTACCAGAAAAATCAATCCATACTAGTTGATACTAATAACATTGGGGAATCCAGAGGCTATGGGTCTCTTTCATGGGATATTTATGGCTCTTTAAAAAACTTTCTAGTGTTTTCCTTTGGAGTTTATTCTGTGAGTACATAGAAAAATTTGTGTACCATGAAAAGTGGAGACTTTAATCTGAGGAGTGGAGAAAAAAAAATAAGTCCTGGTGTTTTTGTAATTGAAGTGGCTATTCTGGTTGCTTGTCCTTTTTTCTGTGAACTGACACAGAGCACAAATGACTCTTACTTTGAAGCCTGTTCCAGTCACAGTTGGGCTGGCCCATCAGTGTGATAGCTGATGATGAGTCATGACTGCCGCTCTCAATGCTGAATCTAATGACTGACAGGAGCTGAGCACTGACCATCTCGCTGAGGTCCTCAAGCATGTCCCCGTGAAACTATGACCTGTCCCATTGGATTAATGGTAGTTGTCCACAATGGCACTTTACTTGATTGTACAAACTTTATAGTTGACTTTCTCTCTTGGGTCATCATTCCCTGCACATCAACAGGGCCACTTTGGAATTATTTTCCAAATGAATGCTTTCTACTTGATTGTCCATATCAAATTGTATGTCCACTAACAGCAGCAGATGTCTTCTCTTTTAATTTATCAGATTTGCAGAGCTGATTGAGTATTGAAACTGTATTCAGACTGTGTCCTGGGTAAACTAGATGTCTTCATTGAAAGAATTTGGGAGATATTTTGAGAATTGCATTCCAAGAATTTGTGACCCTAACAACCACTCCACAATGTGTCTCAAATATCTACCAAGCAAAATTCTCAGCAACAGTTCCAACAATCTCTGTTTTTCACTCTCCAAGTTAAATATTTATAGGAGGCACATTTTGATTAAAAACAGACAACATGAATGTACCACTTACTGGGACTTTCTCAACTCTCATTAAATGTCTGTGTGGATGCAGAGACGGCTGCTATGTGAGGCTTACTCAAGGCCTCAAGTCATTCACCAAAGAGGCAGTTAGGAATCAGAGAGCACAGGAAACCTCAGGCAAGACTGGTTCATTAGTGCCTCTGCTGATTAATCAAGACCTAGCTGCTACTTTGCTAAATGCCTCCGGGTGGAGTTAGAGGCAATCAGCCCAGGGAAAGCTGCTTGATTGCTTCACAAGGTGGCAGTTCACTTTTGGACATGGTACTTGTTCTTGTCAGATTTGTATTGTGACCTTCATTCAGGACAGTGACCCTGCTTCCAAGCCCTAGCCCATGGGTGTATTGTTTAAAAGGCACAAAGGCAGTTCTACATGGTGAAACAGCTGTGGAATAAGAGACAGCAATTTTATTTTGGTTCCATAAATACAGCCTAATTATTGCATTTGTCTTTCTTTTGTATTTTGCTTAGAACAGACACTCCCACCAAATGTGCTCTATTTTTGTCTTCCGTTTTAGAGTATGCATCAGGAGAGTGAAATGGGCACTCCCTCCCCACAGTAAACAGCCACATACCAGTAATAAGAAGCTTTCTTCTGCATAATTTATAATTTGCAAACAAAAAAACATCTGATTATGTTGAGATGACAGACATTCTACACAACTGTACATATTTTCAAAGACACTTGGTTTCTTTATCCATCTTGGCTACTGATTAGTTACACAAGTTAAAAAGAAACAACAGTGCTTATTATCTAGTACCTTTAACTTTTCCTTAATCTACCTTTTTATCTTTTGAAACTATACAACAACTATCTATTCCTTGTCAATCAGGATGCTAATACATGAAAAACATTTTATATGCAAATGAGCAAAACAGACATAGACAAGATCGCACAAGACATAGCTACATGTCTGCTAGGAAGCCGGAGTTTGGGAGCTATGTTTTACCACCAGCTTATGACTGTTTTATGAGCATTTTCTTTGTTCCTCAGAAAAAGTCATGGTATGAGGTCTGTGCCCAGTTGTCTCCTCCTTCTCACGTTTCCTTCTTGCCTTTATGTCAGCTGTGGCAATTAGGAAACACTTATGCATCTAAAGGGGAGACATTTTTGTATGGAATCTGGTGCTTTGATTTATGGTAAAACAGACATAAATCAAAAGGTGTAGAAGTGTAATTTCTGTGATGGTTCACGTTCTTCGCCTACTTGACTAGATTTAGAATTGCTCAGGAGACACACCTGCTGCTGCTGCTGGTGGTGTGTCTAGGAGGACCTTTGCAGAAGAGGTGTAACTGAAGATGTGAGACATACTGAAGGGAGGGGGCACAATTCCATGCTCTACCATTCTATACTAAACAGAAAGAAGAGAGTAGGAAACAAGGTAGTATGGGTCTAGTCACCTCAGACACCAGCTCTGATGCCTGCTTTGACATGAACATCATCAAAAACAAACTCTTCGTTCCTTACCTACTTTTGTCAGAAGAAGAGAAGTAACTAAGACACAGAATTTAAATAATTCTAGTGAAATATTGTGCCTTGGAGACATGTATAAAATTTGACTTAAAATTATGATCTTGATCAACTCATAAGTAAATGAGTCTTATTAAATATTCTCTGCTTGCATTTCTGAAGAGTAGCTACTATATCTTATCTTTGATTTATTTTCTCAAATTATTGAGAATAGTAATCTACTTCTTTTACTTCACTCATTATTACTAAATTTCTTCTAAGTCAGTTTTGGCAGAATACAACAATTTGCCAAACACAGCAGGTTAAATGGCTATGTCAGACACCTGCATTCCCAGAACACCCCCAAACAGTGGGAGACATTTAGAATGTCCCCAGCTATGCAAAATAATGAATTTTCTACCTTCTAGGACTTGGGAATTCACTTGTAAGCAGAACAAAATTACTTTCCATAGACCACTGATCCTTACCATTTGCAAAGAGTGCATTTATTTTCAAGATCCACCATCGGGTACTTTCCCCCAGAGATGGATGTTCTAGTGACAATTACACTATTCATCTATGCAGCTTAAAACTCATAAAAGACTAGAGGAATCTGATCATAGATAAATATGTGGCTGTGGTCATTTGTAGCTATGCCTTCCATGGTAATATGCTCAAACCTTTAATATGAAATGTGAATTTAAGTTTCATTGTAACCTTGCTATAGTTAAGATAAAAAGTAAGGACATTAACATCAACTAATAATTCCAGTGTCCCAAACTTGAGATTAGATAAGATGCCTCATGCTCCTGCTGTGTATAGAACTGGGAGCTATTTTGACTGACAAAATTGCAGGTTTCCATTAGTTTTTGATCTTTGAGACACATATTTTGAGCTTGGTACCATTTTGACGAACAATGTATATAGAAACTGCATTAGACCTGTGGCTCCATGAAAATTTTTCATTAATATTTTACTTGCAAAGCATCCACTTATTTTTTTCAAACTCCTTTACCAGCTGTCAAGTGGTGAAAATTTTAATTTTATCATAACCCCGGGTAGATTTAAATTATCTCATCATTCCTAGTTTTCAAATTAACCAGTCTTCTCCATACTGCTACATTTGCTGCTAGTTAGACGGAAACAGACAGCCTACTCAGGATGTTCCAAATAAGAGTGTCAAGAGAGAAGACACCTCCAAATTTAGCCAAGGCTACTGCCATCTTTCCTAGGTAGCACAATTTGATTTCATGATAATAGATGAACTTTCTTGAATAATGCTTAAATAATGAATGTTTGTATTTTATTGGCCTTTATTCTGTCAAGGGTTTCAATTTCTATGGAAAAGAATGAATTTCAGTCTTTATAGAGCATGCCAAGGGATTCAGATATATCTCCACTTTTAGGATATTCCGAAGAATTCCTGTCTTGAGCCCATGAGAATGAATGTGTCCATTTCCATTGACATACCCCAGCATCTTTAAAGTAACCCTCATAGCAAACACACTTTCAGCATCAGACACTTTTAAATAGTGTATGATCATCATTAGTCTGTTATTGTTTAATATGTAATAATAATAAGTGTGAAGCATCCTTGAAAATAAGATGTTATGGAGCCACATATCATTAGAGTAAGACCTATGGAGATGGGTTTTTTTTTATCCTACACATTTTCTGGAATAGAGAATTACTATTGCTTATCCAATTGTTAAATGTTTGTGTTCCAAAGTCAATTAATTAGTCAAATGTTCCTTTTATGACAGAAGATCTATTGTAGACTCAAGTTGAATTTCAACATTCTAATTTCTACGATCCTCACTGTAATCTCCATCAAACAGAACATGCACACATTGAGCAGTGCCAGAATCAGGCATCCAGATTTTCCAACATTTTATTTGTAATAATGTATTTGTACCAAACTTGAAATAATTTCAAGTAGAGCAGCTTGCATTTCCCAGAAGTAGAGGGTAGCCAGTAGAAAAGAGAGTGTCTTAAAGAATTACAAGTTATTGCATAGTAAATGTTCTCTTTTAACATGTGAAACATGAATTTCTCTCAAGAAAGAAAACACATACATATACTGTTATAGTCCATGACCATGTACATATGTATGACAGCCTGCACTACTTAGAAATGAATCCCGAGAGAGGGAATAGGTTAAAGAGACAGAACATCTTTGTGAGAGCAAACCAAAGTCTCCTGTGCATTGCCTCAGCCAAGCTCACCTTGTAGAGGTTAAATAGCACTGTGTATTTTTCTGAAGAGAAAAAGCTATTTTTGTGTGTCAGAGAAGTTTTCCTGTTCCTCGCTAAGGTTAGTGAAAAAGGATCCTTTAGACAGTAATTTAATCTTTGTCTTTTCTCTCAAGGCAAGTTTCTTTCTGGTCAGAGGAATCATGTTGAATTTTGTCTTCAGCTATTTCAAGACATGAATTAATTAAGACACAATGTTTCATTCTGATTTATTATATTTTCCTCAGATGATAGCGTTCTTGATGGAAAACAGAAAGGATGGAAGATATGATAAAGGGTTGCTGTATTTATGATAATGCTTGTCATGACCATTGACTACACTCATATACATCAGAAAGAAAAATACATAGTATTCATCGTGTAACAATATTTAAAAGCAAGATTATAGTAACATCTTACAGATGAATAAAATTGAAATCTGGGCAAAAAGAAACACGCTGATGTAATACAATATAAAAGTCATGGTAAGGATTCCAATGTAATCTTTTGGGTCCCCAGCCAAGGAGATTTCCATAATACTGTGCTACCTCTCAAGTCCTTGGTTCATCATGAAGACTTCTCTAACCATTGAGGTAAAATCAATACCTTGCTCTCTAAGAGACTACTCTTCCATTTGGCAGTGACTTTCTGAGGGAAAAGCCATGAAGAACAGTAGATAACCTGGACATCAGAAGAATAGAATTTGCCCAAAAGTAACCAGAGTGAGAAGCTTATATAAGGTTTCCCTTACATGCTCCCTAGAATACAAGGCTAAACTCACTTTGCTTTGACTTCATTATTGTTACGAAAGGATCATTGGATGGCCTGTCAGAAAATAGTAATTTTTAATATGACCTTTTAATACATTATAGGTATTGTTTTTATTCTTTTATTTTTATTAATATCATTTATGATGAATAAAACATAATTATAACTATGTATTGCATTATGTTGTTTTGACACAGTTTATAATATGGAATGATTATAGTTAAATCTATACTTAAATCTATTTAGTTCTTATAAATCAACTTCATTTTGAGGCATTTGAAATTATGAATTGATTATATGAATTAAAATGTTAATACTGGCCTAAGGAGACAACCCTTAGTAACACGTTTGCTTACCAGAAACTACATGCAAATAGTGGGTAGGTATGACTATTCACTTGTAATTTAAGCACTCAGAAGGTAGATATAGGCTCCCCAGAGTAAGCTGTCTTGATAATCTAGCCAGGTCTGGAAGCTTGTGGTTCAGCTGACTTTGCCTCAATTAAAAAGTTTCTGAGCCTTGGGGGAAGATAATTAATATCAACTTACACTTCCACAGGCATGCACAGACACATGTTGTGAGGTGTTGACCAGAGAAATTTACCTGGATATGAAATTAAGAGCAGACAGTTTTATTAGCTGGCTGGCCACTTTATTGCATGTTCAGAATACCACTGTAGCCCGAACCTTCCTCGGTGTGAGCTTCTAATCACAAAAGCCGTGTTCTGAGTTAGTATACATTAATTAACAGAAAGAGTTAGTCAGAAGTAGAACTACAGATGACCAAAAGCAAGGTTAGTCCACTTAGAGACTTTCTCAGATCTATGTGCTTTGAGGAATTATGTATTTGTCTTCATTTTGGCAAGTGGTGCTGTCTACATATTGTGTAATGGCCCGAATTGCACTTCCGTCATGGAGTCAGTTGTGCTCATTTATGGGCTCTTACTAAGGAGTGAGGCCTTGTTACATTCTCCAAAGGTTCTATGAGTACGAGTCAAATCATGGCCTTATCTGGGGACAGAGGTAGCATTGGTAGTTTAAAAGGATGTTTCAAATAGGTAAGTAGGCAGTTGAGCAAGCTAGAAACATAAATATAGGGGACCAAAAGAAAAGAATAAAAGCATCAGTTTTTATATTTTTGGTCTCTCTCTCTCTCTCTCTCTCTCTCTCTCTCTCTCTCTCTCTCTCTCTCTCTCTCTCTCTCTCTCTCTCTGAGGTTAAATTGTCTTATGCTGGATAGTTATGGTCATTCTACTGTGTTCACTTGCTGCCTTGGGTCCACTCATGAAAAGAAGGGGATTCTGTCCAGTAGTATGATGGCTCAGCTAGTGCCTCCTGAGATGCTAACAGCCAGGTGCATACCATTGTGGTCAATGTGAGCAAGTGTCAAAAGACAAAACAAGCAAGTACTATGGGAATGGTAGTGCTGAGAAATACTTTTTTCTTTCTTTCTTTTTTTTTCTTTTTTCGTTTTTTTTTTCTTTCTTTCTTTCTTTTTCTTTTTCTTTTATTTTTTTAAAATGGAAACTGGCAGATTCAAGAAGATTCTGGTTCCCAACAGGAAAATGGGTACAGGCCATAAACCAGGGGTGGTTTCACACAAGATTAAGTCAAGTGGTCAATACAGAAAAAATCTGATTGAGGTGACCAGGGTTTCATGTTTCAGATGGCTTGAACCATCACTGGCCTAACAAAAGTGGAAAGTGGGCCAATTATTTTTAAGGAAACTTTTCCATGTGAGAAACAGGCCTATCCTTCCCCATCCATAAAACTCCTTTTGGACCAAGGGATTCCATACCTGTCCTTGCAAGTTGTGTAGCCATAGTAACAGCATCTGCCACTGCCACTGCCTAAAGGGGTGTCAGCACTGAAGCTTACGGCCTATGAAACTTCAGGAAGTCGTGTGCCAATGGTGGTCTTAGCAGCCTGCAGGGTTTTTAGAAGGATCATTCCCTCTTTCCTTCTAGATATTTCTCTAATGAACAGAACTGACATAAACATAGAAAGACACACAAAGAGGCAGAGGCACACAGTAAAGACAAAGGCTCCTGAACCTTCATATACCTAAATAGACCAGAGGAGTCCAGTGATGGCTCATATGGGTCCCAGAGGAACACAGGAGCATTAGCCACATCAAGCCTGTTTTATGTTTGTCCTAAACAGAAGGTACCACAAACAAACTTACCAGAGGTGACAGCCCAGGCGACTTTTGAATTTGTTTCCTTACAGTGCAGAGGTGTAGAATCCAAAGCATTAGGCAATGGTTGATTAGGATTCCTGGGTCCCTGGAATGTTTTAAGGTTGTGCTCCCCTTTGGAAACAATTGCATTCTTCCACACTTTGAAGGGCTCTGAGACTACAGCTGTCTCTCAGTGGATGACTTTCCGTATCATGGCGGGATCTTGAGAAGTGTTGTCATGTAGTGTAGCTACCAGAAAAGATCACTCAAAATAATTTTAAGCCACTAGAAAATCTTTATTAGCCACCTGAAAATGACAGACATTGGGTGTTTGGTGTCCCAGTGTGGCCTTAAGACTTTCACAGAGTAAGATTTAAACACAAAGATCATTTATTATGTTGACATACTTCAGTTGACAAGAACAGTCCAAAAGCAGAACTATAGAAGCTGAAGAGCAAGCTTATTACATTTAAATTGCTTTGAAGATCTATGGATTTCAAGGCATTAGTTCTTTGGTTTTTGTTTTTCAAGTGGTAGTGTCTACAAGTTGAGATTTATTGGCTGAATGGTACTTTCATCATGGAGTCAGTTGTACTAAAGTCTATGGTCACACTAATGTCTGGGGAGTTTTTACAATATATGCACACATGTACACAGATTTGTGCCCACAGATATGGGGCATACATATAGTCACCATGCACACACACACACACACACACACACACACACACACATACACACACACACACACACACACACACACACACACATATTCAAACCATACATACTGGTGAAATATTCAACATTCATTATTAACAGTATTCATGTGGCTATGAGTGTGTTACGTGTGTATTTGGAGGACTATCTTCAATGCTCAGTGTTACAGTCATTTATCTTATCAGTTCAGAAGAGTTTGTATAAGGGAAGAGAAATAAGGACCAATGGCTGGGAAGAACAAAAACAATGAGATATAGATAGATGATATAGATATAGATAGATAAATAGATAAGACCAATAGATGATTGACAGATTCTAAAGCACAGCCACTGCATGAAGGCTTATTTTACCTTAATGGCTATTAGCAAGTGGACATGTTACCAGAGGAACCAATATGTATACTGGGTTTTCTATAGATACTGCAAGGACATAATGTTCATGATAAATAATTCAGATGTAGGTATAGTCTCCAGTTTCATCACTTTAATGAAATAGAGCCCTTTAATAGGGAAATTCTGAGCTAATAACTCTTATGCATTAAGGGTAAATTAATTTAGGTAGATAGATTAACTAAATGAGAATCTTTTTACATAGGTATTCATATGTTGGTGAGTTGGTGACTACACAATGCCCAATCTGCAAAAAATACTCACATTCCCACTGATGTTCTGTCCTTGAGTCCTTGAGCAAAATTTTTCTTGGGTTCTACTGTTTCTGAGAATTGAGTCACACTTAATTTAAAACACTATGTAAGGAAATAAACCATATTATTAATTTAGTTTTATATTATTTATTTATATAGGTTTATTTGTGATTCTGGAAATCGACGCTAGTAGAGTCCCAATCTGCTGCTCTACCAGTGCGCCGTGTCCCCAGGCAGAACACTTTAAATTACATGAATTGTAAACCAATTTTTCTTTCATCTTATTTTGGGATTGGGAATTTAATTTATATCATCCACCATTATGACTGTGTTTCAGACTATAACCATAACTAGTGTAGAGTATTTATTTTATTCCAGAGTTAAGAAAGCACATTTTCATGGGGAAGTATGGAAAGGATGTATTTCACATTCAGTTTCAATCTGCAGGGCAATGAAAAATAGAAGAGCTGTACCCAAATGTTTCCCTTGTACTACATGCTTTAGTCTGCAGACCTAAAAGCCTCCCTGTCCTGGGAAGCAAAGCAGCTAGGACAAAAGAAGAAAGGAACTTGGTTTTAGAACATTTTTCAAACTCAGAAATAGCAAACAGGTAGTCACGATTTCAGAACTGTTTAAAGAGGGGACTGAGAAAACTTTGAAAGAGAACCAGGCAGTAAGTGAAGTGGAAATGAAGGGAGACTTTGGGTTTCACCCTTAGTTTACTCTCTGAAAAGATTTCTGGAAAGAAAATGTTTTATTATGGGAAAACAAAATTCACCCTATAATAGCAATGAATATTCTCCCCAGAACCTATACATTGCCTCTTTTTGTTTTTATTTGGAATATGGATCTTTCTATTTATACCACTGAAATTAATTTAAGGATGAGTTTGCTATGTGTCATCTTAGACTTTGGCACATTAAATTGTGAATATAGTAGTGTTTTGTATCATAAAGATAATATCCAGTGATGTTATTGCTCTAAATGTGACACAAGTAGGAAATATACATCTGTAGTAAATGTGATAAAGCTATCAGGTATATTCAAAATAAACTATGAATGTAGTGTGATTGCATTGCAACACAAATAGAATGTTTTATATTACAATCTGATGAAAAGTTACACAAAATAGTTCATAGAAAATAAAATTCCTTGAGGGAACCAATAATATACTGTGTGTGTACCCCACCAAGTTTTTCCTATGTTCAGTCTAATCAAGTAGTTTATAATTTTCTTAGTTTGTCAGAGAGAAGAGACTATGTAACAGTAACCATGTATTAATTTGCAACTGAGTTGATTGTTTTGCTTCATTTTCACAGTGCATGGTGGTTTGAGTAAGAATGATCCCCATAGTCCCATTTATTTGAACGCTTAGTCATCAGGCAGTGGCACATTATCCATTCTTTGGTAGAAGGATAATTTCTCTGTTTCCAATTTCTAGCTATGATGAATATAGGTTATATGTACATAGTTGAGCAAGTGTCTGTTTTATAGGATGGGACATTGTTTGGTTATATGCCCTGGGGTGGCATAGTTGGCTCTTGAGATAGATCAATTCCCAATTTTCTGAGAAACGGACATATTGTTATCCAAAGGAACTGTTCAAGTTTGCACACTCACCAGTAATAGAGTGTATAATATCTGAAGGCAGATGGATTGAGCTAGAAAAATCTGAATGAGGTAACCTGGATACAGAAAGACAAATATGGTATATGCTCACTTATAAGTAGATATTATAAAGTAAAGGGTAGCTATGCTACAACTTACAGACCCAGATAGGCTGTGTAACAAATAGAGCTCAAGCTGTGGATGTATGAATTTCCCTGAAAAGGAAACAATGTACAGTCTAGGTGAAGAGGAGAGTATGTGTTGGGGAAAAAGGGACGGGGAGAATACTAGAAGAGACAATTTGAGAAGTATTTTGAAGATGAGATAGAATCTTTTGAGTGCAATAGAAACTCCCAATAATGTAGGAGAATGTCTCTACACATGACTCCTAGATATGGAGCTCATGGAGCCTGAGCTGGACATTTCCTGTAACCAGACAAGACTTATAGTAGGGAGATTGTGACACCAACCTAGCCACATAACCTTTGACCTACAATTTTTCCTGCCTTCCAGGTGTGCTAAGGTAAAGGTGTCACAGAAATTGTGAGAATTTCCAATAAATGATTAATATACCCTGAGACCCATGCCATAGGAGGGAGCCCACTCATGACAGTGCCTGAATGGCCAGGACCCAGAGGTTGGATAATCCAGAGACTGAGAGACCTAATATAGAATCAAACACAACTGGAAAAGAAGACCAAGAGAAAGAGGAGGATGAAGAAGGAAGAATAAAGAAGAAATGAGGAAGGAGAAGCAAAAGCAGAAAAGAAGAAACAGAAAAAGAAGGAAGAGGAGAATGAGGAAGAAGAGAAAGAAGATGAGTAGAAATAAAGGAGGAGGAGGAAGAGGAGGAGTAGTAGGAGGAGAAATAGGAGGAGAAGGATGAGGAGAAGGAGAAGAGGAAGAAGAAGAAGAATAAGAAGAAGGAGAAGAAGAAGAAGAAGAAGGAGGAGGAGGAGGAGGAGGAGGAGGAGGAGGAGGAGGAGAAGAGGAGGAGGAGGAGGAGGAGGAGGAGGAGGAGGAGGAACTACTAATGTTATTTTGCAACAGTTATATATAAGAACCCAGTGTAACTGTCAGAGAGATATCATCTAGCAATTAATAGGAGATGCTATAGAAACCCAAAGCCAAACTGGTGAATGATGAGGGAAAAGGATTATAACTACTAGAGGGGTCAAGAACACAACAAAAAAGGGCCCATAGAATCTATTAACCATAACACATAGGAGCTCACAGAGACTGAACTGATCATCATGGAACCAACATGGGATTGACCAAGGCTCTCTGTATATATGTTATAGTTGTGTTAGCTTTATGTTCTTGTGGAACCTCTGTGAGCAGAGGGTACCTCTGACTCTTTTGCCTGCTTTTGAGAAGACATTATCCTACTGGGTTGCTTCATTCAGCCTTTATATGAGTGGATGTGCCTAGACTTATTTGAACTCGGTATGTATGCCATGTTTGATCAGTATCCCTGGAAACCTGACCTTTATTGAAGAAAAATAGAAGAGTAGACATGGAGAGAAGGGACATGGAGGAAGAGACTGGAAAGAGAGGAGGGAGAGGAAACTGTGGTTACAGTTAATATATGAGAGGAGAATAAACAAATTTACTAAAAACAGACAAAAGAGATCAAAGAATGTAAGACCTTCAGCTACTTGTCCAGCAGCATGCTTTCAAGCCTGCTGCTATGCTGATAGTGGAATAAGCCTTTGAAACTTTAAGAGAAACCATGGCAAAAGGCTTTTTATTTTTGCTTAAAGTTGTCTTGATCATGGTTTTTTTTCATAGAAATCAAACACTGACTAAGATACAGTATTTGAATCTCTAAGAGTGACAAAAGACACTAGCTAACAGACTTTGTCTACTTATCTACCATTTCTGTCAGCTTTTAATAGTGATCAGAATATTTATCATCCAGAAGCATACAGAGGATTAGCTTGGACATCCTTCTTTGGAAGGTTGTTAACGTGGGGAGATATGTGTCATATATTTAGTTATTTGAAATTATTTGTGCATATTTTTCATTTTCTCTGCATGTTTGCTTTGAAACATCAACATAGATTCTCTTGAGGGCTTGTTTAATGCTAGAAATATCCTTGAGGGCCTTTCTTTTTTTGGCTTTTTATTTTTTGATTTGATTGAAGTTTTCTTGTGTTGGCCTGTCATTGCAATGACCTTTACTGTGATTTGTAGAAGCCAAAGAAGAAAATTGAAAAACAGTCTTATAAATATCAGGGCTTTACCATGCTTTGAATAAACATATATCTCCTTGTCTATTTGTTACATAATTGGTAAAATTTTAATCATTTAAATGCTTTTTAATTAAATTGTATATATTACCAAATTACAGTAATAAAATTCAAAGAACACTGTAGTTGATTTTAATGCATTTTCTTTAGGTAAACTGACAACAATAACTATGGAAATCAAGATCACTTGACTGATTTCAATTGTTAACTGTGAGCTAGAAGAACAAAGAGAACAGCACAAATAAGATTGTGCCAGAAGGTTCTATTTTTATTCATGAGGTGTCATTATTTTTCTTTTTGGAATTATCTGGGAAGTTTTGGATAAATATGTTTACAAAACTATTACTATATTAAAATTTTAATAAGCCAATATTCTCACCAAACTTTTGACATCTTTAGGATAGATTTAGTTTTTTTTAATGCATGCACAAATGTTAAAATTCTGTTGTTGCTACATATCTTTATGTAGAGTCAAAATATTTGTTTATAAAATTAACAGCTCAATAACTATATGCTTCCAAAGAAAATGGCCATGAAATATATGATAATTATTATATTACTATGTATAATAGTAATAGTATTAAGTTGAACTATCCCTTTTATTTAAAAACTTGACAGTTGTGTAATACTCCATTTTTGTAGGAAGTACTTAAAAATAATTACCATCTGCTCCACTTTCACCATGTGGTTTTATCATGTGTCTTTCAAGAATGTGTCTGCCTGCCTGCCCTTGGCACCAAGTGTAGAATATGGCATCCCATGACCCTTCTCAGTATGAAAATGTAGCAGAAGCAATGCTGTTCAAATTCTGGGGTGGTCTTTTACTAGTCTAGATATTTCTTGCTCTCTGAAAGTTGGAAGTTTGCTGCCACATACTAGAAACTGTAGAGGAGGAGACTTTTGGGACATGGACAGGATGGGGACATAGAGACACTGGATATCATCCATACCCTGTTTTCCCAATAAAATTATCAACTCAGGTTGCTCTAGATGGTACCATGTAGATTAATGAGAATACTTTGCATTGAATTTATCTTCCATTACCAACTTAGCTACAACTAGTACACTAAAGAGATTGCTTGAACATTACAGTTGCATGGTAGTTAAAGGAGACATAATGATGACCAACCAGCATGGTATTACTAATTATTGAAGACACATTAGTGGTGAGGAGCATATTAGCAGAGTTTTTCAACTATCACACTCACTAATAAAACATGTTTGGAATTCCTGGAATTGACTTCAGGATTATATGCAATATAATTGGTCCTAGAACATTTATTTCAAGAAAGTTTAAACACTTTCTAAAGACAACCACATAAATTCTCTTAGTGTCTGAAAATGTAACTTTTAAGTACTGTTTCTGGGAATCAGTAACTCCTAAGAGCACATTTTCTCTCATTTAACTTATGAATAGAATGATATATTATAGATACTTCTCTGTGAGGAGTTTTATTTTTATCTCTTCCAGTGGTTCAGGGCCATTCCAAAATGAAAGTTATTCTATTTTAAATGTCATGTGATTATCTTTCAAGGTTTGAACTATTTTATAATATTGTGCATATTTTCAAAAGTATACCAAATTGTTTGGCATCTAATATTTACAAAATTGTGGGGTACTGAATATCATGAATCACTTTAGCTAACCAGACATAGTAGGTGAAACCCTAACTAATTCCCATGATGCTGTTGGGCTGAATCATGGAGTCACAGACTATTGCCTTACACTCCTTACACATGGAGTGACTACTTGGCCAAATAATATATTCAAAAGAACATACAGACAAACAAAAAGCACTTGATGGGTGAAAAACCTTTAGAAAACAGTAAAACTCAAATTCTGGTATTTTTATACCAAGTTTCTCATTTCTGACACTGTAGTGCAGTGTATTGGAATAGTCATCTAAACTTGTTCTGGTTTATTTTTCATAGTGTTTTCCCATGTAAGTCTTCACCCAACAGATCACTGAAACAAATGCAGAGATCCACAGCTAAACATTAAACAAATATCTAGGAGTGTTGTGAGAGTGATTGAGGGAACAGAGATTAGGAACTCCACAGAAAGACCAGCAGAGTCAAGTAACATGAACCCCTAGGGGCTCATAGATACTGAACCACCAACCAAAGGCCATACGTATGCTGAACATAGGCCCCCCAAAACATATGTAGCAGATTTTCAGCTTGTTCTTTATGCATGTCCCCCAACAACTGAAGAGTGACTTGACTCTGTTGCCTGCTTGTATCGTTCCTGTTACTCTAACTGGAATGCCTTGTCTGGTCTCATTGGGAGATGTTCTCAGTCCTACAGTGACTTGATGTTCTCAGTCCTAGAGTGACTTGCTGGGTCAGAGTGGGTTTGTACCTGAGGGGGAAATTCTTTTTTGAGAAGAGTAAGGGGTGTGAGAAGGGATGTATGGGGGGCACTGGGAAGAGGTGGGCTAATATTGGGTTGTAAAGTGAATAAATAAATAAAATAATGGGAAAACAGAGACTTAGGTGAAATAGTATGTGATAATCTGAGCATGAAATGTCATCAGTTGAGGAAGGTTTGGGGCTAGTGTTTAACTTCTTGATCTCTAAGTTTGACTTAGAAGCTTGGTGACTATTCATCTGCAACATACTTTCTACAGATATTTGGAAAATATGTTGGGAAGATGGGCATAAAATTAGGTATTCTTCAGTGAAAGAGAAAAAACTCCATCAGGAACCTTGAGTTGAAAAGTCAAAGGGCCAGCTAAGTAGTAATTAGATAATTTGGAAATTTGGATGGTGTCAAGAACAAGAAAAACAGCTTTGTAGTATAGGTAAAATTTCATAATTGCTAGATCTGAATGTCATAACAAAGAACAATGGGCCAGATGCCTTAAATGATGGTAATTTGTTTCTTATATTCTGGAAGCTAGAGACTTTGTACAAGCTTTTAGCAAATTTGACATTTTCTAGTGCTTGTCTCTCCTGCTTACCTAGAAACATCATCTACCTCTCTTCTAACACTGTGTCATTTTCTTTGTGGATGCTCTCTTGATTTCTCTTCCACATTTCAGTGTCCTGTATGATAACAACACAAGTTTCTCTGACTGACCACCCACCATATTTAGATCCTTACTCAATACCAATTCAATCTTTAAAATCTTATATACAATTACTGGTAGACATAGCTTTAGCCTATGAATTTGAGCAGTGAGTACATTCATTTCATCCCATAAAGGGAGTTATACATTCCACACACTAGTTAGCATAAGATTTTAGCTATAATTCTCAGAGGTCAAGTATTTCACTCAACACTCTTTTCATCGAGTTGTCTTTAGTGCAGATGTTACTAGGTTGTGACTCTGAAGCAGAAATCATCAGGAAATGGACACACAGACCCAGATTGTTTGAATATATATTGCTACTACTAACTATACAGAATCTGCTAGGGCCTTCAATAATTCTTTGTCAATGGATGTCACACAGCAATAGAATATGACCCTTCTGTTCTGGTATTAATAGCTGTTCAATTTCTGTTTTTCTAAGGTCTCTAAAGTATAACATGGCCACCTCATATGACAGCATGCATTTAATACAATTAAAATGCATGTCTGCAAGATTTATTTCTAGGAAAGCTCATAATATGAGCTCTCTGAATGCTACGTTTAGATGGACACAATCACTCTCAAATGGTAATGCCATGAAACCCCTACTTCAGATAATATTTCTTTTTCAGTTAAAAGAAAAAAAATGTACTGTCAGATCCCAGAGCTTATTGAAATCCCTGTGGATTTGGACATATGAGAATCCCACAGGATATCCCAGAAGGATAAGTGAAGACCTTGAAATTGCCGTTCACTGGGCTTTCTGTCCTTGAAGTAGATTACATCAAACACTAGGCCTCAGAGTTTTGACTTTCCCCTTTGTACATGTGTGTCTTATGTAAGATGCATGCTTAACATCACCAGGTCGGCAACTAAGGATCTAGAGGTAGTCATAAAAAGCATTCTCATCTGTTTTTCATTTTTCCAAGTTTATTGATTGTAAAAGGAATAGCAAATTTGACAACAGTTGCTTTTCTCTGTGGGAATTATTGTTGGTGGAGGATATGAAGAAAACCTCACAAGCTACATAATTTAATCAATGAGGTTGTAAACTTAATCGAGGTTATTCTGATCTAGGAAGGTCGTGAGAAATGATGACTATGGAACACTAACTTCTTCCCTGGTTCTTTTTATTCATTCGTTACTAACATCTATTAAAGTGCCTAAAAGTTAGTTCCTAGATCTACTTTCTTTATATACATCACAGGAATGTATGATCTCCTTTTTGTGGAAAAAAAACTTAAAAATATGTTAAGGTAAATAAAATAGAGAGATGATATAAAGGAATAGAACTGTAAAACCTAGAGACAACGAATCTAGAAGCAGCATCAGACAATTTCTCTTTCCCACTAGAGTTTATATTTAGAGTACTTACTCCTGTTTGTTTAGATCCAAGACTGCCAACTTTCTCTTTTGAGAAAAAGAAAAATAAGCAAATAATTTGTACCACAACTATGAAAATAGCATATAACAAGTTTTTCTGTTAACTTCAGTCTAAAAGTCTATTTTGCCTCATAATTACCTAGTGCTTTACAGGGATTGATGTAGTTCCAGAGAATACAGACAGCAATGTTAGATGACTCTAGACTATACAGAAAAGCATGGTGAACAGGCATTGAATGAAGCAGGCCCCTGTGATGAATAGTAAATGGCAGATCAATGGGAGGAGGTGTAGAAGCCTGGGTATAAGGACTCAGCCCATTCCAGGGGTACTACATAGTGCACCCTTATATTATTCTTGAAATGTGTCTTACTGGGACGTGGGTTGATATGTTGTCCTACTCATATATCAGAGGAGAGACCTGTATTTGCATTGTGATCTTAATTGTTCCAATTTAGCAAGTTATATATAAAAATGTTTGTGGAAGATCTAAATATAGAATCCAAAGGATTATTTCCACTGCATAGATATTTCTCTTCAATAGGAATTTCCAAATGTAGAACTAAAAACTCTCCTTTGTGTCTAAGTGTGTTGTTGAGGACGTCTAACTTCCTTATATGTCTGAGTAATTTTCTAGATCAGTGAAGATTCTGGGAATCTCTCTCATATATCTCATCTCATGGATGATTTACCTGGATTGTATATAATTGGTGCCGCTGTCTGTCCTGGTTTCTTGATGCTCTCTTAATTCCCAGAAACAGCAGGGATTGGACCATTTCTAGGAGATTTATGTCTTCCTGTTTCTTCAGCTGCACATAGTTAAGGTCTTAGGGTTTTCTTGTGAGAGTGAGAAAAATATCATCCCATATGATTTTTATACCAGACAACATTTTTGCTGCTTGTTAGCACATAAACACTGACTCTGAGTCAGAAAATGTTTCCTAGCCCAGTGATAGCCATTTCTTTCTTTCTTTCTTTTTTTTAAATAAAATTTGTGCAAAATATTTGTCAAGCCTAAGCAGTCATTTTATTTATTTTTTTATTTATTTTATTTTATTTTTATTTTTTATAAGTTCTTTTTTATGTTTTTTAATTGAACAACTTTATTTTCAAAAAACAAATATAAGTGTACATATTTTAAAAGCATTTTTGCAAAAAAATGTATGAATACATTATTGTCAGTACTTGATTTTTTTAAAGGTTTGATAGTGTGCATTAAAATCTTACTAGTTACAATGAACATAAAGTACATGTAACACAAGATGTAACCTGGAAATAGAAAATGTTTTCTTGGTGTGTAAAGGTTGAGCATAATGGTTGTTCATTTTCATTTTTTTTTTTTTTTTTTTTTGGCCTTTGTTTTTCTTGAACTTCATATAGTCTGTAAGTTGTTTCTGGGGTGTTCAGAGCTTTCTCAGGTTAGTATCCAATTATCAGTGACTGCTTATTATGTCTGTTCTTTTGTGACTGGGTTATCTCACTCAGGATGATAGTCTCTAGATGCATTCATTTTCTTAACAATTTCATAAAGTCATTGTTTCTGATAGCTGATTAGTGCTCCATTTTTGTAAATATACCACAATTTTTGTATCCATTCATCTACTGAAGGGCATCTGGATTCTTTCCAGCTTCTGGCTATTATAAATAGGGACGATATGAACATTGTGGTGCATATATATTTGTTGTATGTTGGAGCATCTCTGTGGTATATGCCTACAAGCAGAATAACTGGGTCTTCAGGAAGTGCTGTGCCCAATTTTCTGAGGAATGGACAGACTGATTTCCAGAGTGGTTGTACCAGTTTATAATCCTACCAACACTGGAAAAGTGTTTCTTTCTCTACATCCTCACCAGCATCTGCTGTCATCTTAATTTTTGATCTTAGTCATTCTGGTTGGTGTGAGGTGGAATCTCAGGGTTGTTTTGATTTGCATTTCCCTGATGACTAAGGATGTTGAGCACTTCCTTAGATGCTTCTCAGCCATTAGATATTCCTCAACTGAGAACTTTTTGTTTATCTTTGTACCTCGTTTTTTTTAGTAGAATTGTTTGATTCTCTGGTGTCTAGCTTCTTGAATTCTTTGTATACCTTGGATGTTAGGCCTCTATCAGATGTGGGGTTTGTAAAGATCTTTCCCCAATATGTTGTCTGTCATTTTGTTTTCTTGACAGTGTCCTTAGCCTTATAGAAGCTTTGCAATCTTATTAAGTCCCATTTGTCAATATTGACTTTAGAGCATGAGCCATTGGTGTTCTGTTCAGGAAATTTTCTCCTGTGCCTATGTGTTCTAAGGATTTCCCTACTTTCCCTTCTAATTTCTTAAGAATTAAAAACCTTTCTAGAATTTCAGGATAGACTCACTTAATTCCAAAGGTAATGAATATTTCATGACTATAAAGGTAGAAGGATTATTTTCTTTCCCTTTGTCTTATGGCTAGGAGATTTCTAATATATTGTATCCCTCTACTTGAAGCTCAGTTACTTCCTAAAGTTATCAAGATACAATGATATTATTTTATTCTATAATAACATTTTGAAGTACTGTTGGAATCAGGATGCACACATGCCATTTCTGATGAAGTATAACAATATAGGGGCACGTAGTAATTTGATTTACTCACAGGACTTTATAGAAAATTAATATGTGAAAACACATTCTTTCCCATTCACATTCTATTCAAGTGGAACTAAAATTATGTAGCCATGGAGAAGCTTACTTGATATTGTAGTCTAGCACAGTAGTTCTCAGTGCTCCTCATGTTTAAGTCCTTCAGTACAATTCTTCAAGTGTGGTAAACCCCAAGCATAAAGGTATTTTATTGCCACTCATAGCTGTAATTTTGCTAGTTTATGAATTGCAATGTAAATATCCAAAATGTGACCCCCCCACACACACCCCAAGAGACTCATAGGTTGAGATCTGCTGATCTAACAGATGGTATACCTACATATGGAAAATGAGAACTCTAAGAAATTTTGAAACTTTGCAGTTTCATATAGTTTCCATTCTATGTTCACTCCCATATTGATCCAGAAAAATCATGGGAATAAGTAAGTAGTACCCACATATTCAGGAGCACAAATTAGAGATTCATAATATTTTAACATTTTTAGCCTATTTTTAACATTTGAACAGAGACATGGGACATAACTTAAAATGTAAATGGAGTCTCTCATGTTATCTAGTTTATTAAGTTTTAAATTAAACTACCTAAATATTCAAGTATTTAATTCTGTTATCTTGATAACATTTTTATTTATGCATGTGTTTCTCTCTCTCTCTCTCTCTCTCTCTCTCTCTCTCTGTGTGTGTGTGTGTGTGTTTGTGTGTGTGTGTTTGTGTGTGTGTGTGTGTGTGTGTGTGTGTGTGTGTGTGTGATTGTTCTTTAGTTTATGTACAAAGGCATAGTTTCTCATTGAATTCATAGTAATCAGATTCTGCTAGTATAGTTAGAAAATTTGTCCAGAAGAATTTCTTTTCAGGTGGGCCTCCATCCTTGCATGTTTGCATATAGTTCTGGGAGCTAATCTCTATTCACCCCACTTTTGTAGAAAGTGCTTTATTCATTGATCTACTCCCCAGACCAATGCTTGTAAAGTTTTTAAAAAATTAGTTCTTTGAAAAATTTGGGGGATGTATTTTGATTTTATCTAACTTTTTATATCCTCAAAGATTTACCCTTCTTCACTAAGTATTCAACATTGAGTCCCTTTCCACTCTCTCTCTATCAGTAAAGTATAGTATATGCCGTTATTCCTTCTTCAATATATGGCTTCCATTGGAATCTGATGGACTTACCAAGAGCTACACTCTAAAATAAATCCAGCTCTTGCTTTCTTTTCACCCGTTATAATTGCCACCATCTTTTTCTATAGGAGTGGGACTTCATGCATACTTCTCTTCCAAATGCTAAAATCTGTTGTGGCATGAACTGGTGAATGTTGTATATGTGCTGTCACAACTGCTGAGCCCTTATGTGCACTTTAGTTGCTGTGTTCAGAATATTCTGGTTATTTGTCATCATCTACTGCCTGTGGTTTCTACCTTCTTTCTGGTGGTACAGGGATTCCTGAGCCTTGTAATGAGGGTGTGATGTGTATTTTAAATATGGAGCTGTGCATTCCACAGCACCTTTAACATCCTCGACACTTGTGGTTCTCTATATTAATTACTGTTTATGGCAAACAGAAGCTTTCTTGATGAGGGCTGAATGATATTTTAATCAATAAATTAACAATATTAACTCTTTAGGAGTCAGTTTAATAGTATGTCCACTTAGCGGAATATTAGGAACATATTCACCCTACTTTTTATGACCTGTTTAACCATTTTGGTGCAACAAGAGTATCAGATATAGTTTTCATCTTCTGTACTTAAATTTAATCAGAAAGTATTCAATTACTCTCATGAATTTTATCCTAGTATTTTACTAGTGCTTATGTTACGGCTTATAGTCCATTTTTCTAACCTGTTTCTATTCTCTGGCTATTTTAGTAGATCATCAATACATATAAATGAACAAAAATATGTGTAAGACTCAGGATTTCCATAAATATAAAAATATTGAACAACAACAGCTAGAGGTAATATTAGTCTTGTATTCAAATTATACTAGAACTAGGCAATTAACCAGCATGTCACAAACATAAAAACAGAGTCAATGATAAATGAAAAAACATTGAGGACTAATATGTCAGCACTCCTGTAGCAACATGATTTTTGATGAAGAGGCCACCAATATACACTGGAGAAAAGATAACATTGTCAAACACCGATGTTGGTCAAACTGCATAGGGACATATAGAATAATGAAATGAATCATTATCTCTCTCTAACACTGCACAGATTGAACATCAAATGCATCCAGGTTTCAACGTAAGCGCTAAAACCCTGAATCTGGTAGAAGAGAAAATATGAAATAAATATGCCTGAATTCACTGTCACAGAAAAGGACTTTTGAACAGGGCCTCCATGATGCAGCCATTAATACCAGCAATTAATGAGTGGAATCTCATAATATGAAAGGGCTTTTGTGTAACAAAGAACATCATCATTTACATGAAGAGGAAGCCTACAGGATGGGGAACATCCTTGTAAGCTGTACATCTAGCAGGCAGTGAGTGTCCAGAATATGTAATAACTCAAGTATTCAAGAAAACAATTCAAATAAAAACAACTTTTGCATATTTCAACGTGGAATTAAAATATAAAGTTTCTACAGGATTTAGAATGTGCTGAGTACAATAGAGGAAGAAGGTAAATATGTGGTCTCATACAACACTTTTTATTCTCTTTTTTTAATTACATACTCTCTATTTACATTTGAGATGTTATCTCTTAACCCTGCCCTGTTCCCATCCCCTCTCTCCCTCCAGTTGCCTTCACAAAGGTGCACTCCCTTCTGATCCCCCTCTTTACCCCATTGCCTTGTCATTCCTCTACATTGGGAAAATATGCCCTCTCTGGAACAAAAGCCTCTTCTCACATTGATGCCAGACACTGCTATCTTCAGCTACATACACAACTGGATATCAAAGTGCACACAAGATTGGAGTATTTGTCCATGGGGGTTTTGCAGAGTTTGTTTGGTTGATAATGTTATCTTCCCATGAGGTTGGAACTCCTTTCAGCTCCTTATGTCCTTTCATTAACAACCTCCTTGAGATCCCCTAGTTCAGACTAATGGTTAGTTGCAAGCATACCCAGCTGTATCTATATGACTCTAGCATAGTCCCTGAGGGAGCATCTCTATCTGATGCCAGTCAGTACTTCTTAAAGCATCACCTATAGTGTCTGGATTTGGTGGCTGCATATGTGATGAATCTCCAGGTGAGGCAGCTTCTGAATGATCTTTTCTTCAATCCATGCTCCTCTATTTGACCTTGAATTTCCTCCCATGAGAGATTTGTTCTTTTCTCTAAGAAGAACTGAGGCCTCCCCATTTTGGCCTTCCTTCTCTTTGAGCTTCATAATGTCTGTGAATTCTTTCTTGAGTATTGGGTATTCTGAGCTTTCTGGGACTAGTATCTGCTTATCAGTGAGTGCATACCATGTGTGTTCTTTTGTGACTGGGTTACCTCACTCAGGATGATAGTCTCTAGTTCCATCCATTTGCCTAAGAACTTCATAAAGTCATTGTTTCTAATAGCTGAGTAGTACTCCACTGTGTACCACACTTTCTATATCCAAAGTTCTTTTGTTTTTGGATGAAATGTCCTGTAGATGTCTGTTAATTTCAGTTTGTTCACAACCCCTGCTAGTTTCACTGTGTCTCTGTTCAGTTTCTGTCTCCATGATCTGTCCATTGATGAGAGTGGGGTGTTGAAGTCTCCCACTATTATTGTGTGTGGTATAATATGTACTGTGAACTTTAGTAGGATTTCTTTTATAAATGTGGGTACCCTTGTATTTGGAGCATAGATGTTCAAGATTGAGAGTTCATCTTGATAGATTTTTTTCTGTGATGAGTAAAAAGTGTCCTTTTTTGATAACTTTTGGTTAAAAATCTATTTTATTTGATATTAGAATAACTATTTCAGATTGTTTCCTGGGCCCAATTGCTTGGAAGTTTTTTTCCCAGGCTTTTACTCTGAGGTGGTGTTGGTCTTTGTCTCTGAGATGAGTTTCCTGTATGCTGCAAAATGCTGGATTCTGTTTACATATTTAGTCTGATAGTCTATATCTTTTTATTGGGGAATTGAGTCTATTGATGTTAACAGAAGTTATGATATAGTGATTTTTGTCCCCTGTTATTTTCGTTGTTAGAGGTAGACTTATGTTTGTGTGCTTTCATTTTTTTTTTTTTTTTTTTTGGTTTCCTTGTATAATTATTTTTTGACTTTCCTTGGATGTAGTTTCCTTCCTTGTTGGGTTTTTCCATTTATCATCCTTTGTAGGGCTGAATATGTGGAGAGATATTGTGTAAATTTGGTTTTATCCTGGAATATCTTGGTTTCTCCATCTATGGTGATTGAGAACTTTGCTGGATATAGTAACCTGGGCTGGCATTTGTATTGTCTTAGGGGCTGTATGACATCTGTCTGGTATCTTCTAGCTTTCATAGTCTCTGTTGAGAAGTTTGGTGGAATTCTGATTGGTCTGCCTTTATATGTTACTTGTCTTTTTTCTCTTACAGCTTTAAGGATTATTTCTTTGTTTTGAATATTGGGTATTTTGACTATTATGTGTTGGGAAGAGTTTCTTTTCTGGTCCAATTTATTTGGAGTTCTGTAGGCTTCTTGTATGATCATGGTCATCTAGTTCTTAAAGCAGGAACGTTTTCTTCTGTGATTTTGTTGAAGATGTTTACTGTGCCTTTTAGTTGATATTCTTCACCCTCTTCTACACTTATTATCCTTAGGTTTGGTCTTCTCATTGTGTCCTGGATCTCCTGGATATTTTGGGTTAGGAGCTTTTTGGTTTTTGTATTGTCTCTGAATGTTTTGTCTATGTTTTCTATGTTGTCTTTGGTCTCTGAAATTCTCTCTTCCATCTCTTGTAGTCTGTTGGTGATGCTCACATCTGTGACTCCTGATTTGTTTTTGGTTTGTCATCTTCAGGGATTTCGTTTTCTGCATTTTTTTTTATTTTTTTCTATTTATGTTTTCATTTTTTAATTTATTTGGTTGTGTTTTTCTGTAGTTCTTTGAGTGATTTTTCCTAGTTCTCCTGCGATTAATTAAGGGAGTTATTTTATGTGCTTCTCCAAAATAGTAGAATAGGATATTTAATCCTTATATATTTATTTTTAATGTTTAAGTACTTTAAATATAACCAAAGTATATCACTTTGCTTCTTATTATTATACCCTCTACTGATCACTTACCAAATTCCTAAATTCAACAAGAAAATTGAATGCTCTACAATGAAAACATCATAAAGACATCTAGTAAAGATGAAAAATCACAGAATAGGAAAAAGTATATATATATATATATTAGATATATATATCTAAATATATAATATATTATATGTGTATATAGTATGCCAGCTATACACCCAAGCAATGATTGAGATGATTAATGTTCAGAATATAAAAATAGTTTTAAAAAAGCCAAACTAAACAACAAGAAAACAAAGCCATGTAAAGCCAAGTCAAGCCAACCCAAGTAAATCAAATCAAAGCAAAGCAAAGAAAAGCAAACTGAACATAACCTAACCAAACTAAACCAAACCAAACCAAACAAACCAAGCAACAACAACAACAAGAAATCAAAGAGTCAAGGAAACAAGTTACCCAAATAGAAAATGAGATTAAAGATCTAAACTGACATTCATAAACAGAAGAAATAAAAATGGCTAAAGAAAACCACAAATGTCGTCAGCCTCCTTAGTGATTAGGGAAACATAAATTAAAGCAATGATGAGATTTCATTTTACTCCAGTAAGATGGTTAAGATCAATGGAGAATGCAGTGAAGGCATAGAGAAAGAGAAACCTGAGCTCAATGTTGAAAGCATGTACATTTGGCAGCCATTTTTTCAGAATCAGTATGTAGGGTCCTCAGGGAACTAAAATACTACTCTCCTATAGGCCCCAGATATACCACTCCTTAACATGTGCCCAAAGAACTCATTTGTCTTGTTCCCAGAGACACTTGCTCAACCACGTCTGAATCTCATAAAAATTTACTACTTGATTTAAAGACACAGGTTAATCATCGTCTACTAATGGTTGGTAATTTCAACACCCCACTTTTTCTAGTAGATAGGTCATCTGGAAAAAAAAAATGAAGAATGAAACATTAGAATGAAAGGACACCTTATATCAGATGCATACATTCCATTCACTCCTCACTTGATAAAAACATTATTTGATAAAAGAATCAAAAAAGAAATAAAGAATATTTAATATTAAAAATGCTTTGGATTTCTGTATGGCCATCAAATATGTTCCTTCCTTAGTATTTGTCAATGTCCCTCAATATGCAAAAATATGTTTAACAATACAGACAACCTGAACACCCATAATATGTAAGTCTTTCCTTTCAAAATGCAAACATCCCAAATTTCTACTAAAGTTTGAAATTCTACAGTGTTTAATTTTAAAAGAGCTTGTACATTTAAAGTTAATTAGTCCTTCCACCACAGCTGCACAGCTTTTAGATGCATTACAATAACTATCCAAGTGAGGTTTTCTTCAGGCAAAATGAACTCCAGGAGCAACAGGCCATTTTGGCTTTCAAATATCTTATAAGTGCTTCTCTGCTGATGTTCATTACAGCTTACACTTTCCCACTGAAGAGTCCCCTGACCTAGACTGAATGACAATGGTGTCACTATGGATCATTCTGCAGGTTACAATTCTTAGTGGGGGCATTTTAAGGAGCAATATTACTTTCTAAAAAAAACTCTCTCTTTTCTCTGGGAAGATATAGTGTATAGTTATGGTTAATACACATCTATAATGTCATGGTAAATTGCATTTTAAATGTAGGGTGTATGAATTTACTTTACAAAAAATTTTTGTATATGAAGTTTAAGTTAGATAAATGTCAATAATGAGTCAAAATTTCATGCCAATACTTCTTGAGTCAACAGCTGGTAACACTCCTTGAGAGGAGGCTTTTTTCACCCTTCCTTTGGGTGCTCTTCAGTCACTCACTCAAGAGTGGTTGAAAGCTGAAAGAGCTGTTTTCTGCCTTTTCTCTAAGGTTGATTCTTTGTACCTCAGTGCTTCACAGCCACCTGGAGGATTGTTAATCAGGCTGCTAGCCCCCACCACAGCACTTCAACACCACAGATGCTGCCAGAGAATTCTTGTTTTCCCTCAAAGCTTATGTTGGAATTCCAACAAGTTAGGTGACAATATGAATGTTGATACCCTGGGTAGGTCACTGGATTATCATGGCAAAGCCCTTTTCAAAGGACACAGAGACTGTTTCTTTTTATTCCCAGATCTAGACATAATGAGGGCATCCACTTATGACTTGACAATCTCCAGAATAGAGAGGAATAAATAAATCCATGTGGTCTATAACCTGTTGTTCAGTCTGTGGCATTTTGGTTAGAGCAACCAAAATTAATTGAGAGCATAGGTCCATTTCATGTAACAGTTTTCTGAGTGACTTGATGGTGCTGGGTAAAAAACAGAGGGAATGACATCAACTGTATTCCTTATTTCTTCCTCAAGTTGCTCTTGTCATGGTGTTTCATCACAGCAATAACAACCCTAACTAAAACATATATATTGACTTTGCTATACTGTAGAAAGTTAGTGGCTTAAAACTCATAATTAATGCCAGTTCTCTTTGCTGTGCCTATGTTATGAGGTGGGAAATGTAGGGAAATCAAGAATTTCCAGCAGCACAAAAGAACTAATTACTCTTGATTGCTTTAGGATGGTGGGAGTCACCCGCCATGACATTCCTCCTATGAGTGGAGGAAGGGAATCTGAGGACAAGGAATGACATAATAGATCTACTAAACTAACTTGGGTATGCTAATGTATCCAGTCACAAGACAAATGATGGAAAAGTGGGGCAGCTTTGCAGCTCTCTAACCAGGACTTCCTGTCACCACAGATTCTAATGCCTGTGAAGAACATTAAACTGTATTAATTTGGACAAAATCTGTCTCCTCTATGAGCTTACTCTGAAACTGCTGGAGGGGATATTTCTATCAGACCTACTTAAAGAGAAACTAAGATTCTCATAAAATAGTCCTTCTTATAGGAATGTCATTTAAATATTTTTTTCTATGTAAGGAGGGAGGGAAGAGGAGGTAGGAACTAGAACCTTGAATAGTACAGAACTTGCTTGTATTCCTGTAGGAGGATGAATGACAGGGATAAGAGCCTTGAATGGTATAGAAGTTTCAACTATTACTGTAAGAAGATGAATGACTGGAACAAGAGTCTTATTTGTGTTTGGGTTGTTCATGCTCAGGCAAACTGGACAATCCTGTATCAAAAGTTTCAGACCAACAGAATTTAATTAAGTAATTTAATCAAATGTACACTCAGCAGAAAACTAAATACCAAATGAAAACATAGAAATGAGTATTTAAAGTGCAGTAGATTTCTAACATTGCTCATGTATACCTTTGTATAGCCAAAAGATGAAATAGAAAAATTGATAGGTGATAGATGGCATATAGAGAAAAATGAATGATGAATAGACATAGATGCTATCAGTGGCTATCTTCCACTATAGAGAAGGCTTTAGACTTTTATCTACTATTTGTAGCATGTAGACTTGTGAGGTAGGACTCCACAGTCTACACTGTACATGCTGACTACCTTTGAGGCAAATGCAATCTTACTGAACTGCATCATTTTAAAAGTTGAAATGTGTTAATATTACAAAGCTACTGTAGCAAAGCATTTCTATTAAAATCGCCTTGCTAGTTATAGTTAATGCTTTGTAGACTTTCCCCTACTTCAGAGGACCCTTGGGAAGCACATGAAGGCTTCAGAGTTATCACTAAAGATCAATGGTTTCCCAATTATCATGTCACACATAATAGACAATAGGTTGAGATAAATGAAGCACAGCTTTGCAGCTTTATATATTTGTATGAAAGATTTTCAGGGGAGCAAGGCAAAGATCTCTGCACATTAGCAAGATCACAGGTATTTATCAGTATTTTTAGAATGATGCTCATCAAACGCTAGTAATTTCATAAGAGTTTCTACATCTTTAGCAGTTCATAGAAAATCCTGACATGAAATATTTCCATAATAAAACAACGTGGGGTGTGTTTGAAAATATTTCTGAAATTTCTCCACCAAAGTTAATATTCTAAAATGAGGTACATTATGACCCTTTAAAAAGGAATCTAATCACTTCTTAGCTAATGAGGATTATGTTTGTTCTAGGCTTAATTTTAATAATGTGAAAATTCACAAAAGCAAGGCATAAGAAGTATTTTTTCAAAAGAATGACATTGAAGGTGTGTCCTGAGGTCAAATAGACACAGAACATTCTTTTTTATATTTACAACTACAACTCTCTACTATGATCCTAGAAACTTCAAATGATGCCCTCAAGGCAGTGCAGGAAATATTCATCATAGAAAGATTCAATTATATTTTCTGGATAACCTCTGCTGAGGCAGAAATGGGGTCTGATATTTTTTCAGGAAATTTTTCAATAAAAAGAGAGGATTGAACAGCACGGCTGAGGAGTCTCCTTGTCATAAAGTGGTAACAGAGTTCCTTGTAGAGAGCTATAGAGCTCAACGCTGCTACCATACTAGCCCCATATTTATGGGATTGGCAAATGTCATTCATGTGAAGTCACTCATCCCCCAGCTTGCTCTAGTTCTCTGTCTTCTTTTTTTTTCTCTGAAAGTCACAACTGACTTTAAGATCAAGTGCTTTTCAAGTAAACGGGCAAGGTTCCTTGCTGTAAATTTTGTGAAACTTTCAGAGTTTTCTGTTAGATTTTTCTTCACGCAGGCAATAGTGCTTCTTTTGCAAAAACACAGAAAACAACAACAAAGCAAGCCCCAAAGAAACTCTATGCTCTACCAGTTTCTTCAGATCATCCTACCTCTGACTACTCCTCTGTGTTCATGAGCCAAGAATATTTATTAATGGCAATTATTCCTCACAAATAACTTTAAATGGTCAATTTTTAATGAAAAAAATGAGAATTTGAAAGTTTTAAAATTTATTTTAATTGTGGCACTTGGATTTTTTCTGAGACTCACTAAAAGATGACACAGAGGACTGTCCAAGGTTCTTCCTTTAACAAGAATCTCCACTCTTTTAAATATCTGGGGTCACATCTTAATTCCAGAGGTGGAATACTGCCTCAGACAATGCTGAAAGCTCCTGAGTACCTTAGATTCACAGCCATTACACTGAGATTGCTGTGGTTCTTTCTTTATAAGAAATATAATACGGTTACAGAAATAGCCTTGTTTTAGTCTTTGAGTATCTCTCTTTATCCATTTGTTTTTAGTTTTTCTTTGTTTATTGGTAAGTGTACTGTGTGCCTATGCCCATGTTCTGTACCCATGAATGTGTGTATAAGTGTGGATGCTGGATGTTGGTGTTTGATATTTTCAATCAGCCACTTTGCTCCATTTTCTGATAACATGACCTCTTTCTAAACTTGCAGCTCACAACTACAGCTAGGCCTTCCAGTCAATGAGCTCGAGCTATTTACCTGCTTCTGGCTCCTCAGTCAGTGCTGAAATCATTGTACTTCAGTGTAACCAAGCTTTCATGTGGATATTCGTTAGTTCTTCATGCTTGTTCAGTAAATGCTTTCAAACCAACTAAGCCATCTCTGCATCCAACAATACAATGCTTTTAAAGGCCAACTCTTTACTTTTTGTTGTTGTTCTCTTTGTTAAGATGTTGATTCTATTATCTGAAATTGTACCAATCTACAAAACACCTATGCTGACTAAATCTTTATGCTCTTGGTTTAGGATTGGTTATGTAAAATTGTTTTGCTATAACAAGTACCTTCAATAATTTGAAATGATGCTAGGGTTGATGATATGCAAATGTCCAAATAAGACATTGTTTTTAGTTTCTATGAAACCAATAATTACATTTTAAAAACAATTTATTGTGTGCATATGAAATGCTGTAATTAGACATATCTCAGGGAGATGCAGACTGCATAGGGCAATTTCAGAAATGCTGCAGAGAAAAAGTAGGCATTGACTAATTCTTAAAGGATCCTTTGTTTATTTCTAGGTAGGAAGAATTGATGGACTTTGTAAAATGAGGAGATGATAGCAACCAAATAGAGAGGCTAGGAAGAATGATGATGGTGATATCCCACAGGTTGCTTTATATACTCTGTGGGGTATTTTTCTATTTGAAAAAGGATTAAATTCATTTGACACTTGTTGACAAACTGGAATACTTCTTGTAGAGATTTTCTCTGTATAGTGGTCATCAGGATATTTGTACAATAGTTGTTTTGAGCAGTTGGGTAATCTACACTTGTTTGGTCAATAGCTGTCTGTCTCTCGTGTTAGACATAGGCTCCAAGTGATCATTTATTAAGATAAGTAGGTTAAAACTGGGTTCAGCAAGATCGCTAAGCAGTTAGAGGTGCTTGGTGTCAGAGCTGACAAATTGAGTTCCATTCCCAGGATCTATATGTAGGGAGAAGAAAATGAACTACTGCAAGTCGTTTATGACTGTCACTTGAATGCTGTGGACTATACTCTCCTTACCTTCACAAAACATAACAAAATTTTAAAAAAAAAATTATACACTAAAACTAATGTGTAACAATGAACGATAATGCCTGAAGGTTTTTAGCTTTTTTTTTTCTATCACCTATTTGGCACACATTTTACTTGATTTAAGTTGAATTTTCATTAGATTATGATTCTGGTGATTGGTGTAGCAAAACAGAAGAACACACTTTAGTGGTTTTTATGTGCTGTACACTTTGTATTCGGTAGCAGAACTCATGCAGCTAGTCTATTTTCTTAAATGCACAAAGCATCCTTGATAACTCGGTTCTCATGCAATAAGTCCAGATTTGTTTTGATTTCAACATTTGAGTTTGGATGATATATGATATGATCTGTTGGTTGTACTTTGCACTGTGGTATCTTATAAAGATTGTAATCATTTTAAAAATATATGTTGCACATGTGCACACAGACACACATATACAGACATACACACTAACACACACACACACATACACCTATGAATTTTTAATCCATACCTCATCTCTATTAACATTACTTTTTAGATAAAAAGAATAAGATTTCAAATGCAGAATATTCCACATAAATTAATATTTCAAGAGAGTTAGCATGATTATTAAAAGCTTAACCTTCTTATTGTCAATCATTGTATATTTAAAAAATACTTTAAAAACTGATTCTTGTTTCTTACTCTTACAAAGCATACTTATACATTTTCTTAAACTTAGAAGTATGATTTGGGGCATAAATGGGGCATTTGAACATAGTGTTTATACCACAAAGTTCTGATTTTCTGAAAAATAAAAATCTTTGGGCTAAATGTTTACTTTTTTAAAAATCTCTTTTTAGTTTTATTTGTCACCACTTAAGTCCAAGTTCACCCCAATTGAAGCTAAGCAACAAATCATCTGTAATATCTACTACATTCTCATTATTGCATTGAGTTCATTAAACAAATGCAAAGTCTTTGGTGTCACTTTCTTCTGTAACTTTCAAAAATCATGTCAGTAGACAAGAGCTATGGCCTAGAATGCAATTCCAAGTTCCTTTGTCTGAGGTGCACTGTCACTTATCTAGTGATCAAATTCTCAGACAATACGAGTTTTTTTCCATATATAGATTTGTTTTTATTTTATATAGCCTTGGGTATGTTACTTTAGATAAGTCAAATGCTACTATTATAACTTACTTAAGTAATGGGGTCATATTTTTTTCTGCCTGTGTGGAGCTTAATATCATGAATCTTTTCACTAATTGCCTCACAGACCACTTTCCTCATCCTATGATACTGTGAGCCAACCACATCCTTACAAACTGCGGAGAAGCATCCTGCCAACTAGATGCTGAGAAGGAGGTATGACAGAACAATGAAAATGATGATGACTGCAAGAACAGCAGCAGCAAGGACAGGCATCATTTAAAACAGACTATATTGTACTTTTATGTTAAACTATTATTCTATTATTCTCCTCCCTTTACTGGAAGTACTGGGAGTTCATATGTGTTGTGGCTTTTCAAATATGGTTTTAAAAACATGGAATAAAGTCAGCTGAGTGAGTTCAATGAAGCTATCTGAAGGCAGATGCTTTTCTACAAATCTCCATTTACAAAATCTGTGATGGCTGTAAAGTCAGCATGACACATTCAGGCAGAGATGGTTGCAGAAGGTAATTTTCTCTCCTGAAAAGATACATAAAAATGTCTTCTGTTACCTTGATCCTTTGTACTTGCTCCATCTTAGATACACAATAAAAACAAAGATTTAAATTTGTGGTAAGCACCAGAGAAATACGTGTAAAAAAGCTGTGTGATTAAAGAAACCCAGGTACAGTTAGTTATACATGTAAAAGAATAAAGGTGAGAATTTTGGTTAGGAATGCAAAATTTTCCCAAATTGGCACATAAGTAATGCAACAATGAGAATTTAGTTACAGGATGCTGTTTCAGCATTTAGCCGTATGCGGGAAAAGTACCAAGAATGGTTCATGGTAAAGTCATAGATGGTAACCATGTATATTGTGGTATATAGTGAGTCCCTAAAAGGTTAATTGTACCTGTGAGAGCCACTAAAGTGACAGGGCCAGTCTGTGTGTAAGGGTGGATAGAAGGCCTAGTACTCCCAAGAGCAGCAATGAAAAGAAAATAGGGCAAGGCAGAAAACATAGACTATCAGCAGAAGAAATAAAGTCGGAAGGATTCTAGGTCAGTTCAGGACTTGGAAGTGGCACTTGTACCAGACATCCCTTTCACAATGCTCCTCTGATCTATCAAACTTAAGGAACAGATGTCAGGGTTAGACAAAAATGGCTCTATATCTGAATTGAAATCTATACTTGATTAAATTAAAATGACAAATTCAACATGGGAAACTAGGTATTTATGGGTGGTGTTTATGCCCTGCCGATTGTTGAATGTAGGACAGGATGCTTAGTAGAAAGGAAACAACAAAAAAGCTAATTTGTCGTGGTTTGTCTCCTAATGTTGATAGAATGGCTAGACTCTTATTTTCCTCAATTTCCAGCCTTTCCATGGAGCTGGGAACATTCTTATGCATAGGCATCTTAGGACTGAGGATGATTTTTCACATCTCTCTAATCCTGTGCCATACCTTTGTATTTTCAGTAGAATATTCTTAATGCAGAAAGCATGGAGTAAAAATTGATTGCATAATTCATACAGGATGTCAGTTAATGATACATGCACATGACACAGATGGTGCCTCACCTGCCTAACACATTTTGATTATGATATATAGTCATGGGTCATCAGCAACATTCTGCCATACAATACCAATATTTCTCTAGCTTAGGTAATTAGTTCTTTCCATGTTTCCAGAAACTTAATACTGCTGAAAAATCTTGACAGTGTGTTTTAATAAAGCATGATCATCATATATTTTCTTAAATTTATTAAAATATTTCAATTTCCTTTTTACTTGCTCTACATTAATCATGTTATGTCATTTTTGGTTAAAAAAGTAAAACATATGTCAATGAGTATGAACTTTTCTTTACAACCCTAGAGATAAGGACTTTGCTCTTCATTTCTTCTTCTTCATATTGTTTATTTGAACACTGGATTTTAAAGATACTTTTGAGTTCTTTCACACACACACATATACACAAACTCACACATACAGAGAATAGTGTGACAGATTCCCGTGTACCCATCACTCAGCTAATAAAATAATATATTCATAAAAAAATTGAAGCCCTCTGTGCTACCTCTACTATATTTTCTAACCCACCCAATGGACATCTTATTGCATATTTAATGTTTATTATTTCATGAATAAGAATGACCCCCATGTGCTCATGTTTTTAACTATTTAATCACCAGCATGTGGAACTGTTTGAAAAACATTACAAGAATTCGGAGGTGTTGCTTTGCTCGAGAAAGTTCATCTTCTAGGCAACCTTCAAGGTTCTCAAAGCTCAGGACAGTCCCAGTCTCTGTTTGTTTGACAATTTGTCTCTAGGTGTCTCTGTCTTTCTCTGTCTGTCTGTCCCTTTGTCTACCCGCTGGTGCTCTAGATTAAGATATGTTTCCAGCACCATGACTTCCTACCTCTCACCAGCTCCACACCATAATGATATGGACACTAACTGCTAAATCTCTAAGAAAGACCCCAATCAAATGGGCTTTTTACATTTTGTCTTAGTCTTGATGTCTCTTCATAGCAATAGAAAAGTAATGAAGGCAATGAATGACCTCATATGAGATTCAATAAAAAACTATGTTTGCTACCTAATTTTAAATTTATATAAGAAAAATTTATAGTTACATAGTTTTTGAGTCTTGATTTTTTATACATAACCCATGAGATTTAACTGTGTTACTATTAGTTAATTAGTTTGGGCTATTAGTGTGACATTTTCAAATATATTGCTACTTTTTTTCTTCATACATATTGGCAAACACACACACATACACACACAAACACAGATATACACAGGATCTAACCTGACCATATCTTATTTATTTATTTATTTATTAATTATCATTTATTTATTTAAAAATTTCATAAAATATATGTTGTTCATATGCTTTACCTTCTCCCTACTCATCCAAGATTCCCTCCCTCCTTATCTACCAAACTCCAATGTTTTTCTTTTACTTAAAAAAATCAACAAATACACACACACACACACACACACACACACACACACACACATACGCACACACACATACACACACACAAACACACACAGAGTCCAAAATGAAACAACAACAATAAATAGAAATCATGGAGTATGTTTTGTAATGTACAATCATTCCAAGGCATGGGGCCTACCATGAACTATGATTAATATACCCATTGATGCTTCACTGGAATTAGATAATATTTAATTTCTCATCAGACATGAAATTAGACTTCTGTTTGCCTATCTTCCTTCATGTTGGGATTTTTTTTTTTTGTCTGAACTGATATACGTCTTGTGTATGATGTTATAGTGAGTCCATCTATTTTGTTAGGTCTGGATTACACTGTTTCTTTGGAGTTATCTACCACTTCTGGCACTTAGATCTTTCTGTGTCTCCTGCATTGATCCCAACCTTCCAGGGTAGAGGTGTGTGTGTGTGTGTGTGTGTGTGTGTGTGTGACAGACAGACAGAGAGAAAGAGAGACAGAGAGAGAGAGAGAGAGAGAGAGAGAGAGAGAGAGAGAGAGAGAGAGAGAGAGAGAGAGAGAGAGAAAGAGAGAGAGAGAGAGAGAAAGGGATACAGGCATTCCACTTAATATTACATGCTCTAAAGTCTATTGTTTTCTGTATCTTGTCTTTTGTGGGTCTCTGCATTAATTACCATCTGCTATAACAAGAAGCTTTTCTGATATGGTTTGAGTGAGACTTTGACCTACACGTATAATGTTATATCATTACAAGTCATTCTATTCCTCAAGCAGACTAATAGTAGTGGCTTTTTCCTAGAGGCCACACAGTATAATTAACAGTGCCATGTAAGCATTCCAGCTCACAAATCAAGCTTTCTATTGAAGCAAATGATGATTGGTTACTCCCATAATACTTATGGCACACGGAATGTATTTTTCAGACAGGTCACTTTTATAGTCCATGAGGTCTTCTATTATCTTTCAAAGAATGAATTATCAATTCATTTAAAACAGGTTATTAAGTGCTCAACAATGCTCTTATTATGTTGTAATTCCTGTGTCATAATATTCAGCCCTGAAAATTACAATTAAAATAATGCATTTTCTCTAACCATCTGTTGATAATTAATTATCAAATTTATAATCTTTTCAGGTAAAAGATAAAATTCTAACATACTCTAATAGGTTATTAATATTACTGCCTAGCTTTTTCTCATCTACTTATTATCCTCCCCTCTGAAATATTATGCTAAAAAAGAATATATTTGAAATTAGTATACTGAGAGAATAAAAGAGTAAACTCAGCAAAGATTAATCTTAGTGCTGAACCATTTTTACATAACAAGAGATGAAAATAAACCCCTTACTATGAAAATAGGAGTTTTGGATTTTTGTTTTCTCCAGATCCCTGTCCCAGAGAATGACTCACTCCAATAGCACTGTGACCCTGATCAAATTCCAGGCTAAATTTTCAATGTCTTTGTAGCTTTTGGAAGAAAACTGAAATATTCTATTGTTACCTTGACACTAACAAAACAAAAAACAAAAACAAACAAATAAACAAACAAGCCTCTTAAAACTAAGAATTTACTTTTCTTTATAGATTTTGAACTTAAGAAAAACACATGAAGAAGCCCTTGGTAGAAATTAAGGAAACTTGAAGTTGTAGACAAGGTAATATTATTTTTCTTCAAATTATTGTAAAATGATATCTTTTAGAGTTCATACAATATTTTGTTATTAAAATACATTATTTCAGTTGAATGAGGTCAGTAATTGGCTTTATGCTCTTCTTGAAATGAATGGCTAGGAAAGTCAATAATTTAGCCTTGTTCAGAAAGCATGAGTTTGGTGAATAAAGAGAGGATATGGAACCAAGAAGATTCTGTAATAATTAAAGGAGAATTTCTGAAATACTCAATGAGAACTCAATTTGGAGATAATGGGGTCATGTTCTTTCTTTGATGAACAGGATTCTTTTATTTCTTTCCTCTCAACCAACTCAGTCTCTGTGTTCTGTAGGAATTTTCCATTAGAAATAGTCTGGACAAGCCCTGTCGTTCTTCTGGTAGCAAAAAAAGGCATAAGGGCATACACAGAAAACACAAACACTTAGTGAAAGAAAATATCCTCCATCAAACCTTAGGTCATGCTTGATGCTTATACATTAAGTTGTGTGATGCAAATTAGAAGAGCGTCAACACTTCCTCAGAGCCCTTGGAGAATCTAGCATTGGCTAAAGTAGAACTGGAAAGAGTTGAAGTTTGCTGCCAATGAAGTGGGTTCTGTAGAGCTTGTAGGATAATCTAATAAGGACTTGTCATGCAGCACAGTCAACAGTATGGGTTTATGGACCAATGCTCTTCTATACAAACAATGACACTATCTGTCTATATTTTAATACATTATGGGCCACAGGATAATGAGATACAGAAACAAGGGAATCTCTCTCTCTCTCTCTCTCTCTCTCTCTCTCTCTCTCTCTCTCTCTCTCTCTCTCTCTCTCTCTCTCTCTCGTGTGTGTGTGTGTGTGTGTGTGTGTGTGTTGTCCTTCTTAAGTCCCAGGATTTTTTTTTTTCTGAATGAGCTATGGTGATGATAACTGATGGTCAGTCACTTTGTAATGGAAGCCAGTTCCCCAGTGCACCACTAACATTTCTTAGCCCATTTACTGGATAAATTACTAACTCTACATAAGCTTTCTGATCTTGTCTTAAGCTTTACAATTCATGGTGATGAATTTATGGAGTAATGGTGACTATGTATGAGTTGTGCAACTGAGACAAATGAGTATTAGCTGTTGACAAATTAGAGAGAAGAATATATTTTTCTTTATACCTCTGTTAGGAAAGGCATGATCTACTATCACCCTCTTTCTGTGATTTTATTCATAAATCTTTCTCGCTCAGTAAAATGTCCCCCATTGCTCCTCAAAGCTGACACCATGTTTTTGTCATACATTTTTGAAGCATTGTCAGGTTTAAGATACAGTATTCTTGGGGCTTCACATCAGGGATATTTTATCTTCCACTTATAAAAATTATCCAAGGGCTCTAAGGACATATTGACTACCTTCTAAATTATTTTGCACCTCTTATTGCATAAACATCTATTTTGATGGCCAATATGCTTTTTTTACACAGTTATCATAGGCTTTCTATGGAATTGGAGGAAAACTATTTTAAAAGGAACTATAGGTCTTGAAATAATGAGAGATTTTTCCCCAAAATTATATTCAAAGGAATAATTTAACAAGAGCCCTTAACCCAAACGTCTTGGATATTAAGCTTTAGATCTTTTGCTAACTAGATTTAAATTTTTAAATTTTTTTTTCAGGTCTAGAAATTAAATGTGTGTTATTTTTAAATCTTTTTATTTCTGTCCTTGGTTCAAGGCAAAGGAATCTCTCTGTAGCAACAATTGTGTGGACTATGTGGGCTACTGTCAATATCTACAAGAGTCCTTTCTCTTTGAATATGGCCCTTTTCCATGGTCCATGTTCTCACTTTTTTTTTCCAGTGAGGTTCAGAACCAAAATACCAAGGTCAGTGGATAACATAGACAGTCTGCCCCATGGGGTTGAAACATTATCAAGTGTTTCATTGGGTTAAGGAACCAAGATGTTTCATAGATAACAGTAGATTTTATATATGAAAGTATGTTGTATCTTCACCTTAAGATTCCGAAAGGAGGCAGATAATCTCACCTTATATAAATGTGGAAAAATAATCCAGAACTAGAGGTACCTGACGTTATGGGTGAGATTTTTTATTGGAAATTTCATTGGTAATTGTATCGTTTTGGTAAAGATGACCATTACTTGGAAGATGCTACATGGAAGTTAGATCAATTTAAACCCCTCTAACAGCTTTAATTTTTACTCTATAAGCAGGAGACAGATAAATTCTCATTTTATTTTAAACCTGCAGTAAATGACATAATTAGGACAATCCCTCAGGTAGATGAGTATGGCAGTAATGAATTGTGTGGATTAAGGAGAAGATAGTTTGTGAGGATAAATATCGAGTGTTTAGGCAAGAATAAGGATTTGACTCAGATTTTAGTACCAAGGTGTAAACAGGAGGCTTTTGTTAAACTGGGCAGAATAACTCCAGCAAAAAAATAATTAAGAAAGTCAACCAATTCTCTCATGCAGTCCAAAAATATTATTTGTTCAGTCTTTTATCCTAATATGTGACATTGACCTCTAGGTTATTTTATTATTAGAAATTATAAGAGCTGAGAAGACCATGACTAATTTAAAATATAATTATTTCTCTGTCTTTCTAAGACTTAGTTTTTCTTCCACCTTCCTTAAGCAAACAGAATAAAAAGTCGTGGTCAAGTTCAATACTAGCAATCTGTTCTTCAGAAATGGAAAACGTTTCCAAGAAAGTCCTGGGGTAGAAAGCAGATTTGATCCTCCATTTCTTATCACCATCATGAAGACATTTTTTCACTGTGAGAGGAGCAAATGTCTGGCCTCTATACTCTCACAGCTACAGGTGCTCTAAAGGAAATCGCTAAGTTAGTCACTGAAAATTCACTTGGGAAAAATAGTTCACGAATAACACATAATACTACTGGAAAGGACTTAGTGTCTGTCAAAGTGAATTTGAATTCCAGTTGGAAAGCTCCTCGGTCTCCAGACATAGGGCTGATAGTTAGAATAGCTTCTCCAAGTGCAGTGGAGACCAGAAGAAAGAGAAAAGAACTTTTAAATACTTCATGAATAAAACAATATCAAAAAGAACTTGGAGGGGAAGGTGGACACATTTGAACAGTGCACTTGCCAGAATAGTGGCATTTATTGATCTTTATAGCTAAGGTACAGCTGGCTTCCTGGCAGGAACACTTTACTGGTCTTTTGTATTTGTGTATTTAGTGTGAGGAAGCCATGAAGTGGAAGGCACAACTGTCTTTTGTACGAAAAAGCCTAAAAGGGCTTGTGTATGATGTAGGCAATGCAGTGTCTGTTATGTTATGGAGTTAAAAATTATATTATATGGCTGGCTCATCTTTTAACTTTGTGGTCTATTCTACTTAACTGCCCTGTTGAGAACTCATCTTTAGTTTTATATATGCTGATAAACTAACCAAAAACTTGTACTTACTGTGTGGTTTGCTTGAGATGGGAGTTTTCTCCTCAGTTGATTTCCTGACTGGCCCTTTCCCCATTCTCAAGACTGACTAATATTTAGGGAAAAATGTAGCCAGAACTCTTTTGTGAGACAATTTGTGTATTATCAGGAGAGAGACACACCTGTATCAACATGTTGCTATGTGGATAAAATAAACTAATAGACATCTTTTCAATGATATGTAGGCACTAACTTATTACAAGGAAGACCAAGGTCTCCTGAATGTTGAACTTGGAGTTTCCTCCCTCTTTTCATTCAGAACTCCTTTGATTCTCCAAATTCAGTAATGTTATTGATCTGGCTTTCTCTATCAGAGTTTCTTCTGTCATTACTAAGAGGGTATTTATGTCAACCCTATGTAATCTATCATTTAGAGAATATATTGAGTACCTTCTTGATGAAGGCAGCAGGCTTTGGATGATAAATCACATGGGTTCCTTAAAAACATAATTATTACTTATTTCCTTGAAAATTATTAATCATCATTATTTATATCACCATATATTTATAATCAGGATAAAGAGGCACAGTTCTGTAATTAAATGTTCTGGGATTTAGAGCCAGGGTTGAAATAAGCCCCACTAGCAAGGGCATTGGATGCTGTTGTAAGGGTCCAGATGTAGTTTAGGAGGATACACTATATCTGCAGTTCATTTGAAAATCTAATAGATAAATTTGCAACAATATGTGAAGACAAATATATAAACTGCATAGGAAAAAGAAAGTCAAAAGTCTAGACAGGGGGCCACTCTTCTTGCATAATCATGTTTTTATCTTGAAAAAAGCTTTAGGGGGTAAGATTTTCTTTTTATTCACATTTCACTATAGAAGAAAATAAGCAGAAGCTTTCATGATGTTTGATGGACTGGAACTTAAGTTGAGATTTCTATGTCTCCACAACTTTCCATAGCTATGTCTTCTATAAACCTGATAAAGTTAAAGATAGCTACAGAAAACCATACATACAGCAATAAAGGCTGAGTAAATTCTAATTCGCACCACAGACAGGAACTGGAAGGTTGCCACATGCTAGAGAAATGTTTTCTTTCCCCCTCTCCAAAAGTAAGTTGTGCTAATACCAATCACTTCCTTGGGCTTATGGCCTAATGCACATCCCTAGAGTCCTGCTTATTCTCTATACCATAGAAATTTATTTAAAAAATTAAATTTCTCTGTATGACTTTGTCTATATTAGTACGTGAATAAAATGCCAACCACTTTTCCAGATTCATTTGTTTAACAATAGATCATTTTCTGTGTTGCATCACCAAGCCCTGTGGATATTGAAGGATACCCCTCCAAAGTTGGCTCTCCTAAAAGTTTTCAATTCATTTCGAGCGTCAGATGCTCATATCTGATCTTTTGGGCAAAACATGGGCAGTTGCGTGTTTTCTTCACCAGTAGACATATAAAATTATGTTTTACTCTTAAATAATTATAACCCGTGCCTGGACATGTTCATTGCAACTAGGAAAGTAGACAGTAAGGAAGTTCTGCAATAGAAAATGTTTTCTGAATCATTGTACATCTCTGTATAGTATCAGTTTATTTATTTATTTATTTATTTATTTATTTATTTATTTATTTATTTATTTATTTATTTTACTTGTTTGTTCATGTATTAGTTTTTGGGCGTGTTTCCTAGACAAGCCCTGAATTTTCCATGCAGCTGAGGATGACCTTATGGTTCTGACCTTGGTACTCCTATCAAGAGTGTTGGGTGGATTCAGATGTACCCTGGCCAGTTTGGTGGAATTACATTCCTCTGTTGTTTCATTAATTTTTCAATCTAAAACCTATTAATTTTGGATATGTCCTAATAATGTCTTAGACTAAATAACACAAAATATTTTCAGTTGTTATCTTAAAAATTGTGTGCACTACATAGCATAATGAAAAGTGTTTTTCTTCTGTTTCTTTTATTTAAGAGTATAATATAATTACTTAATTTTTTTTCTTTCTTTTCTTTTTTCAAAGTTTTCCATGTGCCCTGCTTTCTTCTCCTTCAAATTTATGATCTTCTTTTTTACTGAATTTTGTTTTACACACACACACACACACACACACACACACACACACACACACACACACATACGCACACACACATGCACATTTTGTGAAATATGACTTTGTCAGTCATATTTCAGAAGATATGTATATTTTACTTTTATAATTTTACTTGTATATGTTTTGGGGACTGATTTTTTGGAATTGGATAAGAATTTTCCAGGGAGGACTACTTCTCTCACTCAGTATTCTGTAGTTATTTGTAGTTATAGATTTTGTTGTTTGTATAGGACTGAGCCTCTCAACATTCCCAGTGCATTTTGGCACATTTATTTTTGTTTTCCTTAAAAGTAATAAGTAAGGACAAATGTTTTTCCCCCATTTTTATTAGATACTCTCTGTATTTACATTTGAAATGTTATCCCCTTTCCCCACCCTGTTCCATCTACCCTCCTTCTCCACTTGTCTTCACAAAGGTACATTCACTCCTAAGGACCCTCTCCAACCTATTGCCTTGGCATTCCTCCTCATCGGGAAAATGTGCCCTCCCTGGACCAAACGCATCTTCTCACATTGATGCCAGACACTGCTATCTTCACATACATATACAACTGAAGCCATATGTCTCTCAATGTGTGCTTAGTGGTTAATGTTTTAGTCCATGGGAGTTTTGGATGGTTTGGTTGGTTGATAATGTTGTTCTTTCCATGTGGTTACAATTTATGTCAGTTAGAAGCAAACCCAGACACACATGGGAATAAAATCTCAGGTGAGGAGAAGACTCAATCAGATGGCTCTATGGGGATGTATGTGGAGAGGTTTTTAGCTACCAAATGGAGAGAGGGCCAAGTCCTCTGGGTGATATGATTCCTTGGCAGTTAGGCTGGGCTTTGTCAGAATAGTACCTGAGCAAGCCAGTAAGCAACATTGCTCTAAGTTCTCCAGATCCTTTATGCCTCCAGGCTGTAATTGAGTTCCAGGCTTGGCATTGGTTAACAGTATATTTTAACCATGAAGACACTGCAAACCGTTTCTTCCAAAAGTGAGCTTTGCAGTTTTGGCCCAGCAACTGAAAACAAAGGAGGACAATTTGACTTTTGTACCATCTTGATTATAGGAAATATGAGAAGGAATGGTGCATCTGAAGAGACAGTGTTTAGGTTTAATCACAATCACAGACCTATTGCTTCTATCTAAATAAGGCAAATGTGATCCTCTTCATGTATGTAAATTGTCTTCCTTGTGTGGATTGTCACATAATTATATATAGGACTTCTTGAACTTATGACAAAAGGTACTGAGAATACAAACAGCCATGGTTAGAAAGATTCCTCTGTCACTGACTTTGAACATTATATAATTTAATCATTTTTCAAGTAAAACTTTAAGCAGAAGATAGCATTTTCTTGTTCCGTGTAGTCATACCTCTTTTTGTCAAAAAAAAGTTAGAAACATAATAAATGCTAAATTAAATGTAAATTGTGCCTCCCATCTGACACCCTAATTCAAGTCAAACAAGTTGTCTTGGATGAAGTGTTTCCCTGAAGTATACCTATCGAGGGTCTTTCAGTAACTCAAGAGGGTATTTCACAAATCAGAGAAAAAATATCTTGGGTCTGGGTACTTAATAGGCCTTAACATGTGTCTTGTTCTTTGCAAGCTCTAGAAATCAGTTTCAGAGTGCAATAAGTACTTACCACCTAATAAGCAGTCTTGCAATTATTATTTTATCCATATAGAGTTTGAGGATTGCATTAGATTATTTCTTCTTTCGTAATAATTCTTTGTCATATCATCCCTCACTGTAGTATGATATCTACATACAATGAACTCACATTATATTATAATCAGTGGTACTCAGCAAAATCATGGCAGAGGCTGAAGTTCATAATAGGTTATCTGGAGTATACATACCCTGTTTATAAGACAATGATCTGAATATTATATTGTACCAGCATTGTAATTTTTGGGAGGGATTTCCATGTTCTACCAATTATAGGTGAATAAAGATATCGCATATTACCATTATTTTTCTATGCAGTTTGAAAGAATGTAACTACAGGTTATACAAAGAACCTTTCCCTTGACAGCCTATTGCCATGCTAGCATACATTTGGAACTCTCCATTTAGAGGTGAGTTTGGAGTTGTCATAAAGGACATTAATTAGGAAGTAATGGACACCTGTGACAAGAAGATGAACGCCTGACTTGGAAGAGGGAGAATATATTTACTTCTATATATACCATTTTGTATCTAAAAATACATCTGGGATGTTCTAGGCTAAATTTTCTAATTGTTGTCATCAGAAAAGCTGTTTTTAGTCTCCTGAGTTCCTGAGCTTTTCTAGAATTCAAATGCTTATAGAAAGGTATTGTAGGGCCAAGTGGCTGTATGGCCACAAGGTACCACCTAAAAAAGCAGACTCAGAAGTAGTTTGGCAATCACCCATCATTAATATCTCTCAAAATAAATGGAGTCAATTCTCCAATTTACACCACATACACACACACACACACACACACACACACACACACACACACACTCAGGTTAACAGAATGGAAACAAAACCAGGATCCATTATTCTACTGCACACAAGAAATACACCTCAGCACTAAAGATAGATATTATGTCAGATTAAAGTGCTTGAAAAGTTAGTGGATATTATGATCCAAGTGGACATAACAGCCATCTACAGAATATTTCACCCAAATACCAAAGAACATATCTTCTCAGCACCTCATGAAACTGTCTCTAAAATAGCCAAATTGGTCCTATACTGGGTCACAATGCAAGCCTCAACAGATACAAGAAAATGAAAATGAGGCCTTGAATTTTCTGACTGCCATGACTTTAACAATTTCAGAAACACCAGAAATCCCTTACACTCATGAAAGCTGAACAGCTCTCTACTCAATGATCACATGGACAGGGAGAAAGGCAGGAAAGAAATTAAAGACTTTCTAGAATTCAATGAAAATTAATATACAACACACCCAAATTTATGGGGCACAATGAAAGCAATCCTAAGAGTTCATAGTACTATGTACTGTCCTAAAAAATAAGAAATTTTTATACTAGCAGCATGGAAAGGTACTATGAGAGACAATTGGAGAAGTGTAGGTGCAGCACAAGACTCTAGCATATTGGAGATAACAGTATGATGGGACAGTCACCAATAACAGCATCATCAGTGCAGAGAGCTCAACCAGAGCCTAGAGTACCACAAAGGGCAGAGCTGAAGAAGTGACCCATGCCCTTGGGATGGTCCAAGAAGATCATGTGTGGATCCCAGATATTGGAACATGAAGCTGTGAAGTTGCAGTTGCCTTGGTTATCCCAAGACGTTATAGATGTCAGAGCCATGGGGGTACCTGACAAGGAATGGTACTAACAGTTGGT